>NW_027397075.1:38017198-38042993 GCF_003265705.2 Callorhinus ursinus
TTTCTTTCTTTCTTTCTTTCTTTCTTTCTTTCTTTCTTTCTTTCTTTCTTCTTCTCTCTTTCTCTTTCTTTTTTTTGAATGTCATACACCACCGAAAGATACTAAATAAAGGCAAAGGACGATGAAATTCAAAATTGTCAAACTTATCCATCTTTTCCAACCATTCCACTCAATTCCTCATCAAACTCTGTTCCAGAATGAGAATAGAAAATTTGCACTATTAAGCCCGGACAATTTAAAAGTAAATGCAATGTTGTAGGTTGATCCATTGCCATATTCATCATCTTGGAAAAGTGGGCAGAAAAGATTAAAAAAACCCGAAACTTTAAAAACCTAGTGTCTTCTTTGTGTATCTCCTGTGAAGGGTGGGTGACCAAAGTGGTAAAAACCGCACAGCAGAGGAAGAAATGCATTAAAGCAGATGTTTTGGACATTTAGCATCCCAGAAAGATCCTGGGCCCTTTCCCTTCCCTTGTTCATCAGAGGAGAGGAAACGTTATAATGGTGGTCGTTCAAGCCTCAGATGGACTATTTACAGGATAACTGGTAAGAAGCTATTGTGGAGAGGAATTCACATTTTACAGATATGTACATCGACGATAGCTATTATAGTTAATTCGGCCAATTAAAAAAAATGTAATGTATGTATGTGCTGCATATACACTAGGTCATGGCTGGTCACTAAAATCATGACATGTTTGAAATACATGACGTGTAAAACAGTCTTTCTTGGCCCAGTCTGTCCAGACCGTGACTCCTCGGCCCCCCAAAGACCTGGGGATGAGACATGGGGACGGCCGCGCAGGGAGATTCCCTGCGCTCTGGGACCTCGGGCCGCTCGGATTCCGGGAGAAGTGTAGTATTGTCCCTCCCCGCAGTGGGATCCGCCGAGGCACCGTCTCTCGAAAGCTCCGGGTCAAATACTGGGAGAAAGGGAATTTGGCGCAAATCGCACTCCGGAGCTGAGGAACTGGGGGAGGAGAACCAGGAGATCGCAGCGGGGAGGGGGGCAATTTGCTTTGCACCCGCCTTGGGGAATCCGAGGGCAGCTTCCCGGGTTTCCGATTTTCTCATTTGCGTGGGTAAAAAATCCTGCCCCCACCCGGGTCTTACGCAATTATTTAAGTAGACAGGGGGAGGGGGAGAGTTGTGGGGGGAGTGGGTAAAAAAAAAAGGCGGAAAGAAACAGTCATGCTGTCACGTGGGCTTAGTTTTCACGCATAAAAGGAAGGTTCTCTCCGTTAGCTTCCAGTTGTCAAACAACTTGCAGCAAGCGTCAGGGTTACGCTCGGGGACTTCGCACAGCGACTGCTCCGGCTCCGCAGCCCAGAGCCCAAGTACGGCAACGCCTCCGCCCGCCCGCGCTCCTCCCGCCGCCGAGATGCTTGCTCGCGCCCTGCTGCTCTTCGCCGCCCTGGCGCTCTGCAGTGCAGGTGGGTACCTGGCGCCCCGCAGCGGGGACTCCTCGCCGAGGTTCCGCTCTGACCTCCCGGATCCTCCCGGTACTTTGAACAGCCCGGAAAAGGAGACGATGTTCGACTGGGTAGAGAGCTTGGACCATTTTGAGTCCAAAAGAAAGGGGTGAATACCCCAGCTTTGCCACCAGCTCTGATCATCCTGAGCCAGTAACTTAACCGGTGTGGGTCTCACTTTTCTCATCTGCTAAATAGGAACAGTGTATAATTTGCAGGTTGTTATTATGATAAGACACGATCGATCAATATATGTGAAATGTTTGTGTGTGGTGCCCACTATTAGGGAATGGGAGTCATTGTTTCAAAATTAGTGCTTTTCTACTCATTAGAATAAAAGTTGAATGAGAAAAAAAATTAGTGCCTTTTCTGACCCAGGAAAACCCAGGTTATTTAAGATAAGCAAAATATTAACAATGATATGTTTTTACACTGAAATTTCCCCTAAATTTGATTACTGTACTAGATACGTCCACTTTAGTTATGAAAATGCTACTTCTTTGAGCTCTTTAAAAATGGTAATTTGAACATCTGAAAAGTTACTAAAGAAAAAACTGAGCAACATCACTTCCCTGGTTGAATATTGTTATCCTTATTTAGAATAGGAAGTTGGTATTTTATTCATTATAATCATTCTGTGCCACAGGTTAAAGAAATTGTTTTCCCATGACTACCTGTATATTTCTTGAATTTATGTAAAGTTGACCCATACTATATAAAGCAATTAAATGTTTAAATCAAGATTATGGAAGTAAAGAATGACTTCTTACTGTCTACTTTTATTGTAGCTAATCCGTGCTGTTCCAACCCATGTCAAAACCAAGGTGTATGTATGAGCATAGGATTTGACCAGTATAGATGTGACTGCACTCGAACAGGATTCTATGGCGAAAACTGTTCAACACGTAAGTTTGCCCTTGGGTGCCCTTATTTGGACTGGGGATACATGTAGTTATCACTTTACACTCTAGTGTCTTAGAATGGGTTCTGTTAATCTTCCCCCCCCCTTTTTTTCTCTTTGCAGCTGAATTTCTGACAAGAATAAAATTATTCCTGAAACCCACTCCAAATACAGTGCACTACATACTTACCCACTTCAAGGGAGTCTGGAACATTGTCAATAACATTCCCTTCCTGCGAAATGTAATTATGAAATACGTGTTGACATGTAAGTACAAGTCTCTTTCAAGGTTTTCAGTTTCCTCAAGGAAAAATGTTCTTTATAAAACTTGAGATTATTAAACCTAATCCCGAAATCTCTTTTCAACCTTGTCAAAATGACTTACTTTAAAACAGATATTTTTAGTTTGCCTTCTGTCTTCACGGCCCAAAATACATCTCAGTCCCGTTAAGTTTGTAAAGTTCTGTCTCACAGTCAGAATTCTACTTAAATCCTGTACACCTCTTCTAAATTAACTGCTTTTGCCAATCTGTGAAGGAAATGTGGTCCAGTTTACTGAACGTCCATGGACCACAGAATTGCACCTAGTAAAATAATCTGGTTAATCTGGATTTGGGTCAGCAAGAAAATAACTTTGTTACTAAAGCAAGTGTCTTGCCCAGACATTCCTTCATAGGCCTCTTAAGCAGTAGGTGGATGATTATTTGAAAAATCAAGACGGCCCGATCATGTTTTATGTAAAAGTATATATACTTTATTAAAGATGCATTTTAATGAATCATTCTGATTTTTTTTTTTAGTAGAGGCAGACTTTGAAGTGTAACTGTTTTACAGTAGGTTAGCTTTGTTGGTATTAAATCCAGTCTTCCGTGCCACTTTGCACATTTTACAATAAAAAGGAACATTGATGTGGGCACAAATAAAACAAAGTTTTTTTTCTTTAAATTTCAGCCAGGTCACATTTGATTGAGAGTCCACCAACTTACAACGTGGACTATGGCTATAAAAGCTGGGAAGCCTTCTCCAATCTCTCCTACTACACCAGAGCTCTTCCCCCTGTGGCTGACGACTGTCCAACACCCATGGGTGTGAAAGGTGAGTGTGCGGGAGGCAGGTCCCAGCCCTATGCACTGCAGTAGGGATTGGATTGCTACCTAGAAAATTCAGCCCTGAACTCTCTTGTTAATAAAAGCATATTGTTGGCTTTCCTAAGGATTATCTGTGGAGATTTTTTTTGTAAACTATTCCAGTGAATGGACATTTTGGTATAATGTCTTCACTTAAATTCTTTCATTAAAACCAAATTAACTTTGCTAGTTAAACAAAATAGGTAAAGTTATTCAGTAAGAAGGTGTTTCCCCATTTCTTAGAACTTCCATTTATATTCTAATCCTGTTCACACTTGTATTTCTCCTGTAAGTGAAGAAGGCCCCATAGGAAATAGCTGCTTTCTTGAATTTGTAAATGAATTCTTATCTTAAGCTTTTCTCATTTTTCAGGCAAGAAAGAGCTTCCTGATTCAAAAGAGATTGTGGAAAAATTTCTTCTAAGAAGAAAGTTCATTCCTGATCCCCAGGGCACAAATATGATGTTTGCATTCTTTGCCCAGCACTTCACCCATCAATTTTTCAAGACAGATCATAAGCGAGGGCCAGCTTTCACCAAAGGACTGGGCCATGGGGTAAGACAGAGTTAAACTGAAATTATAGTAAAAATCATAACTGAGTGCTGTGTGTGTGTGTGTGTGTGTGTGTGTGTATTTGCTATACCAGATTTACCCTCTTTTTAAAAAAATGCTCTGTCTATAAAAACCTTAATGGAATTTCTATTTTTGATTCACTGGTTTAGTAAAAATACACATGTGTACACACATAGACATAATATTTGTAACTTGGCTCTTACATTTTAGTTTAAAATACTAGCCCTGCAAAAAGTGGTGTCTTCAAAAACATTTGTACCCTGATTATACTACTTTAAATATTATGAGATTTTTGTAGCATTATTATCCCTTGGAGTTCAATGACAGTTTCAATTTGCCAGTAAGAATTTTATATTAATAATATATTTTCTGATTCTTGTTAAAAGAAATAGTTATAGTGAAGCATATTAGATACTTATAACTCCATATGAGATACTAAATACCTTTTCACTAAATATATACTATACTTCACTATGAGATACTAAATACACAAGAGACAGAGGTTTGTAGTGTCAGTGGATAACAAGTTAAATAATTTGATAACATATTTTTCTCACAGCCACAAAATACTAAATTTATTATCCACTGACACTACAAACCTATGTCTCTTGTGTATTTAGTATCTCAATATGTTATCAAATTATTTAATGATATAGTATAGACACTTCAACAGCAACAAATTAAAATTTTTCCATAATATTCTAGGTGGACTTAAGCCATATTTATGGGGAAACTTTGGATAGACAACATAAACTGCGCCTTTTCAAGGATGGCAAAATGAAATATCAGGTTTGTTCTATTTGAATATTAAGAATTAGTTATGACTCACGACTTACCCATTTAAAAAACTTATACTGATTAAAATTTAATGTTTTTATTACTGTTGTTTTTTAGGTAATTGATGGAGAGGTGTATCCTCCCACAGTCAAAGATACTCAGGTGGAGATGATCTACCCACCCCATGTTCCTGAACACCTACGGTTTGCTGTGGGCCAGGAAGTCTTCGGGCTGGTGCCTGGTCTGATGATGTACGCCACAATTTGGCTACGGGAACACAACAGAGTGTGCGATGTGCTTAAACAGGAGCATCCAGAGTGGGATGATGAGCGACTGTTCCAGACGAGCAGGCTCATACTGATAGGTAAGCAAGAAGAGAATATATTTAAATAAAACCCTCTTCTGCAGAGAAAACTAACTTGATACCTTTGATATGTTTTCAGTAATTCTGGGAGAACATGGTGAATGTAAAGTCACATCCTCCATATTAATTCAGTTCAATCCTTGAGCATGAATGGAAATACAAATACCTTTTGTTTTGATGGTATAAAGGACAAAAATAGAAGTGAAGGAAGAGCGGATTCACAGCATTTCAGTTGCTTGAAAGTTGGTAATCAGAGAATTAATGCTCTAAATTTCTTTTTATTTTGTGTAAATAGGAGAAACCATTAAGATTGTGATTGAAGACTACGTACAGCACTTGAGCGGCTATTACTTCAAGCTGAAGTTTGACCCAGAGCTGCTTTTCAACCAACAATTCCAGTACCAAAACCGTATTGCTGCTGAGTTTAACACACTCTACCACTGGCATCCCCTTCTGCCTGACACCTTGCAAATAGATGACCAGGAGTACAATTTCCAGCAGTTTATCTACAACAACTCTATATTGCTGGAACATGGGCTTACCCAGTTTGTGGAGTCATTCAGCAGGCAGATTGCCGGCAGGGTAAGCCTTGTTACTGAAAAACAAAACAAAGGACTACTCAGTAACTAGAATTTCCGCCATTGAAATGATTGTTCTCAGACTTACCAATAACGAGTAATATTTCTAACTTGGATAGTTTAGGTCTCAGCTGGGAACATCAGTCTTCACTACTCTGGACCCAGGGAGTGAGTGCTTTCTTTTAAAAGTAGAAATCATCATTAAGTTGTTCTACCATTTTATTTTCCACAGGTTGCTGGTGGTAGGAATGTTCCAGCTGCAGTACAACAAGTAGCGAAGGCCTCAATCGACCAGAGCAGACAGATGAAATACCAGTCTCTTAATGAGTATCGCAAACGCTTTCGGCTGAAGCCCTATGCCTCGTTCGAAGAACTTACAGGTGAGAGAAACTTCTTTGAAGCATCAAGGGTCAAATGGAAACAACAGAGAAGTTGAAAGGGAACTGAGCAAAGGGTTAAAACTTTTCTTTTTCTGTAAAGTTTTTTACATTGGTTGTACGTCTTTGTCACCTTCACAGGAGAGAAGGAAATGGCTGCGGGGTTAGAAGCCCTTTATGGTGATATTGATGCCATGGAACTGTATCCTGCCCTCCTGCTAGAAAAGCCTCGTCCAGATGCCATCTTTGGTGAGACCATGGTAGAAATGGGAGCGCCATTCTCCTTGAAAGGACTTATGGGTAATCCCATCTGTTCCCCTGACTACTGGAAGCCTAGCACTTTTGGTGGAGAAGTAGGCTTTAAAATCATCAACACTGCCTCAATTCAGTCTCTCATCTGCAATAACGTGAAGGGCTGTCCTTTTACTGCATTCAGTGTTCAAGACCCACAGCTCACCAAAACAGTCACCATTAATGCAAGCTCTTCACACTCCGGACTAGATGATATCAATCCCACAGTCCTACTAAAAGAACGGTCCACTGAACTGTAAAAGCCTGTTAATCATATTTATTTATTTATATGGACGATTTCTTTTAACTTAATTATTTAATATTTATGTTAAACTCCTTATGTTACTTAACATCGTCTATTAAGAAGAGAAGGGTCATACTTGGTGAAGATTTTCATGTCACTACTTTAAAGATGTCTTCAGGTTAAAGGGGAAAACAGTTTTCATTCTGTTTTGTAAATGAGTTTGACATCCTTTTACTTGAATTTCTTTTTATATTATTTATATATAATAAGAAAGGGAAGATGTTTGGACATTTAAACGTTGTTCCAAGATGGCAAAATGCTGCAAGTTTTTTTCCACACTATCGGGATTTTCTAGTGTATCTTCCATGATACGTTAGAAGCAACTACCTGCACACTGCTCCTTTTCTTCTGTTAGCCACTGTGCTGGGAGAAACTCTCTTCTGATTAGTTTACTTCTTTTTGGTTTTCTTGGTTTTTAAGATCTGAGTTCATCTTTCTTTAGACTCTCTGTACTTATCTGAACTTTTGCAAGTTTTCAGGAAAACCTCAACTCAGGACTACTAGTAATTTAGCTCCTCTTAAGAGGAATGAAAGAAAAAAAAAAAAAAACCAGCCCTTAAAGGCCTCTACCCAGAGGCATTTTACGTGAAAGGCAGAGAACTTTATAAACTGTAACAGAAGAAGCCTGCAATGAGACTAATGCCTTACAAAGAACTGTAGGGGGTTGATGATAGAAGAAAGCTGTATTTCTAATGAATGTCCTTTCCCATTTAAAAGCAAAACCAAACAAATCCTGAATAGTTCCCGGGAAGATAATGTTTCTTTTCCACATCTCATTGTCAGCTGACATTTGCTGGTACTGTATACTACTTAATTTATTGAGGATTATTATTTATGTTTTGTTAGGACATATAAATTAGGGTTTTTTTTGCATTATGTGAGAATCAGCATATCTTCTTTGAGATTAACTCTGAATTAATATGTAAACTATAAAAAATTATTAGTTTAAGATTCATGAATAAATTTTCAGGAACCCAACTCTGGTATATTGAAATATATTAAGTTGGAATTGAAATACAGAAGATTTACCTATATACCAGCTCACAGAGAAACAGTGTGTCTCATTAGCCTAGATGTACCATAAGACTGACCTTTTATATATTTTTGAAGGACCAATGGTTCCTTCATTAATTCAACTATAACTTACTGAGGAGACACGTGCAGAGCACTGTAGGTTTTAATATTTTTTGGGTTTTAATATTTTTAAATCAAGCACTGATTACAGATAACATCAGTATTTGTAAATAATGAAAAAGCAGTGTCTTAGGTAGAGAAAATGAAATTTCTTTAAAAGAAATAACTCAGGGGAATTTTTAAGATTTTATGTTTATAAAAACTTTAGTTAAGAAATAGTCAATATTAGATTTATATAAAAAACTTTAACTTCACTGATTAAAAAACTTGTATTAACATAACCTGCTGACTGAACCTGGGAATTTGGAATATAATACGAATGTTTTGGTGCCTCAGACAAATGTGTATTTAAATTAACTTATGTAAAATGTAAGTGTTGAAACAAATGCCTGTTTATTTTTATACTATTTAAGAATGGAAAAATCTCTTCTAAAATAAATTTTGGCTGTTTCTGTGTATCTTTGTCATATGATTTATGATTTCTCTAAAACACTGTATGTATACCATTTGGACTAGACTAGCTATTAATGAAATGGTTCTTCCCTCAGTCATAGAGAGGCTTCCTAGAGGAAGAGGTGTAGGAGATAGCAACAAACTTGTTTTCATTGCCTTAATCTGGAAGAAGGAAAAAACCAAGCACACAGAAGGCAAAGAATAAGATAAAATGGCTAAGGCGGTACAAAATTGTAAGTTCAAAGAGCTGGGCAAACCACTGATACCTGGCTTGTGGGCTTCCATTGTACTCCTAATCTTGATATTTCGGTATAGCACTATCCACACGAACCACCTATTTAACATCCTGCCTGGCTTTTCTCTTCCTTGGACTTCATTCCTGTGATGGCTTCTACCATATTCCTATGACTATATATACCTTGATCTTGTCAATTGCTATACCATTACCAAAATCTTGATTTCAAGCATCTTCCTGACTCACCTAACTCACCTATCTTAGTACGCACACTTCAACATGTAAACTCTAGTTTCACTGAGCCTACTGATCCATTGACCTCTTTACTATTCGTTACCCCGTTTATCTCATTTCCTTACAATCACACCTTCATTCCCTGTCTACTCTCCCTCCATTGTACTTAACTGGCACAACTTCCTTTCAGCCGTCCTCCTAATCTGACTTCTTAGTAGCATTCAGCACAAATGTCAATAGTTCTTTACTGAAAGGTTGTATTTTGTTCTTGGTTTCTTGGTTTGATACTTCCTCGTCTTTCTCTGCCTTCATGTAGTGCTGTTTCTCAGATTTTTTAAAAATCTCTTCATCCTCCATTGTATCTATAAATTGAAGTGTCTTGATCCCCCTCTTTATCTGCCCTCTTCCAGGTTAATCCAAGCTCATAAACTGAAACATTATCACTCCCAAACTTATTTCTCCAGAACAATCTCAATTGACAACTTACCCAAATAAATTTAATGGCTTATTTTACAGTCTTTGCCCACTGTGCACCTTAAACCCAAAATAATAATCATCCAAAGTTAAGGACGCCACCATCTCCTTGTTCTCAAGCAGAATCCCCTCTTTTCTTCATGCCCATAGCCAATCACGCAGCAATCTTGTTGACTATAACCCGCAAATTCTGCACCTGTCACCTTTTCTCTAACTCCAATACTACCAACCTAGTTGATGTAATTATTTCTCAATTGGCTTTCTTTCTTGCCTCATTCCAAACCATTCTCCTTATGATGAGAGGGGTCATTTTCAACCATACATCAGATAATGTTCCTCTCCTGTTTGAATGGCTTCCTATTGGCTTTCTATTGCACAATGGACAAACCTAAACTCCTTATCCTATCCCAGAGTGTCTCAGTGATCAGTCCCCTGCCTAACTATCTAATCTCACTTACCATAATTTCCTACCCTTGTTCACTGTGCTCCAGCCACATCTGCTTTCTTCTGATTTGCTTACCAGCAGGGTTCTCAAGCTATTGCTCCTGTTTCTAATGTTCCTTCTTCAGATTTCCACAAGGCTAGCTCCTTCTCAACATCCAAATCTTGGCTCAAATTTCCCCTCTCAGAAAGGCCTTCTCCAGCCACCTAAAAGCCAACTACTAAAGCTCTTTCATCTTCTTTATGGCATTTATTTCTGTTATTACCTTGATTTGTATGTTTATTATCTGTGTCCTCTCAGTAGAATTGTGTATATGAAAGCAAGGACCTTGTTTGCATTATTCACTGGTCTCAGAACAGTATCTGGTACTTAAAAGGCATTACAAAATACTCAATAAGTGAATAAGAATAAGCTTCATGAAAGAAGTAGAATATGTGGCGATACTTGAAGAAAGAGTAAGATCTTAGAAGACAGAGATATCCACTTCAGAAAAATAGTTCGGCAGTTTCTTCTAAACTAAAAATTCCCTTACCATGTATATTAGTTTTCTACTGATGATATGACAAATTACCACAACAACCTTACTGGCTTCAAACAACACAAGTTTATTATTTACAGTCCTGGAGGTTCAGAAGTAAGATATAGATCTTATGAGTTAAAATCAAGGTGTCAGCAGGGCTGTGTTTCTTCTGGAAGCTCTAGGGGAGAATCTGTCTCTTGCCTTTTCTAGCTTCTAGCTTCTAGAGGCTCATGGTCCCTTTCTCTACCTTCAAAGCCAGCAGGGTAGCATTTTCTAGTATCTCTGACTCTGATCCTCTTGCCTCCCTCCCATAAGGAGGGTCTTTGGGTCCATGAAGATAATCCAGGAATATTGCCTTTCCTCAAGATCCATAATTTTTTTTTTCACATATACAAAGTCCCTTGTGCCATGTAAGGCAACATATTCACAGGTTTTAGAGCTTAGGGCATGGAAAACTTTGGAGGACCATTATTTTACCTACCACATGATACAATCTACAATTGTACTCTCGGGCATTTATCCCAGAAAAATAATCTATATTCATGTAAAAATCTGTATATGAAGCTTCATAGCAACTTTATTCATAATAGCACAAAACTGGAAATAACTCAAATATCCTTCAAAAGGTTAATGGTTAAACAAACTGTGGTATATCCATACCACGGAGTACTATGCAGCAAAACAAACACAACTAATCACTAATCATACATGAAACAACTTGGATGGAACTCAAGGGAGTTATGCTGAGTGAAAAAAAAAAACCAGTCTCTTAAAGTTACCTATTCTATGATTATATATATATATATAAAACACATTCTTTATTTATACATATATATAAAAAACACATTTTTTAAAGATTTTTATTTATTTATTTGACAGAGAGATAGAGAGCACAAGTAGGCAGAGTGGCAGGCAGAGGGAGAGGGATAAGCAGGCTCTCAGCTGAGCAGGGAACCAGACAAGGGGCTCGATCCCAGGACCCTGGGATCATGACCTGAGCTGAAGGCAGCTGCTTAACAGCTTAACCAACTGAGCCACCCAGGCGCCCCAAATATAAAGCATTCTTGAAATAATAACAAAACTATAAGGATGGAGAACAGATCTGTGGTTACCAGATTAGAAATTGTGGGATAGCTATCTATAGCTATAAAGGAGTAGCATGAGGGAGCCTTGTGCTGATTGAATATTTTTATAATTTGATCGAGGTGGTAGTTAAAAAAGCTACAGATGTGACATAATTGCATAGAACTATGCACACACACTCAACACAAATGCATGTATAAATGGTGAAATATGAAAAAGCTCTATGGATTGTACTAAGGTAAATTTCCTGATTTTGACATTGGACTATAATGTAAGATGTCAACATCAGAGGAGGTGGTCTGAAGGTTGCATGGTACCTCCCTCTAAATTTCTTTGCAACTTCCTGTGAATTTATAGTTATTTCAAAATAAAAAGTTTTTTTTTTTTAAAGGAAGAGATGCTATTCTTGGTGGCAAGAATAGGTTTATAGGCCACTTTTGTATCATTTGATTTCCTTGACCCTTATCCAAACTGCCACAATAGACTGTCCTAGAATGGACACCCAACCAAGCAGGGAAAATAAAATTCTCTTTCCAAAAAATTTAGAATTAGGGTGGAGATTCTAGATCCATCTGACAATTGTGTAGTTGACAATGGTGGCAATGCAATCTAATGAATAAACAAAAAAAAAAGTCTTTTCAATAAATGGCCTGAGGGGCGCCTGGGTGGCTCAGTTGGTTAAGCGACTGCCTTCAGCTCAGGTCATGATCCTGGAGTCCCAGGATCGAGTCCCACATTGGGCTCCTTGCTCAGCAGGGAGTCTGCTTCTCCCTCTGACCCTCTTCCCTCTCGTGCTCTCTATCTCTCATTCTCTCTCTCTCAAATAAATAAATAAAATCTTTAAAAAAAAAATAAATGGCCTGAGAACAATTGAACATCCACATAAAAAGAAGGAAACTCAATTGTACTTAACAACACACACAAATTAATTCAAGATGGTTCATAGATCTATAGGTAAAAATGAAAACTATAAAGTTTCTAGAAAAAAATACAGAATAATATCTTCATGAACATGGGGTAGGCAACAAATTTAAGATAATCAAGTACTAACCCTAAAAGATAAAAAGATTAATGAAGTTTACTTCATAAAATTAGAAAAGTTGCTCATCAAAAGATGATCCTAGGAAAATGAATAGACATGCCACAGACTCAGAAAATAGTCATAACACACATGTCTAACAAGGACTGGAATATAGAACATATAAATAACTCTAAATAGTAAAAATAATAACAGGAAGAATAAACAAAAGACATAAGCAGAAACTTACTGAGGAAGATATATTAATATCCAATAAGTACATGAAAATATGTTCAACATCATTAGTCATCAGAGACATGAAAATTAAAACCACAGTAAGATACTACTAGACAACTATTAGGTTCACTAAAATTTAAAAGATTAACTAAATTTAGTTAATTAATTAATTTAGTTAATTAATTAATTAGTTAATTAATTTAGTTAATTAATTAACTAAATTTAAAAGATTAACTAAAATTTAAAAAGATTAACCATTATGGTTAATTTTATATGTCAACTTGGCTAAGATATGGCACCCATTTGGTCAAACACCAGTCTAGATGTTGCTGTGGAAGAATATTTAGATGTCATTAACATTGAAATCAGTAGACTTTGAGTAAAGCATATCATTCTCTATACTATATGGTGAACCTCATGCAATCAGTTGAAAGTCTTAAGAAGCAAAGACTGACGTTCCCTGAAAGAGAATTCTCCTTAAGACTGCAGCATAGGAGCTCTACTTGAGTTTCCAGCCTGCTGCCCTGAAGAATTTAGACTTGACATCCACTTGTATCTGAATTTCCAGCCTGCTGGCCTGCCCTGCTGACTTCAGACAACCTAGCCTCCACAATCCCTTAAAATCTCTGTCTCTGTCTCTTATTTGTAAAACTGAACTCCTGAGGTTCCCTCACTTTCCTTCGCAATTTTGCAAATAAGTGAGAGATTGAGAAAGAGAGAGAAATAGAACCAATATGTATTATTGGTTCTGGAGAACCTGTATATTGACAGTACCACATGTTCGCAGACTGGAATAAATGAAACTCTCATAATTGCTGATGGTAGCATAAAATATTATAGTCACTTTGGAAACAAATCTGGCAGTTTTGCATAAACAAAATTGGACCCTATGATCTAACAATTCCACTTCTAGCTATTTACCCAAGAGAAATGAATAGAAGTATACACAAAAGACTTGCACAGGAATGTCCATAGCCACTTTCTTCATAATATCAAAAAACTGAAAACAAGGCAAATTTCCATCTACAAGATAAGGGATAAATAAGTGGTGGTATCTCCACACAATGGAATGATATTCATCAGTAAAAAGTAATGAACTACTGATACATTCAATAACATGGATGAATCTCAAAAACACGTAGAGGGGAAAAAAAGGCACAAAAGAATACATACTGTGCGACTCCAGTTATATAAAGTTCTATAAGGAGCTATCTAGAAGGAAAGTAATCAAGAATCATGGTTGAGGGAAGAGGGAGTAGCAAGGATTACTTGGGAAGGTGAATAAATAACAAAGCTTTCTGCAGTATATATGGGTATACCTGTCCTAAAAACTCATTGAACTGTCCACATAACCATGTGCATTTTGATGAATGTAAATTATACCCCAATAAAAAATGGGGTATAATATATATAAAATATATAAAAAATATGCTGGGACTTAATGGATAATTCCAAACAATACTTTTTTTGTTCTACATTTATTTCCTACTATCTATTATACTCATCACCTTATTGTAAATGCTATTTTTATTTTGCATGACAGTCCCATGGAGAAAATATTGTTACTATCATTTTACTAAGGTGGAAACAGGCTTAGACCCATTCTGTAACTTACCCAAGTACCCACAGAGCTCAAATCTGTTTAATTTCAAAGCTCTTTCAACTACAAGGCACAGCATGGACAAAATTGATCCTTTATTAATATTTCAATAGTTACATAAATATTTCCCTGCCTGAAAAAAAGATCATGTTTTTACCTTGCATTCTTCTTTTCTTGAGAAATATCACAATTATGTAACTGTATGACTGTATTAAAGATAATTGAATAAAGAGATGACATGACTTCCTTCAGTCACTGGAAACATCGGTTTTTAAAACTTTGTCTAACAAGAGACTTACCATCCCTCAAACCACTTCCTTTTATTTTGCCTTTAGAGATATGAAAAAATAGCTAACAAGGGAAGTCAATGAAATGCAAATCTCATATATTTGAATGCAGCTATTATCATATCTTTCCGTTTTCTTCTTATCAGGAGAAATAATGATTTTCCTTTTCTATCTTTTTTTTTAGGTTCCATTATTTAAATGTGACTGCTTTATATCCATTTACCTTCCCTAACACAGCTTAACAAATGAGTTAAAACACATAGGCACACACACAGAATTATGTCCTCAGTATTGGCCTTCTTCCAAAAAGCTTAGCTCCATAACTTAAAGTGGGGTCCTACCTTATTTCTCTATCCCTCCTTCTAAAACCATGTGGATTAATATCTGTACTTTATGTGTCCTGGATGTACTATACACTAAATATCAATTAGATTTCCAGTTTATGCAGACATTTTTTCTTAATGTGAAACGTTAGAACTGTAGTATGTTAGACCTATAGCTAAGATTAGGTGGCATGTACATGGGCCACCTTATTCTTTATAAATGGAAATGTTCCTGGCATATTGTAACCAATTCCTGTATATAGATTTAAGTATGCACATCACTTATATGAAAGCACCTTATTTAATAATCACAACAATTAAGTGAGTGAATAAGGAAAATTCAAAGCAAACTGTTACAAAGTTAAAATAATTGCTATAAATTTCATGTGCTACAGTTCATGTACTTTATTCACAAGAAGGCACATCAGGACCCCAATGAAAGGCAATTTCTGTTTGGATGCAGCACTTGCTGGTAGCCTGGTAGTTAGGAAGACTAAAAAAAAGAAAAGTAAATACACCTTTCAAAATTAAAATCTAGAGTTATATGTGGCTGTTCCATATTTCACACTATCTGCATGATCATTTTGGTAATCAAGAAACTGTTACCTATCACTTTCAAAACTGACCTTCTGATGTTCCCTCACTTTCCTTCAATCATAGATATAGATAGGTATCTTTGACATGTGTTAGAATTTATTTAATAATTATATTTCAAGAACTTAATATCACAGACTTAGGGAACTCAGAGCTGTTTTATTTCCTATATACTTGAAGTTAAAAAAAAAAAAGGTTTGAAATCACAATTGTCTGCCAACTCCATCTCCAATTCCAATGTACTATTAAGGACTCAAACTTTTGTGGAGTTTAGCCACAGTCTGGCTCTGAAGGAGAGGGGAGTCGTTTAAGATAAACAGTAAATGGTCTGGTAAATCATTCTGTTTTTTAAGCCAGACATAAATCACTACTTTCAAGGACCCCCCAATAAACACAACTGGCATTCAAAAGTGATCATATTGCTCTCACTATAATAATTAATTTAAATGCCTAAATTAAGTAAAATTTATTTCAGCATTCTATGTAAATTCACTCAGAAAAAGAAATGGTCACACTGCCTATGAGCTGAAGCCATGGAAAAAACTTCAGAGAAAAGATCATTATTTGATAAAATAAAGATCACAGGAAGAGTTATCTTCAGTTTATGTCCCCATTTCTTTTGTATATATCTCATCATTGAAACCAAACAGAAGATGCTTAAGATTTGAGTTGGTCTTGTGCCTGGGCCTCTATTGCTTTGGCTCTCCCTGCCTCTGTGTCTTTGTGTGAGTGAACTCTGTCCAGAGAACACTCACTTGCTCTTTCATGTTCCTGATTGTTCCTAATAGGTGAGATAGAAGCATCATTGCGTGACTTTCCCTGGCTATTACTCAATACCTGTGCACAGTGACAACATTCACAAAACCCAGGGTGGGATATGTTTTACATGCCCTTGAAGGAGTGTTTTCCACTCACACAGTACTGGGAAAGAAGCAAGGAAGCAAGGCCAAGCCATAAACAATCTTTCTCTGTAAGCAAAACACAGTTGGAGGTGATGCAAAGGACAAGAATGTTTCTTTCACCCACACCCTGAAACTTACCATTAAAATGTAAATTTTCTGTAACATTATCATGGTATATTTTACTTAGACTTGACTTAACACTATTGAGTAATGTTCTAAACATTGGGTTACCTGAAATGCTGTTTAAGTTGGAAGAAGGCTGCTTCAGAGAGAGAGAGGGAATGAGAGCCTTTGAATGTTAGAAACAGTATAATTGTATTAAAGGTCCAACTCTGAGGAATTTAACACCAAATAGATTGATGCAGCAGCTCTCCCTTTTTTCATATTAATTCTCTTTATTATTTAAAATGTGATATATATCATAAATATTTTTTAAAAAGTGAATTTGCATAAATAGGTTAATTATAACATGATTTCTATTTTATGTTTAGAAATTTACAGCATCAGTTGAAATACCTAGAGATATGCATGGGAATTATAAAACAACTGTGAATTTCTAGACTAAATTTACTTAACTCAGATCTTACAAGTCAAGAACATGACTTTTCACATTCCTGATGATAATGACATGGTGGTGGACTGCTAGATGCTTGCATCCAGAGCATGGGCTTTGGAATTGGGCACATCTGGGCTTGGCCACTTTCTGGGCAGTGTGGTTAATAAAAGCCCCATGTTCCTCACCTTTAAAAGGTGAAATGGAGACAGTAATGCCTACTGTAACTCACTGCAAATGACTGTTCTTTTTTTTTTCATTTCTCCAGTCATATAATAAATAGTGTTAATGATAATATTGTACTGAGAAAATAAATCAGAGAAAGTGGAAGTAATTTGAGGCTCTAACATTGACTATCTGTGACATGAAGAACTAGAAATCCCTCTGGGTTTCATTTTCTTCAATTACAGTATGAGAAGTTTTAGAAAAGGCTACATAACTCATCTCACATCTGACTCCTAAATTAACTTAATATCTACGTGTCCTATGGTAACAATGTAGTTCTTTGTTTTTCAGTCAGTTTAATGGGTATAAGAGACTGAGGATAAGAAGCTTTACAGCTCAGAAAGGTTTACCCTGTCATATTATTATAGGAAACATTACTTAGAAAGTTTTTTTACCTTGGTAGTTGTGGTAGACAGAATCATGCGTCCCACCTCGGCAAAGCTGTCCATGTCCTAATTACTGGAATCTGTCCTATTTTACATAACAAAGGCTGCAGAGGAATGAAGGTTGCTAATCATCTGACCTTAAAATAAAGATCATCCTGGATTATCCAATGTAATCCCAAGAGTCCTTATGTATGTGAAAGAGGGAGGCAGGAGAGTCAGTGTCAAAGTGATGCAATGTGAGAAAGACTCAACCAGCTATTACTGGCCTTGAAGATGGGAGGAACCAGGACACAGGAAGTTGGGAAGCCTGTAGGAGCTAGAAAGGCAAGAAAACTTATTCTCCCATTGAGCTTCCATAAAGGAAGGCACACTTTGATTTTAGCCCAACATGACCCATTTAGGACTTCTAAACTACAGGCCTGTAAGATAAGAAATTTGTATCATTAAAACCACCAAACTGGAGGTAATCTTGTTACAGCAGCAATAGGAAACTAACCTAGCAGTTAATGAGGACAAGAGAAGATAGATTGGGAGTAATGGGACCCACCTCCTAGACTGGAAAGTATGCATATACATTACTCAACATAGGTATATATAGATGGTTCCCCACTTACGATGGTTCAACTTAATGATTTTTCAACTTTATGATGGTGCATTCAGTAGACACTTCAAATTTTGAATTTTGATTTTTTCCTGAGCAATGTTCTCTTGTGATGCTGGGCAGCAGCAGTGAGCTGCTGCTTTTAGATGTAACTCCATTATAAGTCGAGGAAAATATGTACAACAAATTATACAGTGCATTTTGAGCTCAGTCTCTTTCTAGTACATGTTAATGTTTTGGTCCTTTTTGAACCTTCTTCTGGCATCCCAATAAACTGGCAGGGTATGTGAATCTTGCTTCAAGGCCCTTATTACTTATTTGTCTTAGATCTTGGCTTACACATTTGCTTTAAGTACATGTTAATATAATCATCACTGAATTTCTTCAGAAATTTTCCCCTTTTTTGGATTTTCTCTGCAAATACTGGCTGTAGAGTTGATTATCTTTCTTAACTGTATGCTCACTCTCTGCTGTAACTCTGTCAGGATCAACTCTAGTCTATTGTGTATGAATTGGAGATTTTGGGTTTTATTTATTTATTTGACGGGGATACACAGTGAGAGAGGGAAACACAAGCAGGGGGAGTAGAAGAAGGAGAAGTAAGCTTCCCGTGGAGCAGGGAGCCAGATGCGGGGCTCGATCCCAGGACCCTGGGATCATGACCTGAGCTGAAGGCAGATGCTTAATGACTGAGCCACACAGGCGCCCATGCATTGGATATTTTTAAAAAGAACATATAATTTCTTTCTTGGAATTAAAATTGAAAATGAAAGCTTCTATGTTTATTGCAGCACTATTTATAATAGCCAAGGTATAGAAGCAACTCAGGTGTCCATCAATAGATGAATGGATGAAGAAGATGTGTACATTTACACAATGGACTATTACTCAGCCATAAAAAAGAGACCTTGCTGTTTGTGACAACATGGGTGGACCTAGAGGATATTATGCTAAGTGAAATAAGTCTGACAGAGAAAGACAAATATCATGATTTCACTTATATGTAGAATCTAAAAACCAAAACAAATGAATAAACAAACCAACAAAAAGCAAAAACAGACCCATAAATACAGAGAACAAACTGATGATTGCCAGAGGGGAGGATGGGCAAAATGGGTAAAGGGCAGTGAGAGATATAGCCTTCCAGTTATGGGATGAATAAGTCATGGGATAAAAGGTACAACATAGTGAATGTAGTCAATGGCATTGCATGGTGGCAGATGGTAGCTACACTTGTGGAAGCATGGCATAAGGTATGGAGTTGTTGAATCACTATGCTATGTGTCTGAAACTCATGTAACATTATGTGTTCAACTATACTTCAAATTAAAAAAAGATTGAAAATGAAAGCCTCCACTTGTCCACTTGCAAAATAAATGCAACACCACTAAACTGCATCCTTTCCCCAACATAATGTCAGCTCAGAATGAGAAAAAAACTGGTTAGATATTTCATGCCCGATTGCCTGCAGCTTTAATAAGGTTCAGAAGGAGGAGGAAAGTCAAATTGGGGATTATCACAACATGGTGAAATTAAAAAAAACAAACAAACAGTTTTTAGAGCGAGAAAAACTTGTGTTCAATAAATTTACTTCTCTTCAACACTTCCTTATTCTTTCACTAAGTCTTTATTACAGAATTGTGGTATTCATTTTTCTATTCTTAGCATGAAGCTCAGTACTTTGAACATCCAAAATACTTCTTACTAGTTTGCTTTTGTTGTTGTTTTTTGTTTTGTTTTTTTGGAGTGGATATGCCATATCTAGCAACAAGAGACTTGTAAATTGGAAGACTAAGTCACTCAGGTAAGACAGAGAAATTACTGCTTAGTGGATGGACTCTTCTGTTATCATTGACTATTTTTAAATCTGATGAAAGCTACATATCGAAAACAAAAAATAACAACAACACAAAAATTGTCGTAAAACTTCAAGTAGTTCTTTAAGCCCCTGAACATGATCCAAGTTAAGAACCTCAGAGCAGTGGATTCTCCCACCATAAACGGGAATCTGCAACAACCTGGAAGAGACTTAAGAGACATGTCCAAGGAGAGAGGGTAGTAATATCACAGAAAAAGTTTTCAACTGAGAATCAAGTAACTAAGTAATCCAGTTTTGCCATGAATTTATTTAACAAGTTATTTAAAAGGTTTTGGTAGAAAACATCAGAGGAAAGGTGAATCTTCATAATCTTTAGGTCTCTTTTAATCTTGAGTTTCTATCATCCTCTGGATCTTTTTCTGCTTTATAAAATAAGAGTGTTGGTGTTATGGACTGAATGTATTTCCCCAAAAATCTGTATGTTGAAGTTCTAATCCCCAATGGGCTGTATTTGGAGATGGTGTCTCTAAGGAAGTCATTAAAATTAAACAAGGTCATAAAGTTGGGGCCCTGATCTAATAGGATTATAGTCAGTACATCCAGACAATGGAATGTTATTCAGTGCTAAAAAGAGATGAACTATTGAGCCATGAAAAAACATGGACAAAACTTGAATGCATAATACTAAATGAGAAGGTGGCCTTCTATAAGCCAGGAAGAAAGCCTTCATAAGAAACCAAATTTGCTGGCCTTGAACTTCTCAGCCTTCACAATGTTGAGAAATAAATTTCTGTTGTTTAAAATAGCCTGTGGGCGCCTGGGTGGCTCAGTTGGTTTGGCAACTGCCTTTGGCTCAGGTCATGATCCTGGAGTCCTGGGATCAAGTCCTGCATCGGCTCCCTGCTCAGCGGGGAGTCTGCTTCTCCCTCTGACCCTCCCCCCCTCATGTGCTCTCTCTCTCATTCTCGCTTTCTCAAATAAATAAAATAAAATCTTTAAAAAAATAAAATAAAATAAAATAGTCTAGTGTTTTGTTATGACAGTCCAAGCTGACTAATACAGTTGGATAAGCCCTAAGGTTTTTGTATCATTCCTATTTCCATAATCTCTAAACAGTCCAATTTAGGCCCATTGTAAGAAACAACTAGAGATGGGCATCCTTTGCATCTTTTGCAGAATGACTCCTTGGGGTATCACGTATTAGGTTTCCTATATTTGGCAAACTTTCCTATCTCTGAATGTACTTTTACCAATTAAGAAAAAAATTTGTACTAGATTGACTAAAGATGATCATTTAAGAGAGAAGAAAGCATCATTTAAAATGCCTTTCAATGTATCACTTTAAAACAGTGGTCTGAATAAAGCAATGTGGATCACTGTTCCTCCTTGGCACTTGTGATCAAAAAGTTGAAAAACAGTATTGTTCTTACATCCACAGTCAGGGCTAAGTTAGGACATCCCAATGCCTTAAATTAAGGAAAATACGATAGCCCCAAAAAAGAAAAAGATTATTGTTACAGAAAAGACACCAATAAAATGAACAACATTTAATATGCTACCAAGTGCCTCCTCTTTTAGCTACTTTGACAATATCTTAAAATTCTTTTTTTCTTTGCATTTTGAGAAAATAAATCTAAAACAAAAAATTTTTTATATTGCTAAAACACATCCTTGAACTATGCCAACAACTTTTGGGTTGTAAAATGGCCTCAACAATTATATTTTCACCTCTCTAAATCTTTTCAAATTTTGGGTGTGAAACTCACTACAAATTTCCAACCTGATGACAAAAATTGTCCAACTTCCTGAATAAAGCAGTAAGCCTACAGAATATCTTTATACCCTAGACATTCACTTTGTCACTCAAAATAAGACATTTGGTTGTCATTACCCTTATAAGACAAGATACTGATTATAATGTCTATTTTCTTACATAAAATAAGAAAAAGAACATAATTTCACACAAAATAGACATCTTCATAAGAATAAATATAAAAATTATGTCAAATGTTCCTGACTCAAGAGTTATAACTATCCACAAAAATAATAGAAGGAGGGCGCCTGGGTGGCTCAGTTGGTTAAGCGACTGCCTTCCGCTCAGGTCATGATCCCAGAGTCCCGGGATCGAGTCCCACGTCGGGCTCCCTGCTCAGCGGGGAGTCTGCTTCTCCCTCTGACCCTCTTCCCTCTCGTGCTCTCTGTCTCTCACTCTCTCTCTCTCAAATAAATAAATAAAATCTTTAAAAAAAAGATACTGATTATAATGTCTATTTTCTCACATAAAATAACAAAAAACATAATTTCACACAAAAATTATAAAACCACTAATTATAAAGACATCTTCATAAGAATAAATACAAAAATTATGTCAAATGTTCCTCATTTGAGTTGAGGAACTCATATGACTCAAGAGTTATAACTATGCACAAAAATAATAGAAGGAGGGTGCCTGGGGGGCTCAGATGGTTAAGCATCTGCCTTTGGCTCAGGTCATGATCCCAGGGTCCTGGGATCGAGTCCCGCATCGGGCTCCTTGCTCCTTGGGAGCCTGCTTCTCCCTCTGCTTCTCTCTCTCTCTCTCTCCCTCTCTCTCTCCCTCCCTCATGAATAAATAAATAAAATATTTTAAAAAAGAATTAAAAAAATAATAGAAGGAAAAGTAAAAAAGGACATACATCTCTGTTCAAACGGCAGAAAGCACCTCTAAGTTTGTTGGAAAAATTAACAAAATGCTGTGTCCACATGTACAATTTTATTCAATATTTATACAATTCAATTAGTTAGAAAAATAATTTGACTTTGTTTTGTCCTATTATAAAAGTTTCATTATACATTGGGTGATATATAGATTTACACATGCTTTGTGTGAATTTTTTTTTAAGATTTTATTTACTTATTAGACAGAAAGAGAGAGAGCACAGGCAGGGAGAGCAGCTGGCAGAGGAAGAGGGAGAAGCAGACCCCCGCTGAGCAGGGAACCTGATGCAGGACTCCATCCCAGGACCCTGGGATCATGATGTGAGCCAAAGACAGATGCTTAACCGACCGAGAAACCCAGGCACCCCTGTGTGAAATTTTTTATAGTCTATATTAATTGATTTAAACTCAACATGTTCCCGGGCACTTGGGTGGTGCAGCTGGTTAAGTGTCTGCCTCTTGATTTTGGCTTAGGTCCTGATCTCAGGGTCATGAGATTGATTCCCATGTCGGGCTCTGTGATCCTCATGGCATCTGCTTGAGCTTCTCTCTCCTTCTTCCTCTACCCCTCCAGCTCGTGCTCTCGTTCTCTCTCTCTTAAATAAATAAATAAATAACCTCAACATGTTCCCAAAGATAATTTGATGCCGCTTACAATTAGGAATGATGAAAAAAAGTTTAATAATAAGCAAATGAAACTAGTAATACAAGACTAAAGTAAAACACAGAAAAAGAAAAAGGAAAAAAAAACAAAATTAAGCTAACTCTACTCTTCGACAGAATTTTTTCAGTATGTTTTCCATTAAGTGTTTTTTTTTAAGATTTTTATTTATTTATTTGTCAGAGAGAGAGAACAACCAGGGGGAATGGCAGGCAGAGGGAGAAGCACGCTCCCCACTGAGCAAGGAGCCCGATGTGGGACTCGATCCCAGGACCCTGGGATCATGACCTGAGCTGAAGGCAGATGCTTAACCAACTGAGCCACCCAGACATCACCATTAAGTGGTTTTGAACAACCTAATTTGTGATGGTCTGGGAAAGAGTTTCACCAAAGACAAAGATTGTCCAAAGATGGTTGCTGCTTAGAAAACTTCAGAGCAAAAATTATCTGTATAATATTAAAAGTTATTTCTGTTAAAGTAATTCTATCCAGAACTAGAGTTGTATGGTCCAGGTACATAGATCTCCAAGAATAAACATTTCTAAATTAGGAAGAGGTTGATGCCCTATTTCTCAATTATATGAGAAAGGAGTCAAACTAGAAAGGAATTCTGCATTGTTGAAATGAGATATGGAGCTTCTGTAACATATAAATCTTTATGAAGTATATATGCCTATGATGCTTGGCAAGAAATATCAGTGGCTTTACTCTTGCAAAGCAGCATTATAACAACAATAAAGTATCCAAGGTCTTGTGAATCAAATTTGTATCCTCTCTGTTTTAGTCAGGGTTTGCCAGAGACACAGACCAATAGGAAATTATATTTATATTATTCCTGGAGACCCAGGAAAGCCCGTGATGTAATTCGGTCTGATTCCAAAGGCCTGAGGACCGGGGAAGCTGAAGGTGTAAATTCCAGTCTTAGGCCTGGAGAAGATGAGACGAGATTTCTCAATTCAAGCAGGCAGGCAAGAAACATAAAGGGGCAAATACCTCCTTCCCCAGCTTTTTGTTCTATTTAGGCCTTCAACAGATTGGATGATTCCACTCATATGAGGGAGGGCAATCTAAGGAGTCCACCAATTCAAATGCTAATCTCATTTGGAAACATCCTCACAGACCAGAAATAATGTTTAATTTGGCATTCTGAGGCCTGTCAAGTTGACGTATAAAGTTAACTATCACACTCTGTAACACCCTAAAATTTTGAAGAACCGAAGGTACCGAAAAGAGATCCAAGTACTGGTAATAAAGACCACCTTCTAATACCTGCCATGTTTCATAGAACCTAAGATGCTATGGAATCAAAGATGCACCATTATTTTCTGTATAACCAAGAAAATGAAAACAATGCCAGTCAACCATAACATAAATACTAGTTTCTGATATGTAAAATGCAAACATACAATGTGCATCTAAGAATCTATGAAATACTGCTATGAAATTCACACTTACTGTTTGGGTAAAAATTGCTATCTGCACAAATCACTGCAGAAACAAGAAAGCAAGGGCATAGAAATCTCATAAAATATGAAGAAATGGGACAGAAACCTGTGGCCTAATTGATGCTTCTAAATTACTGAAGAGACTCTATCAACCAAAGGGATGTGCTCTGTTTATAGTTCAGAAAGAGGTGACCTGACAAGCAAAAATGTGTCTGCAGCATTACTGACACAGTTTTAAGGTAAAACAGAACTCTGACCCACTGGGAAGTTATATTCCCAGAATGCCATATTAATATAATTCCCCTGAATCTGTGCTTCTATTAAGAAACTCAAACTCACATTTTGTCAAGGACAAAAACATAGTTGTAATATTGAGGGGATATTGGCAGACTATTAATTTTCTATCGTGCAGAAGCTAAAAATTGCTTTTTGAAAAAACGTGTACATAGGGGCACCAGGGTGGCTCAGTCAGCTAAGCATCCCACTCTTGATTTCAGTTCAGGTCATGATCTCCGTGTTTCAGGATTTCTTTTCCTTTGTTGCCTGTGGTTCTTCGTTAGCTGCTTGGAAGAATGAAGTGGACCAGATGAAGAGTGGTAGGCAGCAAAGCAAAGTTTATTGAGTGACAGTACAAAGCTCCCTAAGAGGGAGGGGACCAGAGAGGGCTGCCGTTAGCACTTCTAAATCTAGGGGTTTTTATGAGAATGCTGGGGTGGGGGTTGTCTTAATCTGATTAACCCTCCCTGCACCTGTCACCCAATCAGGTTTTTGTTTTTGTCCACGTGCTCATCTACTTATCAGGTAGTTATTTACATGGGAAAGAGTGGAGGGCTCCTTCCAGGGTGGTATAGAATAACAGGATGGGGTCTTTTTCCTTTTAAGGATAGTTTTCTCTTAGGTTGGGGGTGGGGCGGGGCGGGGAACACTTGCCCTGCCCTGCCTGCCTTTCTTCTGACTCTCCTCCATTATCAAGGTTGTGGGATCGAGCCCCATGTTGGGCTCTGCACTCAGCATGGAGTCGGCTTGTCCCTCTCCCCCTGCTCCTCCCCCTGCTCCTCCCCCTGCTCCTCCCCCTGCTCCTCCCCCTGCTCCTCCCCCTGCTCCTCCCC
>NW_027397075.1:38043003-38072191 GCF_003265705.2 Callorhinus ursinus
TGCTCCTCCCCCTGCTCCTCCCCCTGCTCCTCCCCCTGCTCCTCCCCTTACTCGCATGCACGCTCTCTATCTCAAATAAAAAAAAAAGTATGTACATATGCATGTATGTGTGTGTGTGTTACATATGAAAATCAGTCTGCATTTTCATGAATTTGGGGGACTTGAAGTCAGTGGAATTGAAAGAATTCTGGTAGCAAATCGTCTCCTCTGGATGTTTTCCTAACTTAAAGCAGGTAATTCAATCTATTTAAACCATATGGGTTCCTGGACCCCATTAGGCAGAATCCTAGTGCCTACAAAATACTGAGTGAATATTAAAGGACTATGGAATCAGAAGAAAAAATGAACTTCAGGACTGAAGGGAGGGGTATACTAGCAGGATTACTTTTACTGCATGTGATGAGGGGAAAAAAACAGTCCCAAACTCTGCACTAATTGTGGGCACTGATCACAAACATAGGACCACCCATGGAGAACCAGAATATATATTTGTTTTCATTATAACTCCAGGGTTTCGTGTTTTTTTTGGAGGGGCTGCAGTGTGAAGAGTTTAGGTAAAGGGTGGGTGTGGAAATATTTATAAAGGAACATAAATAAAATGAGTTCTTAAGTAACTTCCTCTGAATGAATCTGACTAATCTTGCCAATGTTTTCTTGGCTTCCAAGCAATCTTTATCAAACCAGGAAGTGGGTCAGCCAGACCTGGGGCAGACAAGACAATCAGTTGGTATGTAAACAACTGAAAGACTTCTGTAAATCAGTAGGGGACTTATAAAATTTCTTAGACTTGAAAGGTTGCTCGTCATATCTCAGAGCCTGTCCCCACCTTTTCATTTTCCTTTACCCTGAATTCATTGATGCAATTAGGTATGCACGCAAATTAAGCGTCTGAAATACTAAAGAGCAATTTAGTAAGAAAGTAGAGATTTGGGACACCCGGGTGGCTCAGTCAGTTAAGCAGCTGCCTTTGGCTCAGGTCATGATTCCAGGGTCCTGGAATCTACCTCTACCTGCTGCTCTCTCTCTCTCTCTCTGTCAAATAAATAAATAAATAAAATCTTAAAAAAAAAAAAGTAGAGATTTTTCTTTTTTTTTTTAAAGGTTTTATTTATTTATTTGAGAAGGAGAGAGAGAGAGCATGAATGGGGAAAAGGCAGAGAGAGAGGGAGAAGCAGACTCCCAACTGAGCAGGGAGCCTGATGTGGGGCTTGATTCCAGGACCCTGAGATCATGACCTGAGCTGAAGGCAGATGCTCAACCGATTGAGCCACTCAGGCACCCTGAAAGTAGAGATTTTCAACACTACATAAAATGTCTACCACATAGATGAAGCTAAATGAGGAGAAATATAATAATAATGCTTTGTTAAAAATATGATTCTTCCTAAATTGATCCTAAGAGCTGCCACTTACAAACAGCCCACTTTAGTTACAGGTGAGTACAATGTGATATTTCATTGAATAAAGTAGCAAATCCTAGAGGTGTGGTCTACCATCTCTGTAGTCCACATTATCTTTGGACAATTCTTAATTAGACATGAAGTATTTTAATACATGGCTCAGACTCTTGTACATCTGCCCTACCCCTCCACCAAAACTCTTGCCCACTCTTTAGAAGATTATAAGGACTGTGCAGATAACCCATTCAATGGTCCATGGTTTTCAATACTACTCCATTTCAATCACCATCTCCCCCACAAGGCAACCATTATCATCATTTAGCTCTTACTAGCTCATCAGATTTTTTTTAAAGATTTTATTTATTTATTTGAGAGAGAGAGAATGAGAGATAGAGAGCATGAGAGGGAAGAGGGTCAGAGGGAGAAGCAGACTCCCCGCTGAGCAGGGAGCCTGAAGTGGGACTCAATCCCGGGACTCCAGGATCATGACCTGAGCTGAAGGCAGTCGCCTAACCAACTGAGCCACCCAGGCGCCCGCTAGCTCATCAGATTTAAACCATGATCTTTCCACTGATTTCTGTACCACTTCTCTCCCACCTTAACTCATACCTCATTACATTCTTACCTCATGTAGGCCTCATCCCTTATTCGTTGATTTTATTTTGGCCAATCTTCTTTTGAGTTTTTTTTCCTCCTGATCATGCATTCTCATCACCCAGAGATAACTATTCCTAATATTTTGGTCTATAAGGACATTATAGTAGTATCTTAACTTGAACAGAAATTTTATTTCTTTTTTATGAACTCGAAACCATGAATTATTTATTGCTTATAATTTTAAGTCTTGATGAAAACTACCTCAACTGTAAAGTCTACATCTTATCCCACTAATTGGGGTGAGATAGGATTTCACAAGTGGGCCTTCAACACATCAGGAATTCATTGAGAGAAAACTGTTTTGCAAGCTAATAGCTGAGAAGCAGCTGAGAAGGAGGTGGCATAGGTTAGGCAGATTAATAGGACATCAACTGGCTCACTCCCTTACCCTCTGCAGCCATCCCGCCCTTAGCAAAACCTCTACCTTAGTTAATATGCTCAGATGAGAAATTTTGACTTTCTTAAAATAAAAGATAATGCTATAGAATGAACCAAGCATCAAATAAAAAAGACTTTGTAAAAACAAACCACATGATGCCTGCAGTAAAGAATTCAATATGTGGGGACACCTGGGTGGCTCAGTCAGTTAAGCGGCTGCCTTCAGCCCAGGTCATGATCCCACGGTCCTGGGATTGAGTCCCACATTGGGCTCCTTGCTTAGCAGGGAGCCTGCTTCTCCCCCTCTCTCCCTCTGCTTGTGCTCTCTCTGTCAAATAAATAAATAAAATCTTAAAAAAAAAAGAATTCAATATGTGTAGAAAGCTAAACTCAAGATAATCTAATCTTCTGGAAAGTAGCATAAAAGATATGTGAGGGAGATGGGAAATAAAAGATGAAAGAATTAGAGAAATCCAGGAGATCCAATTTCTCATAAATAGGAAGTTTGCAAAGAGAAAGCAACAACAATATAGGGAAATTTTACTTTATAAATTTTAAATTATAAATAAAATATCCTATAGTGACAAGAGGTTAATGAGTGCCAGCCTAGAAATGAAAACAGACCCAAACCATAGTGTTATGAAATTCTGGAATTTCATAGTGATGAAGTGATGAAGAATGAAGTAATGAAGAAGAGAACCTAAAAATTTCCAGAGAAAAGGTGAAAAGTTAAGTTACAATTAAAAGAAAACAAAATCAGGGGCACCTGGGTGGTTCAGTTGGTTAAGCATCCGACTCTTGATTTCAGCTCTGGTTGTGATCTCAGGGTGGTGAGACAGAGCCCCATGTTGGACTCCAGACAGGCTCTGAGCTCCAAGCTCCATGCTTAGCGCTGAGTCTGCTTGAGATTCTATCTCTCTCCTCTCCCCCTGCTCATGCTATCTAAATAAATAAATAATCTTTAAAAGAAAAAAAAATCAGATGGCATTGGACTTCTCAGAAACAGCATTAGACATGAGGAATCAGTGGAAACGTACTGTTAACTTGAGGGAAAGCTATTTCCAAAATGAAATTCTATAGCTAGCCAAATTCCAGTCAAATGTGAGGCTAAATAAGGCTTTTTCAGACATGCAAGAACCAAAAAAGAAAAACCGAAGTGAAAAAAAAATGGACCTATTAAGTACTCCTTTATAAGAAGCTATTAGACAATTGCTACAGTAAAATAAGGGCATAAAACAGGAAAGAGGAATACAATGGGTCTTGTTAAACTAGATATCCAATATAGCAAAATGACAAAACTCAGTTCTACTCTGAAGATAAAGCTTAAAGGGCTAAGATGAGACACTCAGCAGGCCTAGAAGCAAATACTTAAATTGGAACAAGATGACAAAGGACTTGGGGGTTTGGCGCCTGGGTGGCTCAGTTGGTTAAGCGACTGCCTTCGGCTCAGGTCATGATCCTGGAGTCCCGGGATCAAGTCCCGCATCGGGCTCCCTGCTCAGCAGGGAGTCTGCTTCTCCCTCTGACCCTCTTCCCTCTCGTGCTATCTCTCATTCTCTCTCTTTCTCTCTCAAATAAATAAATAAAATCTTTAAAAAAAAAACAAAAACAAAGGACTTGGGGGTTGTCTACAGAAGAAACATGGAATTGAGAGATTATATGACATGTTGGAGATTTTGAAAAACAATATTAATAGCAGTTTATTTAGAGAGGACAGTAAAAATTTAATAAACATAATGGAATATTTACAAAAATGAAGAATAGATTTAAAAAAAAAAAAACCTAAGCAAATGAAAAAGCTAAGTAAATTTAAAGAAAAGCTAAATTTGGACCAAACAAGAAGAGCTAATTATGCTGTATGTTCACTGCTTGGTTCTGAAGTTTTTATATAGTCACAAAAATGTAAACATTCTGTTGATGTGACCACAAATTGTGATAAAGTTAGATTAGGATGATGGGACTGCATTACAGGAAATTAATAGAAAATGTGTAAAATGATAAACCAAGAAATAGTATAATATCTAGAAATTTAAAGATTAATCCTATAATTAAAAACTAAAAACTAAAAGAGGTTGTTTCAGGGGAGTAGTAATGGTTCAGATAGGGACACAGTTTTTCTCTTTGTGACTTCTTATTTGATAAGCAAACTTTGTGCATTTACATTATCAGTAAAACTATACTTAATTTAAAAATGAGTTACTTCAGGGGAAGGGTTGGGTCAGTCAGTAGAGCATCTAACTCTTGATCTTGGGATCATGAGTTTGAGCCCCACGTTGGGTGTAGAGAGTACTTAAAAAAAGTTTGTTTTTTTTTAAAGTTACTTCATATATCTTTCCACTCATAAGATTGTGAAACCTGAATATATTGCTCTAGAGTAACACAGAAGGAAGAGCAAGGGCAATTTTAGAGGAATGGTGATGATTTCATTGGGGGGCATTTCACAGGTTGGAATTGTTGGACATGACAGCAAAATCCAAATCTGCAGACTATGCCTTTGACCTTCACCCTTATATGTCCAGTAGTCTGCTGGCCATATTTCCTTGAATGTCTTCTTCACCATTATCTCAAGTCTGTCTTGCCAAAACTAACTTGATGATTATCACCACCTGCACATCACCCCTCTTGTATTCTCTCTCTCAACTGGTAGCATTATCACCAACCACTCACCCCAACCTAGAAATATGGAGTCACCCTTAACTATTCCCTTTAACTCATTCCTGACAGACATTTCCCAAATTCTGTTGATATTGCTACCTACATTTTTAAAATATGCACCTTTATCCATTTTCACTTGTCTAATTCAATATTTATACATTCAAAGCTTGAATTACAACAGTCTGTTAACAATTTTATCTCCCTCAATTCTATCCTTCATTTAATCACCAAAGTGTTCTTAACTATGTTTACCCTTCTAAGAAACCAGTGGTTGTTAAACCTGTGTATGTGTGTGTGTATGACTCATGTTAGAAAATGAAAACGTTTAGTGATGTTAATTTAAGAATAAAAAGACTCGGGACGCCTGGGTGGCTCAGTTGGTTAAGCGACTGCCTTCGGCTCAGGTCATGATCCTGGAGTCCCCGGATGGAGTCCCGCATCGGGCTCCCTGCTCAGCAGGGAGTCTGCTTCTCCCTCTGACCCTCTTCCCTCTCATGCTCTCTATCTCTCATTCTCTTTCTCTCAAATAAATAAAAAAACTTAAAAAAAAAGAATAAAAAGACTCAAGGAACTTCTGAATAATTCAGCAATAATTACAAATCAATTATTAGCACATTATCACAATAAATATCAAATTACATTCATTTATCCAATCAAAGAGTAGTTACCAAGCACTTACTACTATGTGCCATAAAATGGGGGGGGGGGGGCGGATCATGGCCAAAGCAATACAGTCCTTGCTTTTATGGAGCTTACATTTCAGTGAAGGTAAACAGACCATTAGCAAATAAACAAATAGGTAGTGATAAGTACTAAAAGGAAAATAGTGCATAAGTTTGGGTAGGTTTTTTATTTAGGGAGGACAGTAAAAGCCTTAAGGATTTGGTGACATCTGAACAGAGACTTGAAAGACGTTGAGAGTGCCATGTGGGTGTTTGAGAGAAAGGGTTTCAGAAAGAGGAAACAGAGTGTACATTCTGAAGTAGGAGGTCTTGGAGTGTTTGAGAAACAGCAAGAACCCAGTTTGTTGGAGTGGAGTGGGCAAGAAGGAAACCAGTAGAAGATGAGGTCAGAAAGGAAGCTGCAGATTGATCCTCTAGGGCCTTGTAGGACATGGTGAAGACTTTGGATTTATCCTAAATGTAATGGAGAATCTGGGGGCTTTGAATGGAGGTGTGACAAGCACCAATTACACACTGTGGATCTACTTTTTTAATTCTTACAAATCACAGCCTCTGACATCTCTTCTCTCCTGTTTCTGCTGACTTTGTAAAGAGAAGGATCTTAATGTTTGTTGATTTAATAGGGTGATTTTGGAGGAGAGAAAGAACGGTAGATGGAAGTCTTCAGTCCAGATGGAGGACCATTTTGTCTTAATGCACAAATAGCTCAGAATAGAGAAGACTGATTTTCTTTAGGGAACTTATTTCTGATTGAGAGATTCTACGCATTTACAAGTCTTTGACTTTATATTGTGAGTGCTAATATTAATATGCCTCATATAACTATGAAAAGGAAATTCATTCCATCTTTCCACCCTGCTCTAGGTTATATTACAAAGCATTCTTGAATTGACTGACAATAAAGAGTATTACACCCAAATTATTTTTTTCCTGTTGTGGACTAGTTTTTCCATGTGGCAAGAAAGATGACTGATGGTATTTCCTGATTATATACTTCCATCTCCAAGATCCAGAAAAGAAATCCTCTTCTCTAGTTTCAATAAAAAACTCCCAAGTGAAAGCCTTGGGTTGGCCTGGCTGGGATCACATGTTCATTTTTGGCTCAATCACTGGAGCTAGAGGAATGAATGAGTCACTCTGAGAGGCCAGGTACAAGTCAAGTACCCAACCCAGCCCTGGGGAGAAGGTACTATGATGGATAGCTGAGCAGGAAGGGGAGGGAAAACTAGACAGATGAAATATATAAGCATCTACTATATATGGCATACAAAATCTTTGACAATCTGAAGACTGCCTACCTCTATAGCCTTATTTTCTTCCATTCCAGAATTATATCATACTCTGGAAGTATAGCAGAATAGTTCATGGAATGTGCTTTGAGATGAACAAATCTAAGTTTGCATCAGAAATTTGCAATTTACTATTTATGACTTTAGGTAATTTTTGTAACCTCCCTAAGTCTTAGTTTCTTAATTCATTAAATGTGGTAAATAAGTGGACCAAAGGAAATGATGCAAGAAAAACACTTGGCATGGGGTCTTCTAGGTACCAGGCATGAAATTTTAGGGAATTGATAAATAGCATCCCTCTTTTCCCCTTTTAAGTTTGTTTAATTTAAAGAGTTATTAGGGAATCATAAAATGGAAATACCTTAAAAAACATGTCAAGTCATTTTTATGCTTAAAAGCCTCAGAGATTTCTCAACTCAGCTAGAGTAAAAGCCAAGTTATTATAGGTCTACACAGCCTTAAATTCATCCTCCCCACTCCCCAATCTCTGTTATGTCTCTGTCTCTCTGCTCTCATTTCCTATGGTTTCCCCTGGGCTCACTTTACACAGCTACACTGGCTTCATTACTCTTCTTCAAACTTCCAAGAAATCTTCTACCTCAGATTCTTTGTCCTTGCTTTTCCCACTTTTGGCCAAGAGCACTGTAGGCCCATGCATAAACATGGCTTCCTCCCCCCTTAAGGAAGGAAATAGACAAGGTCTCTGTCTTCACTGGGCTCATAGTCTAGTGAGGAGATGAACATTAAATACATAAACAAACAAGTATGATATGAGTACAAAGTGTGGTGAGTGTGATGATAGAAAATACCTGTACTCTTAATTCAAGAGAGAATGATGGGGCAGAATTGACGAATTGAGAATGGTAAACAAAGGAAAGGCCCTATAAGGAAAGCCACTTAAGCTGGGGATGATATGCAAATAACATAATCAGAAAGTACAAACTTTGTACTTTCCATTATCCAGCCTAGTAGAGATGGAACAATAATGAAGCATCAGCTGAGAGCCAGAGAGATGAGTGGTCAGTGTCTGGAATGTTCAATCACACCTAGACATTGGCAAATGGAAGTTTGGGAGCAGAAAATTCAGTAAATGAGGGAATCCAATTAAAAGGGAACCAGTCTAATAGGATCAGAGTGTAACTAAGAGCAAGATTCATTCAATGCTCTACTGAGAGCTATTCTCTGGACTTTCTTATAATCTTAGAGAGAATTGTTCTTAGAAAAGAGTGGGGCCCTTTACCTTTCAATCAGAATGCAAATAAGTAAAGATGATATTATTTTGTAAAAGGCGAAAGATTTATGCATTTTGAAGAGAAACCAGAGTATGAGATGATATTATTTTGGAAGTAATCTTAACTCTTTTCAAACTGACTTGTAAACTTTTAAAAAAATAATTCTAGACACAGGAAGTTGCATAAATAGTACATACAGTCCTGTGTAACCTTTGCCTAACACCCTCTAATGGTGACGTCTTATATAAATATCTTACATACACAATATCAAAACCAGAAACTGACATTGGTACAATACTGCTGTGATGGCTAATTTTATGTGTCAACCTGATTGGGTCACAGGATGCCCAGATAGCTGGTTAAAAATTATTTCTGAGTGTGTCTCTTTAGTCTTTCTGGAGGAGATTAGCATTTGAATCAGTAGGCTGAGTAAAACGGATGACCCTCTCCAACATAAGTGGGCATCATCTAATCCCTTGAGGACCTGAATAAAACAAAAAGATGGAAGAAGGTGGAATTCTCCCTCCCTCTTCCTGACTGCTGATTGAAGACAAGACCCTCCTGTTCTCAGTGTTCCTGGTTCCCAAGCCTTCAAACTACATCACTGGCTTTCCTGGTTCTCCAGCTCCCATACATATATGTGAAATATATAAATACTGGTTCTTTCTCTGGAGAATCCTGACTAATACAACTGCTAATTGGACTACATAACTTATTCAGTTTTTACTAGCTTTTAAATGCACTCATTTGCCTGTATGTGTGTGTTTATGTATGTGTGTTTACTTCTATGTAACTTTGATACCATAAACAAATTTATGTAGCCACTGTTAAAATCAACATACAGAACTACTTGTACAACTCAATACCAAAAAAAAAAACAAAACAATTTGATTAAAAATGTGCTGAGGATCTGAATAGATATTTTTTCAAAGAAGACATACAGATGACCATTGTCATATAATGATCTCAACGTCACTATTCAGTAGGGAAATGCAAATCAAACCCACAATGAAATATCACCTCACAACTGTTAGAATGGCTATTATCAAAAAGATAAAAAATAACAAGTGTTGGTGAGGATGTGGAGAAAAAAGAAGCCTTGTGCACTGTTGATGGGAATGTAAATTGGTGCAGCATTATGGAAAACAGTATGAAGTTTCATTAAAAAATTAAAAATATAGCTTACCATATGATCCAGCAATTCCATTTCTGGATATTTATCCAAAGGAAGCAAAGATACTAACTCGAAAAGGTATTTGTAGCCCCATGTTCATTCCAGCATTATTTACAGTGGCCAAGACATGGAAACAACCTATGGGTCTAGTGATGGATAAATGGATAAAGAAAATGTGGAATACACACACACACACAAACATATATACACACACACAAAATGGAATATTATTCAGCCACAAAACAGGAAGGAAAAATCTGCCATTTGCAACAACATAGATGGACCTTGAGAGCATTATGCTAAGTGAAATAAGTCAGAGAAAGACAAGTACCATATTATCTCACTTATATGTGGAATCTAAAAAGAAAAACAAGGACCTCATAGATACAGGGAACAGATAGGTGGCTGCCAGAGGGAGGGGGTACAGTATTGTATATTTGAAAGGTGCTAAGAAAGTAGCACTTGAAAGTTCTCATCACAAGAAAAAAATTTCTAACTATGTGTGATGATGAAAAACAGTAAGATACAAAACTGTTCCATCAGCATGTAGGAATTTGTCATGCCCCTCTTTCATAGTCATACCTCTCCAACTCTGTCCTTGTCCTTTAATTTATTCTCCACCTTCATAGTTTTGTCACATGGGGAATGTTATGTAAATGGAATCATAAATTAGTATATAGCCTTTTAAGACTGGCTTTTTTTCACTAAGCATAATGCCCTTGAGATCCATCCACATTGTTGCATGTATCAATAGTTCATTCATTTTTATTGCTGAGCAGTATCCCCTTGCATGAATATACCAGTGTTTGCTTAACCATTCACCCACTGAAAGACATTTCAGTTGTTCCATTTCAAATTTATTTTTTTAAAAAGTAAATCATTTGTAAACCTTGGGTCTTTCACTTTTGTAAATAACTTTCAATCCACCTCAGGGGTGATAGATTCATTAAGAGTTTCTGAGCAATGGGATGCCTGGGTGATGCAGGCAGTTAAGCATCCAACTCTTGGTTTTGGCTCACGTCATGACCTCAGGTTTGTGAGATCGAGCCCTGCACTGAGCTCTATGCTCAGGAGACGGATTAAGTTTCTCTCTCCCTCTGCCCCCCCCAACAAATAAATAAATCTTTAAAAAAAAGTTTCTCAGCAAGATAAATGCAGTCAGAAGTGGGAGCATCACATGGGATGTCACTGAGTAAATATGACTTTACAGGGATTTTAATTCTCTACGTACCAGTTAGTTGATAGCTTAATCCTAAACTATGTGTCAAGTCTCAGGATGCTGTGCAGGGAGTGGACCAGAGATGGTGGGCATGAGGGAAAGAGGGCTGGTCCAACTGAAATGTTATATAGGAGTAAGGAGGAGGAATGACAGGGAGAAATGTGTGCAAATGAGCAGAGCACCATCTTTCCTGTGGTTCTGAAACAGGAAAGATGACAACACGGGAGTCATTTACACCTCAATTCCCTCAAGTGACAAGTGGCTGGACTGTCATTACCTTTCAGTGCCACACCCCATTGAGTCTGCAGTTTATGCCGAGTAACAGCCATTGCATTATTGATTTTACAAAGCCATGTATGGAAAGAAAACAAACAAATGAAAAAAGGAAATGCTCTGTGTTATAACAAATTCAGAAGAACGTGTTCTTTTAATTCAATGAAGTTTCTATATATTTGAAGTTAACTTTAGCTCACCTTGGGTAAATAATTGACCCCATCTAGACCTTCAGTTGCTAAAGCTGCAGAGAATATTCATATCTTATCATCCTGAAGGCAATGAAACAGGTAAAAAAAATTCCCTTAGGAGCACCTGGGTGGCTCAGTCAGTTAAGTGTCTGACTCTTGATCTCAGCTCAGGTCTTAATCTCAGGGTTGTGAGTTCAAGCCCCAGCATGGAGCCTTCTTTAAAAAAAAAAAAAATTCCCTGAATTGCCATTTTCACTATTTTATTAAAATATTGTTCTTTCAACTACAGGCCAATATCTCTGATGAACGTAGATGCAAAAGTCTCCAACAAAATATTATCAAATGGAATGCAATGATATATTAAAAAATCATTCACCACAATCAAGTGGGATTTATTCCTAGGATGAAAGAGTGGTTCAGTATTTGTAAATCAATCAATGTGATATATCACATCAATAAGAGAAAGGATAAGAGCCATATGATCATTTCAAAAGGTGCAGAAAAAGCATTTGACAAAATACAACAACCATTCCATAATTAAAACCCTCAAGAGAGTGGGTTTAGAGGGAACATACCTCAACATAATAAAGGCCACATATAAGGAATTCACAGCTAATGTCATCCTCAATGGTGAAAAACTGAGAGCTTTCCTTCTAAGATCAGGAACAAGATAAGGATGTCCACTTTTATTCAACACAGTGTTGGAAATCCTAGCCACAATAATTAAACAAGAAAAAGAAATAAAAGACATCCAGATTGGGGTGCCTGGGTGGCTCAGTCGTTAAGCATCTGCCTTCAGCTCAGGTCATGATCCCAGGGTCCTGGGATCGAGACCCGCATCAGACTCCCTGCTCCACAGGAAGCCTGCTTCTCCCCCTCCCACTCCCCCTGCTTGTGTTCCCTCTCTCATCTGTGACTCTCTCTGTCAAATGTATAAATAAAAAATCTAAAAAAAAAGACATCCAGATTGGTAAGGAAGAAGTAACACTTCTTTGCAGATGACATGATACTATATATAGAAAAACCTAAAAATTCTACCAAAAACTACTAGAGCTGATAAATGAATTCAGTAAAGTTGTAGGATATAAAATAAGCGTGCAGATATCCCTTGATCTAGGGGTTGCAAGTTCGAGCCCATGTTGGGTGTAGAGATAACATAAAAAAAAAAAAAACTAAGACAAAATCAGAGAGGGACACAAACCATAAGGGTGGGGGAATGGGGTAATTGGGTGATGGGCATTAAAGAGGGCACTTGATGTAATGAGCACTTGAGTGTTATATGAAACTGATGAACCACTAAACTCTACCTCTGAAACTAATAAAAAATAAATAAATAAAATTAGAACCTCATCTAAAAGACTAAAAAATAATAAAATAAATTTTAAAAATCTAAAAAAAAAGAATATGCAATGGGAAAAAGACAGTCTCTTCAACAAATGGTGTTGGAAAACTGGAAAGCTACATGCAAAAGAAGGAAACTGGACCACTTTCTTACACCATACACAAAAGTAAGCTAAAAAAAAAAATTAAGGACCTAAATGTGAGCCCTGATACCATAAAAATCCTAGAAGAGAGCACAGGCAGTAATTTCTTTAACATTAGCTGTAGTCACATTTTTCTAGATATGTCTCCTCAGGCAAGGGAAATAAAAGCAAAAATAAACTATTGGAACTACATTGAAATAAAAAGCTTCTGCACAGTGAAGGAAAGAGTCAACAAAACTAAAAGACAACATACTGAATGGGAGAAGATATTTGCAAATGACATATCTGATAAGGGGTTAATATCCAAAATATATAAAGAATTTATACAACTTAACACCAAAAAAACCTCCCAAACAATCCAATTAAAAATGGGCAGAAGTGGGGACCTGGGTGACTCAGTTGGTTAAGCGACTGCCTTCGGCTCAGGTCATGATCCTGGTGTCTCAGGATCGAGTTCCGCATCGGGCTCCCTGCTCAGCGGGGAGTCTGCTTCTCCCTCTGACCCTCCCTCCTCTCATGCTCTATCTCATTCTCTCAAATAAATAAATAAATAAATAAATAAATAAATAAATAAAATATTTTTAAAAAATGGGCAGAAGACATGAATAGACATTTCTCCAAAGAACACATACAAATGCTCAACATCACTCATCATCAGGGAAATGCAAATCAAAACTATAATGAGATATCACCTCATACTTTTTAGAATGGTTTAAAAACAAAAAACACAAGAAACAAGTGTTGAGGGACGCCTGGGTGGCTCAGTCAGTTAAGCATCTGCCTTCGGCTCAGGTCATGATCCTGGGGTCCTGGGATCGAATCCCACCTTGGGCTTCCTGCTCAGCGGGGAGACTACTTCTCCCTCTGCCTGCCGCTCCCCCAGCTTGTGCTTTCTCTCTCTCTCTGACAAATAAATAAATAAATAAAATCTTAAAAAAAAAAAAGAAACAAATGTAGGCAAGGATGTGGAAAAAAAGGAAACCTCGTGCACTGTTGGTAGGAATGCAAACTGGTGCACCCACTATAGAAAATAGTATGGAGGATCCACAAAAAATTAAAAATAGAACTATCCTATCATCTAGTAATCATACTACTTGGTATTTACCCAAAGAACACAAAAACATTAATTTGAAGGGCTACCACTCCTATGTTTATTGCAGCATTATTTACAATAGCCAAACTATGGAAGCAGCCTGTGTCCACTGATAGATGAAGGGATAAAAGTGTGCTATGAGTGTACGTGTGTGTGTATATATATATATATATATGGTGGGTAGAGGGATGGGTGAAATAGGTGATTGGCATTAAGAGTACAGTTATGATGATCACTGAATCATGTATAGAATTGTTGAATCACTATATTATACCCCGGAAACTAATATAACAGTGTATGTTCAGTATACTGGAACGAAAATTTAAAAATTAAAAAAATATCTATTGTTCTTTCAAAGTATTTTATGGGAAAGATGTTTTGTGAGGCTCTAGATGAGCAAAGCATATTTTAGACACAGACCCTGCTCTCAATAAGCTCACAGTTTAACAGGAGAAAACTAATATTGGATGTATCAAGCAATGAGCATATACACAAGGCTTTATCACAGCAATTAGAAATAAATATTTCTTGGGCGCCTGGGTGACTCAGATGGTTAAGCGTCTGCCTTCAGCTCAGGTCATGATCCCAGGGTCCTGGGATCGAGTCCCGCATCGGGCTCCCTGCTCCTTGGGAGCCTGCTTCTCCTTCTGCTTCTCTCTCTCTCTCTCTCCCTCTCTCTCTCTCCCCCTGTCTCTCATGAATAAATAAATAAAATCTTAAAAAAAAAGAAATATATATTTCTTGATTCCTTGACATTCTCTTCTTTAATAAATTTTCTTCTACCTTGGTGGCCCATTTCCATAATCATCATTTAAAGTCCTTGTGCTCTGTGACCCTATCCCTTCTTATCCTTCCAGGTTGCTTATCTCTTTGGGCTCTCCAGTCTTTCGAGTCTCTGCTGTACCCCTTATCTTCAGCTCCCTTCTGCCTTTTGTTCTCCCTTTTTCCAGAATATAATGGTTTGCCACCTCAATAATTCTTTTGCCAAAACCTCAAGCTCTCTTGTCCCTCTCCATCCCCCTTTTTTGAAGAAACTAAATATCCACTTTCTCCACACTTTCTTCACATTTTCTCCATGCTAACTCCACACTTTCTTCATACTTTCTCTGCACTTACTCCACACACTCATGTACCAGAATTCAAATGAAAAAGGTACACAGGAGAGAAAGCTGGTACCCTTACAAATTTATGATTACTAAATTTAAAGGTGCCTTCACTATTTCTGGTAACCCCATTGTGTTTCTCTGACCACCTTTCTCTCTCCTTTACAAGAGGATTTTTCTATACCTTCTCTCTCCTCAAACTTCCGCCATAGACCCACCCTCCCCCTTCCTCCCTGAAAATGACCTACCTTCATCTTAACAGAGAACATAGAGGTCAGTATAGGTAAGCTCCAGCAAGTTCCTGCACCTAGAAATCGTCCCTGCACCTCCTTCTTCACTCTTATTTCAGCAAATGTGCCCCGCTTCCTATTCAAAGCTTAGCCTCAATCTAGGTTCCCACTCTCTTTTGAGTTCAACACCATCCATTATTTCTTCTCTCTCTGGTCCTTTTGTCTCTGCATGTAATTTAGTCCTTCCTATCCGCGTTTATCTCAGAACAGAACGCTTCCCTTACTCTCACTCTCTACTTTTCAGTTACTATTCTCCTTCTTCTTTTCCCTCATTTACCATGAAAAAATACAAAGCTATTTTTTACTATGATAACTGTAGTTTCTGTCTCATAGCTGTCCTCTAGTGCCACCTTTTCCTAATAAAAGATCATGCTCTCAGCTACAGAAGTCCCAGGCTTGACCAACTGTGGTCACTCTCTGGCTTCAGCAATTGGTGATTGGCCCCTTGACCCGTGTAACTCAGAGGCCAATAAAGTAATCGGAAACCACACTGGGTATTTCAGAGAGAGAGGAGTTAACCCAGAGAACTCTTTCCATAGCATGGAGCAAATAACTCTTGGTCTGCAGAAGCAAAAGGGGGTGAGGAGTAGAGACCCAGGAGTTCACAGGAGGAAACTTTGTAGACCTGGTGCTCTAAGCTGTAGGGAGAAGATCTCCAACTAGGGTGTGGACTTTTGAGATTTGGCTGGCCGCACCTGCTGGCCTGGTAGATAACATGAAGCAGAACAATTGTTAGCTCCTACTACTGAGGGAATACGTCCTGGTAGCTGCTGGTTCCTCTAAGGAACACGGTGAAGGGAGTTCAGAAAGAAGCTGGAAGCTGGAGCCACTTTCCCCAGGTGCTGGAGTGATGAAATGGCAACTGGGGAAAGGGGAAGAAATTCCTTTCTTCTCTCCTGTTACCTTCTAATGTTCTCTAGTGCCTCTCATTCAGAGAAGCTGATAAGAAACGAGCTGACAAAAGAATCTGAGAAATGCCGTTTGCTGAGTCCCAGCTCCCACACCTCAAAGCAGCATGTTAAGTTTAGAGTTGCTAAAAACCTGGCATATGACCTAACCTGGAATTGGCTTGTAAATCCAGATCAATAAGAATGTCTTTTTTCTCTCAACTCCTAGGGCCATAAGGATTGATCTCAGAGTGCAGGAAGCAGATGGAAAAGCCTGACCAAAGAGAACAGTGGAACAAATCAAGTAGGAAAAGGTGAGTCCCAGCATTATCACTGCTCACCTTCTAAGTACTTAAAATTCTAAGACGTAGCAGAAAAGGGGTGTGAGCACCATCAATTTCCATCCAGGATAGGGGAAGATTGCCCTACAAGTAAATGTTAGAGGTTCTTTTAATAACAAAAGTTATATTTTGATTATGCCAAGTGGTGTGCTTATTCAATGTATTGGTTATTCCAACAGCTTTGACAGAAGCCTGGAAAAGGGGTGCCTGGGTGGCTCAGCTGGTTAAGCGACTGCCTTCGGCTCAGGTCATGATCCTGGAGTCCCGGGATTGAGTCCCGCATCGAGCTCCCTGCTCAGGGGGGAGTCTGCTTCTCCCTCCGACCCTACCCCCTCTTGTGCTCTCTCTCTCTCAAATAAATAATAAAATAAAATGTTTAAAAAAAGAAGAAGAAGAAAAGAAGCCTGGAAAAGGAAAAGCAAGGGAAGGAGACAGAGAAGCTCTTGTCAAGGAGGGAAGAGAGATCAAAACTATGTTGTATAAGTCAAAGTTGGAGAGTCTTTCAAGAGCTAGACAGTAATGTCCAATGTGATTGAATGAATTACCCAAAGAAGGATTGATTGGGCTCACACTCCTTATTACTAGTGGTATCATGCTAAATTTTAATCATCTTTGTATAAATTCTTTCTTGATTCCTGATTCAAATTGAGGGCAAGATTCTTGGTTTATAATTAGCAGAATTCACTTTCTTCTTTATGAAAAATCAAGGAATTAAGTTCAAGAGATCTTATATGCTATCACCTAGAGAATGCACAGGAAACAAGAACATGGCTCAGCTCCTTTTTTGAAGGAACTTACAGTCCAGCCAGGGAAACCCTTATTTAAATTGAGGAGCTCTGAATCTTTAGCCAACTTCAGAAGAAAGTTGTGAATTTTATTCTTTTTTTTTTAAAGATTTTATTTATTTATTAGACAGAGAGAGAGAGAGAGCACAAGCAGGAGAAGAGCAGGCAGAGGGAGAGGGAGAAGCAGGCTCCCCACGGAGCAGGGAGCCTGATGCAGGGCTCTATCCCAGGACCCTGGGATAGGGACCTGAGCAGAAAGCAGATGCCTAACTGACTGAGTCACCCAGGCGCCCCATGAATTTTATTCTCTAAAGCAGACATATTGAAAATTATTCTTTTTAAAAATCAGAAATACTTGCTAGGTCATTTTTTTTTTTTATGTCACACCCTGTGTGTTCATTCTCTAAGGCTGCCATAACGAAATGCCACATGCTGGGTAGCTTAAACAACACACATTTATTTCTCACAGTTCTGGAGCCTGGAATTCTAAAATCAAGGTGCCAGAGGTTTGGTTTCTTCTGAGGCCTCTCTCCTTGGCTTGCAGATGGCTGCCTTCTCCCTGAGTCCTTACCTGATCTTTTCCTCTCTGCATGGACATGTCTGTGTCCTAATCTCTTTTTCTTAAAAAAATACCAGTCATATTGGATTAGGGCCCACCCCTCTGACCTAATTTTACCTTAATTACCTCTATAAGGTCCTAGTTCTAAATACAGTCACATTCTGAGGTACTAAGGGTTAGGATTTCAACATATGAATCTGGGAGCAACACAGTGTAGGCCTTAACACCCTGAACACCAATTCTTCAGAATGTGGTGATTTGTACAGTCAAGTTAAGATGATTCAAAAGAGCAGTGGATATTCCAACTGGATGAAAATAGTTTTCTAATCTAATAATAATAAAAAAAAAACTTGTTGGGTTTTTTTTTTTTTTTTTTAAATCACATTACTTCAAACCAAACTATTAAAAAATATCTGGGAGGAAATATCATCTACCTAATAAATATTAGCTCTTATAATAGTGTTCCCTTAACTTTTAGCCAAGCTATCAGTTGACATGAATCTTCTTGGCTTGGGTTAGTTCCTCTGCTTTTCATGGTGACAGTTGGCTGTGGTATCTGCTGTTCTCATTCCAATGCAGATTCTTTAAAGAAAAGCCCTTGGGAGTCTGTATACTGTTTACTTTTTCAATCCTGCATGGCAACAGGATTTAGTGTCTCCCTCATTTTAAAAGCTCCTTTCCACGCCCCTCACAAGGCCCTCTAGGAGTAAAAACGTTTTCCACATATTCTGCTTATGTATCTTAGTAGCTGATTATACCTGTATGTTTGTTTTCAAAATACTACCCGTTACAACTTGCACAACTTGGAAGCTTACATATCAGTTCATTATGCAAAAGTCTACATTTACACGAAAATCTGTCTCCCTTTTCCTGCAGGCATCAAGTTGCAGCGCTCTGCCCTTTCACGCCATTCATAAGGTTTGGAAGTGTAGGGCAATGGCAGAACACATACTCATACATAATTGCCATAGCTGAAGAACTGGCTGGTCTTGACACTCTCCAAGGGAAATCATGTGTCTTCTATCAGAAAGCAAGGAGGGAAGTCCTACATCCCCTACTCTAAGAAATTCCTTTGGAGAACTGGATGATGCTGTAACCTGCCACATAGAGTGAGACCATGCCTAGAAACAGTGAAAGCCAAACAAACATGTAAACAAAATCCTCTTTATTAATGGCACATCATAACATTAAGTAACACCAAAAGTGAATGACTGTGCAGATACTAACTGTGAATCTAAGAAATCTATTCTAATTTATTCTCAGTGTGATAAATGTAGTATTTTAGAATTTAGATGTAGGAAAAGTACTTCCATCCCTCCCCCTAGGGAAACTAGGAGACACCTTTTTCTCTAATAATGTAAACTATGTAACAAAGTTTCCAACCACCATGCCTTGGCTCATGAGTATACCCTGGAGTGTTTAGAGGTGTGCCCAAATATTGATCTTTTCAGCCCTCAGGTTATCTGGATCCCAGGGTAGATAATGCAGGCGCCTGTTTCCTGCCATGTCCCTTAAAATAATTATAATGTTCGCTTTGTAATATAATGTCAGTTTTGATATAATAGGTAAAAAGCCCTGTTGTAACTGACCATATTTTCCTTTTTTTCCCCTTGTATGTCAGGAAGCTCTGAAATAAATGTGAAGTTCAACTGCGTAAATTATTATAGAGTTAGGATATTTTCATTTTCTTTTCTCCCTTTGCTCTGATTTTCTATTTTATTAACCTTATTTTGCATATCTTTTATGCAGATAAATCCCTTTGGAAAAAAAATCATGATAAAGATTTCTATTAGTGGTGTTAGAGAAGTTGAAATATAAAATGTAAACATACAAACATTGCCCTGGCTGCTTTATGTTATTCATCAATGCATGATCGTCCTAACAAGAAAAATGACCTTTGATGAAAATCCTACACTAGACTGTAGTTAAGCACATGTCTTCGTATCCAATTCTCAGTTGTTTCTTCCACAAGATCATTTATTATATTTCTAAAAAAAAGTATATTTAATGGCTCTTAACAATATTCATTGGAATATTGGAAATGGAAACAGTTAATAGGTGATGATATACAGCAGTGGAGGCGATGGAGTTTATAGGGAGCTTCTAAGATGAAGAACTTGAAACTCATTATTAAAAATAATCTCTATAATTCTACTATATTGCACCTTTAAAGAATCTCTCCATTTCACCAAGTTATCATAGATAGCATTACTGATCAAGATCTTGACATGTCAAAGAAATAATTGTTAGAAATATTTCTACCAGAGTCCAGAGTACCAAAATATTCCATGACTCCATTTCTCCTACTACTGGTACACAATAACACTGGGACACTATAAATCTGCCTAATGGCTATAAAACTCCAATCAAGAAAGGCCCAACTATTGCTGGTTTTGAGTTCATAAGTGAACCCTATGTGGTGTGATAAAAAAGGAATGCTTTGCTAATATTTTTCAATGTAGGCTAATGTATAATTCCAAAGATCAACTTGGTAAATCTGGAAGGTTTCACTCAAAGAAAAAAAGTCTTTAAAAATGCACAGACTACATATTCTTAAGAAAATAGTCCAGAGGGCGCCTGGGTGGCTCAGTTGGTTAAGCAACTGCCTTCGGCTCAGGTCATGATCCTGGGGTCCCGGGATCGAGTCCTGCATCGGGCTCCCTGCTCGGCAGGGAGTCTGCTTCTCCCTCTGACCCTCTCCCCTCTCATGTGCTCTCTCTCTCTCTCTCTCTCATTCTTTCTCTCAAATAAATAAATAAAATCTTAAAAAAAAAGAAAAAAAAAGAAAATAGTCCAGAAACGTATAGCAAAGAGTATGATGTTTTTACGTATTAATAAATGCTTTGGAGTTCAGATACAATGCACTAAAAGAAACCCATAGGCTTTAATAGTAAGCGGAGCTAGAGGCAAAATTGAAATTCAACAATTTATAACTTTAATTAGGATATAAGTCTAAATAAAAGAATACTGTATCTCCAAATAAAGGTAGATACCTAAGTCAGTATTTTATTTGAATGAATATGTCTTACCAAAACATTCCACTAAGTTATATTTGTGTTTAGCCCCTTTCCAAATTGTGCTTGTACTATTGATGAGAACATACATCTCAAAACAAGATTTATAAAGTCATCACTTTCCTTTCAAATGCTCAAATTAACATAATACTGAACACTAGTGTCATTTTGGACCTTAGGAAAATTACCTAACTTTTCTAGCCCTTAGTTTTCTAATCTATGTAACGGAAAAAATAGTACCTACTTCATAGAGTTGTTTTGAGAATTTAGTAAAATTGCCTATATAAGACAATGACCAGAGAGTCTGACATACACTAAATATCCAAGAAGTGTCAGCTGCTAATGTTATTATGATAATGATCTTTACCATTATTATTCTGTCACTATCCTTTCCTGGTAGCCTTACACTTAAAGCAATCACAGGGGAGCCTGGGTGGCTCACTCAGTTAAACAACTGCCTTTGGCTCAGGTCATGATCTGGCAGTCCCAGGATTGAGTCCTGCATCAGGCTCACTGCCCAGAAGCTCCCTGCTTCTCCCTCTGACCCTTCCCCCTCCTTGTGCTCTCTCTCTCTCAAATAAATAAATAAAATCTTAAAAATAAGTAAATAAAACCATCCCCCAAAACTTGTTATGAATGATCATGTGAGTTCGGGGGATTCTTATATGGTATTATAGCCAAGAAACCCAGGAATGCTTCAACCTAGTCTTTGTCTAGTTGTTTCTTCTCCCATGATTTCCACATAGAAGAAATATTCACAAGGATCCAGGGGAAACGGCAAAAAAGTTACCAGTCTATTATTAGCTGGTCCCGTACTTAAATTCCAATGCAGAGATCTCTGGTTAGTTGTGTTAATGAATGTGACCTGGTAAAAAGGATTACTTTTAAGTGCTTTTTTCACTAGTTTAAGTATAGATCCATAGTTTAGTGTCTTACTAACTTTAGGTTGACCACTTGGTACAAAAGATTAAAGAGATGAGAATGTTTGTGGTTGCCGCAAAGAAAGAGAGTAGGATGACTAGGATTACCTTTGGAAAAGACCCTTCAACACTTTCTCTGGCTCTAGTTAAATGTGGTCCAACAATGTTTAAGATTTGGCTCCAATTAGATTAATATTCCCTTGGAAGATTAGCATTTCTTTAGAAGAAGGAAGAAGAGATCCTTCTCTACTCTATTTCCCAAACAGTGATTCAAGAACCTTTTGAGCCTATAAATAGAGAGAAATAGAATGTAGCTCTAGGGGTCCCTGGGTGGCTCAGTCGTTAAGCGTCTGCCTTTGGCTCAGGTCATGATCCCAGGGTCCTGGGTTCGAGCCCCCGCATCGGGCTCCCTGCTCCGTGGGAAGCCTGCTTCTCCCTCTCTTATTCCCCCTGCTTGTGTTCCCTCTCTCACTGTGTCTCTCTCTCTGTCAAATAAATAAATAAAATCTTTAAAAAAAAAAGTAGCTCTATAACACATCAAGAAATAATAATTGCTCAAAAATGTCTGAAAAATAATAATGAAATTTTGAGTTCTTGCCTTTAAGCACTCTAAAAAATTATGTTTTTAGGACCTAACCAGAAAAGCCTAACATTTTTGAAACTATCTCTCTTCCTGAAAATGAGAACTCTGGGTAATAGAAATGAATAGATTTTTTTTTTGAAAGACCTTGTTTATTGGTTTAGCTCTCAACTAATCAAAGAAATACAGTTATTAACCATCAATGAATATTTTTATATATACAAAGATGGAAGACCTTCTCTATGACAGCATGAAATAGAAAAGGACAAAAATCAAATGTTTTTGTTTTTTTTCTTTGTAAAATCAGCATAACTGACAGTAACTAAGAGATCACAGATTCCTGAAAATACCAGTTACATTTCAACGGTTCAGTTTTAAACTACTTTTATATCATAAAGGGAAATAAAATTGGCTCAGACTCCCTCATTCATTCATCCATTCAAGATCTGACTCTCAGGAAGATACAATCTATGGAGCAGAGAGTTATTATATAATGAGGTAATTAATGCAATATAGATGTTAAAGAAGGTATTTGGGAGTAGAGAAGAGGGAGCAAGTCACTCTGCCTGGGGGAAAAGGAAGGAGGTGTGGGAAGGATTCAAAGGAGAAGATGGAAAAGCTGTTTTCAATATGACTAAGAGAACCAGGTGGACGAGGCAGGGTACGAGGTGTGGCAGAGGTGGAGGAAAGGACATTCTAGGTGGAAGGAAAATCTGCATACATGCATGGAGGCATGGCAAAATATACACGTTTGGGGAGTTGATAATCCTTTTTGCCTAGAAGTCACAAGAGAAATAAAAAAATATACGGGAGAGAATTCACGTAGATGAAGCTAGAAAATTTAGCAGTAAACAGGTGGTGAAAATAAGGCATGGTAAGGAGTTTGAAACTGAGTCTCTGATGATTTCTAAAGGTGGAATTAGTTGTAGTTTATTTGAAAGTGTATTTTAGACTTTTTTTTTAATTTATTCATTTGAGAGAGAGAGAGAGCACACATGAGCTGGGGATTGGGGGTGTGGGGAGAGGGAGAAACAGACTCCCCACTGACCAGCGAGCCCGACGTGGGGCTCAATCAGTGGACTCCAGGATCATAACCTGAGCCGAAGGCAGACGCTTAACCATCTGAGCCACCCAGGCGCCCCTGAAGAGTGTATTTTAAAAGAAAGATTAGTAAAGAAGCCGTTGTAAAAATTAGTGTGCAACTGAACATTGGCAATGGAAATAGAAGGAGATGTTTAGGAGATTTAAAAAATGCAAACAAACACAGGTTAGAGGAACAGATTAGATGTTGAGGATGGAGGAGAAGGAATCATCTAAGATGAAGTCCTAGCATGCTATTAACAAATTATAGAGATACAGGAAAGATCCAATTAGTAGGGAAATCTATGAGCTCAGCTATTAGTTGGAGGTGCTTCTGGGACAACCAGGTGAAGCTCTTCCATTGTCCTTTAGGTGGAATCTGTGGCCAAGAGAGAGGTTTGGGCAAGAGATAAAGATTTGCAAATCATTGCCACTCAATTGGCAGTCTAGGCTATGGAATAAGAAAAGACAGCCCAGAGAGAAAATGTAGACAGGAGAGAAGTGACTCACTCTCATTGCATAATAACTGAGTCATCAGATGGGATATCAGGTCTGATTACTTACTGATTGTACTTTAAAAAGACCTGGGCAAGGCTGGATTGTCCCAAAAGGCAAGGAGTGATCTCCTTAGTGGCCCTCTGCCAAGGGTGGAGAAGTTGTTTCCTGGTCATTTTTTTCCCCTTTGAATTCTCATCCTTTCTCTCCCTTTGGTTTCATTGCTTCCCCCAGTCTACTGGTTCCTCTCATACCTAGTCTCTCTACATAAGCCTCTTCTCCAATCCATCCTACACATTGTTTCCAGATGAGTCTTTATAAACACCTCTTTGCCTCTTCCAATGGTCCTATAGACTGCAAAGCAAAATATCAAAAAGACTAACTCAAGATTTTCCTTATTTAACCACAGAAAATAAGAAAATATACTTCTCAAAAATGGCCAGTCAATACATTTCAGACATTTTGCAGAAATGGCAATGCTACACAGTGAAAAGAGCCAAGCTTTGGAGCTAGACTCAATCTGAACTCGGTCCATATGAGTACTATGTAGAACCATATGCAACCTCCAGCTTTATAGGCTAAAAATGGTTGGATATCAGCAGTTTCATATGGTTCAACCTAATAACTTTATGAGTCAGGGCTCACTAGCAAATCAAGTTAATCTCTCAGAATTTAATTCCCATTTGTCACATATGTGCACAGAGCCAGTGAGCCCTAATTGTCCCAAAGATGCATTCCCAGGTCATTGCGTTGGGAAGTGATGAAAGATGACTTTAACCAATCTAATTATCAATTCCTTCTTCCTTTGGTAGAAAAATTTCTTCACTTCGGGTCAAAGCAGTATGTCAGGAGGTAGGGAGAGAATTTTGAGCTCAACAAACTTAACCTGATGGATCCATGTGTTTAGTTTTTCTGTTTGAGACTGGAAAGGGAGAGGTTTTCTCTTTCATTTTTTCCATGGTCTATTACTGATCACCTATCCTTTCTTCAGTCTTTTCTGAGGGGCACATTATTTCTTTAGAAACATAAATATTATTACTTGGGTGAGTCAAATATTATTCAGACCTGAGAACCATCCTCTTTCTTCAAAATGATTTTTATTTTTTGTCTCATTCCTTAGTTTGGATTTCATAGTTTAACTCTCAGAAGTCAGCCTCATTTCCAAGTTCTTGGAGACAGCTCACTATGCTCTCATGTATAGTTTACATTAGTGGTTCTTGAACATTTTTAAAGCAGGAGTTCTGGTGAGGTGGGGAGAAGAGGGTAAAACACACAAGAAGAGCTGCTCTAGTTGAAGCAGGAGTAGGACTGGGAGCACAGAGAGCCCCCAGACCTACCTTTCTCTTGCCCATGATGCACCTAGAGCTCCACAGAACATACCATGAACTCTACAGTAATATCTGAGAAGTTTTCAGTTTAACCTTTTGATTGAATTTCTACCAGGTGCATGTGTATGCATATGCATGTGTGTACATATGTGTGTGTGTTCATGTGTGTTTTGCATAGACCCAATTCAGGAACTGGTATGCAGAATCCATTGATAAAACAATACTCCAGTGTCATCTTAAAGAAATGTTATCATAAATTGGAGAGCTATTAATGATGGAAAAACTTAACAATTTTAAAGATCAGAAAACCAGAGTGTTAATTAATTTAGAAATTTGTACATGGTTACTGTTTATTAAACTCTCCAAAACAGTGTTCTCTCCAACTCACATCCTGACTAGCTACTGTTTACTGGTTAATGTTAAGTTGTCATGCAACTATATTCACTGATGTAGGAACTTATAAATATCAGCTTCTATAGTGGCTGTTCTTAATCTTGTATATGTTGTGGGCTGCTTGAGGAACTAGATAAAAATTATGAACAGTTCTCACCAGAAAAAAAAGTTGCATGGCCACAAAACTCAAAAACAAATTTTATAGTTTAGGGAGGTGACAAACTTTCTGAAATACTTTACAAGATATTAAGAGGTCCTTTCTATAGTAAGGAATATTTGTCTATTAATTGACAAAGATTTCATGGTAAGAGGGAAGGAAAGAAAACAGCTTCTAACTGTGCCCTTGAAGATACTGATGCATTAAATGCTGGTTTAAACCTCAATTATTGTATTAGTAGAAAGTGCTAGGTTATGTTGTATTAACAAACAGTACCCAAATCTCAGTGGCTTGGCATAACAAAAGTTTCTCATTTACCTGTGCAATGTAGGTTTGTACATGTCTTTGGTGATTGCTGTCATTCAGACACACAGACAGATGGGGCACCACTATCTAGGCAATGTTTTCTGATCATTGAGATAGGAAAAGCCATTGTGGTTTATCACACACTGACTTATCAGTGTGGAAATGACAAGTATCCTTTCTACTCAGATTTCATCAGCCAAGTAAGGGATATTCCATGTGTGGCTTCAAGAGGTAGGGAAGGGAAGGAGGAAAATGAGAAATAACGAATATTCCTCTTGTCTTTATTTTAAGAGTTAGTTCTAGGTGTTATTCACTATTTCTTAGTTTTTATAAACATGATCATCTGTCTCTGTTTCTTTGTAATCAAAACCTTAAATTTTTTTAAGATTTTATTTATTTATTTGAGAGAGAGAGAACAAGAGAGAGCATGAGCAGGGAGAGGGGCAGAGGGAGAAGCAGACTTCTTGCTGAGCAGGGAGCCTGATGCGGGGCTCGATCCCAGCACCTCAGGATCATGACCTGAGCCGAAGGCCGTTGCTTAACCGACTGAGCTACCCAGGAGCCCCAAAACCTTAAACTTTTAAAAACTTGATATGTTTCAAAATGATTCTCATTAAATATTACTTATAATTATGTATGGGTTCTACTTCTAATACTTTATAATTTGAAGCTATATTCTGACTCAGACCTTCCAAAATTGGAAAATCTATCCCTTAGCCTTACACAACTGCCAATATAAAAACATGCTAACATAGTCTGGGGAGAGATGCCACACTGTCAATTTCAATGAGGTAATTGAGTCAATGATGTAAAAATTATGATCATTGTGGTGCCTACTTTCTACCAGTCCAGAGGTGTGCAGGCCTATGTAACTATTCAACTATCATCTCTTGTTGAAGCCATCCCTAGCCCTCCAATCCTTCCCAGAGGACTCTGTATGCCTTTTTGCATTTGCTTCACTGGCCCATAATTGTCTATAATGACTTTCTGCCCCATTACACTATAAGATCATTCATTCATTCAACAAATATTTAATTTTAATCTACCTTATATTCTTTTTTTTTTTTTCAAGAGAAGAAGCCTTTTATAATCCAATTCTCATTTTGAACATTTAACAATCAATGTTGTCAAGAACACAAGCTTTGCTGGGGATTAAGGAGTGCACTTGTCTGATGAGCACGGGGTTATGTGTTGAATCACAATATTGTACACCTGAAGCTGATATAACACCCTATGCTAACTGGAATTTACATAAAAACTTTTTTTTAATTTTTGTATTGTTATGTTAATCACCATACATTACATCATTAGTTTTTCATGTAGTGTTCCATGATTCATTGTTTGTGCATAACACCCAGTGCTCCACACAGAATGTGCCCTCCTTAATACCCATCACCAGGCTAACCCATCCCCCCACCCCCCTCCCCTCTAGAACCCTCAGTTTGTTTTTCAGAGTCCATTGTCTCTCATGGTTCGTCTCCCCCTCCGACTTACACCCCTTCATTCTTCTCCTCCTGCTATCTTCTTTTTTCTTTTTTTTAACATATGTTGCATTATTTGTTTCACAAGTACAGATCTGTGATTCAACAGTCTTACACAATTCACAGCGCTCACCATAGCACATACCCTACCCAATGTCTATCACCCAGCCACCCCATCCCTCCCACCCCTCACCACTCCAGCAACCCTCAGTTTGTTTCCTGAGATTAAGAATTCCTCATATCAGTGAGGTCATATGATACATGTCTTTCTCTGATTGACATTTCACTCAGCATAACACCCTCCAGTTCCATCCACATCATAGCAAATGGCAAGATCTCATTCCTTTTGATGGCTGCATAATATTCCATTGTGTATATATACCACCTCTTCTTTATCCATTCATCTGTTGATGGACATCTTGGCTCTTTCCACAGTTTGGCTATTGTGGACATTGCTGCTATAAACATTGGGGTGCATGTACCCCTTCGGATTCCTACATTTGCATCTTTGTTCTACCTTATATTCTTACTCTTAAAACAGGGACTGGACAGATGGCAGTTTATAAATTATAAATAAATTGAAGAATACTATTACTAATATTAGTGTCATTCATTTATTTATTTATTTATTTATTTATTTATTTATTTATTTATTTAAATTTTATTTATTTATTTGTCAGAGACAGAGAGAGCACAGGCAGAGGGAGCGGCAGGCAGAGGGAGAAGCAGTCTCCCTGATGAGCAAGGAGTCCAATGTGGGACTCAATCCCAGGACCCGAAGGCAGATGCTTAACCAACTGAGCCACCCAGACATCCCTATTAGTGTTATTTTTATAGTAGTAACTGTTATTTATCGAAAGGAAGCCAGGATCCTTAACCATTTATTGAGGACTTTTCATATAGTCTGGGTTTTGTGCTAAATGTTTTATATGTATTATCTCCTTTAATCCTCATAATAACCCTAGGACTTGGCATTATTATTCTTAAGGGATGACTCCACTCTCCACTTCTGCCACTCTAGTTTCAGCTGCATCTAACACAGTATTCACCCCTTCCTGAGTTAGAGGGTTTGCTGTTAGCAACTTTCCATCCCTTGGCATCTAGAAGTGTCACTCTGTTATGGTTTGAATTGTGCCCCGCCCCCACCATTTCATATGCTGAAGTTCTAATTCCCATTACCTCAGAATCTGATCTTACTTGAAACTAAGGTTATGGCAGATAAAATTAGTTAAGGTGAGAACATACTAGAGTAGGGTGGGCCCATAATATGGTGTCCTTATATAAAAAGGGGAAATTTGGACAGAGACACACACAGGAAGAAAGCCACATGAAGCTTGGAATTACATTGCTATAAGCCAAGAACCTACCAGGAATTAGGAGAAAGATCTAGAACAGATCCATTCCTAGTTCTTTCAGAGGAAACACAGATCTGCTGACACTTTGATTTTAGACTTCTGGCCTCTAGAGCTACAAGACAATGAGCTTCTGTTGTTTAAAACCATCTAGTTCGTGGAACTTCAGTCAATTTCACCAGAAAGTAATTGATCTGTGATATTAGTTTAGAATCAAATATTCTCAACTCTTCATGAATACTGTAACTCACTAGGTGTCTCCTCAATTTAACAAAGAGACTTTTCTACTTATACATATGGGAAAAAAGGAAATATCAGTGAGCTTTTTCCTCTTTTTCTTTCTTTCTTTCTTTCTCTTTCTTTCTTTCTTTCTTTCTTTTTCTTTCTTTC
>NW_027397075.1:38072291-38152866 GCF_003265705.2 Callorhinus ursinus
TTTCTTTCTTTCTTTCTTTCTTTCTTTCTTTCTTTCTTTCTTTCTTCTTTCTTTCTTCTTTCTTTGTCGTGGGCAGCAAAGCAACGTTTATTGAGTGATAGCAAAGTGATAGTACAAAGCTCCTGTGGAGGAAGGGGCCCTAAGGAGGTTGCCCAGTGGGCTTCTTTGAAGCTCATGCGTCACCATCCAATCTTGCCTGCATCTAGACCCATCCTTTACTATTTCTTCTACAACAATGGAAAAGGTGTCCACGGAGTGCCTGGGTGGCTCAGTCGGTTAAACAGCCAACTCTCGATCTCAGCTCAGGTCTTTATCTCAATGTTATGAATTCAAGTCTGGTGTTGGATGGAAAAAAGGCTGGAAAAAGGTGTTTTATTTCTCACCCACAGCATTCCTTCCACACCTGCACTGGGTTTTATTTCTTCTTGCCCTCAAGAACCATCTTCCATTACTTTTTGCCTTTCCTTCTATATTTCAACTTCTCAATTTCTTCTTATCATTCCCACTGAATATTTAAATATTCTCAACTCTCTTACCTTAAAAAGAGCAAGAAAAATAATATTTATCTGCTTTCCCCCAAATCTACTTTGAGCTAATACGTACATCTATTCTATAGTTTTATGGGCAAAGTTAATACTACAGTTGTCTATACTCCTTGACTCCTGATTCTCCTTCTTCAACTCACTGAGTCTGGGACTCTCCTACTCCTATCACTCAATGAAACACCATCACCACCAAGGTTATGCCTTTTTTCTTAATCCAGTTACCATTTTCAATCCTTTCTTACTCAATTTTTATCAGTCTTTGACTCTGTTGTCAACGTTTTCTTTTAATGCTCCCTTCTTGTACATACAAAGACAACACACTCTTCTGGTTTTCTTTCCACTTCTCTGGCCTTTCCATTCCAGCCTTCTCTGGGAGTTTCTCTTCCTCTGTTCATCCCTTAAATTTGGTTTGGTTCTGTCCTCCATACTTTCCTTCCACTGCCCTCTTTCCCTTGATTACATCCTCTCCTTGGCTTCAGTTACCATCCTTTTGCTGATGGTTCTCATATCTTACCTAAAGTTTTTTTCATACTTTCCTTATTATAATTTTCAGTCAGCATCTAGCCCTCCATTCATCAGCCAAGTAAGGGATATGTAAGGGATCATCCAGTGTGTCTCTGTGTACCACAGAGGCTGGAAGGTAAATAATTTCCCAGACTCCCTTGCTTCTTGGGTTTTATATGTGCGTTGTTCCACCAAATAAATGCATTAGCAAGAGATTCAGAAGGCAGAAGTGGGTGAAAACCATCCTCTGCGGTTTTGATGGTTTCTTCTGGTTTTTCTGCATCATCCCTCCAGCTCCAGAGATGATGAGAAGCAATGTGACCTCAGTACTGATAACTTCCTGGTTTTGGTTTCCTATCTCTGGATTACAGATAGAAGGGTGTGTTCTTGGACTCAAGATCTCCAGTGAGAGAGAGATCTCTTTAATTTCTTCCTGATTTCATCAGAGTTAAGAGCTTCTCTAGAAAGTCATTTCTGCCTGAAATCTATTTCTCTAGTCAATATAACGATTTGTTAATCTCCTTGAGTCTTGTCTAATTAAGTGGATTCAACCCCTTTCTGTCTAAAATAGCTAAATGTTTTCTGCTTCTTGCATTAAAACTTTATTGACAGAGAATTTGAATCCTAGAATCTGGGCATTATTGCAACAAAAATGAAAATGTGTAGTACTAGCTTGGTGGCTGGATAGTTGGTGACAAAAATGGTAGATATCACAGAGTGAAAACTTAGGCATACTTGTTTTATAGTGCAAAAAGTTTTTGTAAAACTGTCACTTGCAACACCTTGCATACCAACCATACCAACCATATGCTGACAGAGCCTATAATTAAAGTGAAAATAATTGGAAAAACTCCTGTTAATGCGAGTTGGCTGCTTCTTGCCTCTTACCAAAGTGAGAGAGTCATGAATTTATGCTAGTTAGAAGAGGTGGTTCTGGCTCTAAAGAGGAGGCATGGAGAAAACTAAGCCATAGCCCAGCCTTTCTCAAGCATCCCCATTAAGACTTAGCAGGCAGATAATGGGAACTTCCTCCTGGTGACAAAAGCCAGACCGAAAATGCTGCCTTCCAACTGAAGGTTTTGATCCAGACAGCATCAATCTGGGGGTAAGTGGCAGGTGTGGAGTGAGCACGAAGAGCAGACCAGAGACTGGAATCACCCTATGCCTAGATGATCTGCTTTGCTGTGGTTATCTAGAAACACAAGAAGCACACCAAGTTTTTGAGGGAAATTTATTGCTAAAAATAACTTGTAAGCCTGGCTCACAAAAGTGTGTAGTTTTTTTTTTTTTTTTAAATCTCTAAAGCAAACTCTGGATCTCCAAATCTGCACCATCAGGAAGCAGGTGTGAAAGATGTTTAGCCTCCTAATCATTGAGGGCATGGCCCCACTACCTACTTCAATTATAACCACAGAAAACAGTGGACAGGGGAATCCCTCTCAGAGAGCAGAATGGGGGTTGAAAGATAGAATAACCAAACTTACTTTACTGTCGGAGTAGGGAGTTTTTCTAATTTCTGCCACTAGAATTTGAAAATTGCAGAAATCAGTGATTTTCATGCATTTCCAATTCTTTCATTTTCTGAAAAGGAGTTTTTATTGTAGTTATTTGAGTGCTATCCCGTCTTTGTATACTGATCTGGGCAGAGGTTTATGGAGAAAACTTTTTTTTTTTCAGTTTTTAGGTCACTGGATCATAAAATCCACATTCAGTCCTAATTAAAAGGACACATAACACCCAGAGACTGGATTTTGTATTACTCAGCAATCCTGGATTTTGAACTAATGCAGCAAACAGATAATACTTAGGGATTCTCTTTCTTGCATAGGGGTGACTGTGTTCTGTTTATAAAAAAAATAGTACACTCAAGAGTTTTGGGTCACCAAAGTGCCAGACTTTGGCAGAGGCTGCAAGTTGTGTCCTTGATACCTGTTCTTTGCTTCTTCTATAGCAATAGAAATTTCAGGTAGGAACATGGCTGCAAAGCTAAAGATTCCATTTCTTAGCTTCCTTTGTAGCTAGGTGTGGTCAGCCATGTAACTAAGTTCTGCTAAGGGATGTGAACAGAATTAATGTATGAAGCTTCTATTCATGTTTTTAAAAAACAGAGTATACCCAACTTTCTTCTCCATTTCCTGCTGGTCAAATGTGAAATAGTCACCTTGGAACACAATACAAAAGCCATGCGCAAGTAACCTGGGTCCTCGGGTGAACTTCATGGTACAAGCTGCCCTATTTGCTAGGGACCACCCACCTTAGAACTTTAGATGAGAGAGAAATGGATTAAACCTGCTTCAGTCACTGTTGCCTGGTCTTTGTTACAGCATAGTCTCCCATTACCCAGTGCCTTCCCCCAGCAATTCCTCTTGCCCACCATACTCTGTCCTACCCCATTCACAGACTCTGCTGACATCATCATTATTTTTTTATTACCTTTTTTAAAAGGTTTTTTATTTATTCATGAGAGAAAGAGAGAGAGTCAGCGAGAGCAGAGCAGGGCGGGAGGGTCAGAAGGAGAAGCAGGATCCCCCCTGAGCAGGGACCCTGAAGCAGGCTTGATCCCAGGACTGGGTTCCATCCCAGGACCCCGGGATCATGACCTGAGTCAAAGGCAAACGCTTAACTGACTGAGTCACCCAGGCGCTGCTGACCTCCTCTTTAAAGCTCCTCTTCTTCCCATACTCATTTAGAAGTGGCTCCCTTTCCCCACTGCCATGAGCACCCAAGGTTTTCTCCTGCTACTCTTCTGCATTTCATATGATAATACTTAATTTACTGCATCATAATTTTTTTTTAGTTTTGTGTTCTTATGCATCTTCTTCATTAGAATATATCCCCTTGAGGCAGTTGAAACAATCTCTTGTTCATCATGGGTTTCCTAGTGTCTACTGCCTGGGATATAATAAGCAATAAATAGATCCTAATAGGACTAAAAGGTCCATTTTTGGACCTGATCTAAATTTCTTGAATGGCTTTCCTTTGACACTGCTTCACTTGTAACATGTTTCTACTGCATTGACCCCCGAAGGATTGCAATATAACAAGTTTAGAGGGTATGTAGGGTTTATTTACCTAAGTCTATAGCTGAACCTTACTTTTGTATACAGGCCATGATAATCGCATATTTCTCAAAAAACAAAACAATGAATGCAGAGATAAGAAAGTGTTGAGGGGCGCCTGGGTGGCTCAGTCATTAAGGGTCTGCCTTCGGCTCAGGTCATGGTCCCAGGGTTCTGGGATCAAGCCCCGCATCGGGCTCCCTGCTCAGTGGGAAGCCTGCTTCTCCCTCTCCCACTCCCCCTGTTTGTGTTCCCTCTCTTGTTTTGTCTCTCTCTGTCAAATAAATAAATAAAATCTTTTAAAAAAAAAGTATTGAGAAAAGCCTGAGGGCCATCAGAAGACATGGGTGTGTATCTCAGTACTATCACATACAAGTCTTGTGTAAATAATAGATGATTATAGAAATATTCATTTTTACTAACTGATAGAAACTGGCCTTCTCTCACACACATTACAGTTTCTTTGAGGCAAGAGGAGAGTAGATATGAGAAATGTCATACTTTTAGGAAGTTTTATAAAAATGGAAGAAAATTAGGAAAACTGTTTTGCACTTAGTTTTTGTTTCATACTCTGTTTATTTTTCTAATACATTTCTTTAGAAAGAATATGATAATAAAAGACCTAAAGGGGGAAATGGAGATCTGTTATTAAGTTGTATTAGGAGCACATTTAACTTTTCACTAGATTGATAGGGAAAAAACTTGTTTCCACTCTCAGCTTTATTCTCAGTTATATTTTACACTGAATTTATGCTATTTAATAACTATTTTAAAACTAATAAAGTACTTAAAGGTGTATATATTTTCCTATTGGCTTCTATAAAAACTTTGTTTAAATAAATGATCTGTTTTTATATTCTAAAAAAAAAAATTTAGTAAAATCATCATCAAGAAAAAAAATCAAGTCTTTCCTCAGGAGAAAAAAGTAAATTGATGGCTTGAAAGAAAAACTAATACATTCATTGAGTCATATTTCATCAAAGCAAAAAAATCCTGCTTCCATGAACAACTTTAGTAAAATTCTTGTCTAGTATACATAGAGAACTAGACAGGAAATGTTCAGTAATTTTGATCCCAAACTATTCAAAATACATAATAAGTGAATTATTTTATTGATATTTTCCCATCATTTTGAAAGTAAAAACTGTAGTCAAATCAATTTTCTTGATTAAACCAATTACTTGGTTCATTGTATCACTGTTTGTTTTGGTATCATAGAGATAAGGAATTTCAGAAAAGAATTTAAAATCTGTAAGAGTCGTTGTGATCTACCCTGAAAAATACCAGGTTTGTTTGACTGTAAATTTAAGATCAAGGCTGAAGAGCCCTGGCATCTCCTACGAGAACATATGAGCAGGTCTGGCTTTTGTCAATGAAGCACAAATAACCTAGGTCATATAAACATGCTGAGCAACTGTACGTGGGGCTGCCCTAAAATAGCAATAGCATACCAGTTTTACTGAATATCCCAAAAAAGGATAAACAACATTAAATGCCCCTAATTAGGGAGGGTTAAAAATAAAATATTATAATTAGAAAAAGAAGTATTTTTAATCGAAGAGATACTGCTCAAGGCATCTATAAAGTGATTATGAAATGATTTTATAAGCAGTGGCAGAAGAGCAATAAAATGTGAGTTCACAATCAGAAAAATAATTGAGAATAACTGCAGCCAAGTTCAGAGAACTAGAGTCACAGCGCTGGGAATTAATTGGTATGAATATTGTTCATTGACCTAGGCTATGTTGAGAATTTGTATTTAGATTTTAATACCTCTATGTCACTAAGAAATAGACAAACTAAGGAACAAGGTTTTTCTGAACTGCGGTGCCACTCTGGGCAAGCAGATAAGAAATTTGCAGAAGCTCAGTTGGAGAAGAGATTAATGCAAAAGAAGCTTGCTTAGAATTTAATTCTTGGGATGGCTACAGAGGAAGAAAGGAAAGAAGGGAGAAAGTTTTGATGGAGAAGGCTTTGAGAGAGAGGTATTGCAGGGAAAACCTTTCTAAATCTGTGACTCTTAAATGGTGTAATTAGGGGGAAAATATATATATATAAAATATAATTTGCCTGCACTATTCTTTGAACATTATTGCTTAAACTTTGACTATATAAAACCCAGATAATTAGCTGAAAGTAATGTAACTTGTTTAGAATTAAAGTAAATTCATTAGTCCATCACCCAGCCACCCCATCCCTCCCACCCCTACCACTCCAGCAACCCTCAGTTTGTTTCCTAAGATTAAGAATTCCTCTGAAACAAATAATACGTTATACATTAAAAAAAAAAAGAAGAAGATAGATGAACCATGAGAGACTATGGACTCTGAGAAACAAACTGAGGGTTCTAGAGGGGAGGGGGGTGGGGGGATGGTTTAGCCTGGTGATGGGTATTAAGGAGGGCACAGAGTGCATGGAGCATTGGGTGTTATACACAAACAATGAATCATGGAACACTACATCAAAAACGAATGATATAATGTATAGTGACTAACATAACATAATAAAATAAAATTTTTTTTAAAAAAGGGAATTCATTAGTTTCTTTTTTAATAAAAATTTTTAACCAATCCATAATCTGTTGGTTGGAATTTAACAGTTCTCAGATCCAATCTGAATGGCTCTGTTCTATACTAAGCTTTATATCTCAGACCAACTCACTATTAATGGCATTAAAGAGGCCAAGGAAATCCAGAAACCTCGGATATGTTCCTTTAAAGATTTATTTCAAATTACAGAGAAGCATCCCTGATTTATCAAAAATGGTTACAAGGAGGAAAGCAGAAAGAAATAGAAAGTATTTGATATCACAGTTTTGACACAGTAACAAGAATTTTATGTTGTATTTTGATAAAACCTTAAAAGAAACCCACTACTTTAAAAAATCATTCAATAATGTATGCCGCAAACACCTTCATCTCTACCCACATCTAAATCCCATTCTTAAATTTCACCGTTAAGACATGGTTAAATTTGTGAAATGAAGTGAGACTTGGGAAGCTGGTAGGGTCAGGAATAGGGAGGGGAGCAGATGAAGCTCTACCTGGAGATAGGAGGAGAGACTAGGTGTTGCTCAGGTAAAGCTCAGGGATAGTGGGGGTCAGAGATGGGCTGAGGGTCATAAAGGGGTAGGCTATCATGAATATTAATCCATATTGAAACCATTACCCACATGGTTCAGTTGGGAACAGTGTTGTATTCGTAGAAGAACAGGAAAATAAGAACTCTGATTTTTATTTATGTTGTTTCCCAAATCTTAAGGGCAATTCCAATTCTGCATAATGCTCTCCATGTGTAGAGTGGGTGAGAGCCTTCTCTAGTGTACATGAAAAGGGCAAAGTCTAAGAACAGTCATATATTATTAATTTTCAGCTAGCCACCCATACATTACATGGTAACTTTAAAAGATGAGTACCTAAATTTTGTGGTTGCAAAATCAATATGAAAGTCTATATGTCCATGACAACTAAATAATTGTCATGTTGGGAGCCTGGGTGGCTCAGTTGGTTAAGCGACTGCCTTCGGCTCAGGTCATGATCCTGGAGTCCTGGGATCGAGTCCCGCATCGGGCTCCCCGCTCAGCGGGGAGTCTGCTTCTCCCTCTGACCCTGCCCCCTCTCATGTGCTCTCTCTCTCTCTCTCATTCTCACTCTCTCAAATAAATAAATAAAATCTTTAAAAAAAATAATTGTCATGTTGAAATATCACTACTCAAGAGAAGAGGATGAGGGTAAAAATCCATTAGAAAAACTAGAATGAATTTGTCTCTTTACGCCACATGGTAATGAATCTACATAGTTAAGATACAAAACCAGCAGCTCCCTCGCTGCGATCTATTGAAAGTCAGCCCTCGACACAAGGATTTGTAAAAATAAACAACAAAAAAAAGAAGATACAAAACCACTGACATAGAGAGAGGGTTATAAAGATGTTTTATCCTGGGGGCCCGGGCGGCTCAGTTGGTTAAGCATCTGACTCTTGAGCTCAGCATTGTGAGTTCAAATCCAGGGCTGGGCTCCATGCTAGGCATGGAGCCTACTTAAAAAATATAAAAATAAATAAAGATGTTTCATCCTATCAAAGCATTATCTTGTGTCCAAAATTTGCTAATGCGATCAATCTTAAATACAACTCTGCATCAGCTACTCTCTTATTTAGGTACTTTGTAATAGCAGTACTCCACATTCATTAGCAAATTATGTATTAATCAGCTTTGCAGAAGTGATAAGCAACTCAAAAGTCTCAGTGGCTCAATGACAAACATTAAATTTTCCTTGTGTAACATATCGATGATTGTGGGTCATCTGCCATGGCTCTGTTCCACATAGCTGCCTCTCAGAGCACCCAGGATTAAGAATCAGTCCTTATCTGGGACATGCACTCTCGTTGCAGGAAGCTGGACACATGCAATGGTTCTTAAATCTTCTGCCTGAATGAAGTAAACATTTCATCTGCTCATATTTCGGTAGCCAAAGCAAGTCACATGAGCAAGCCCAACATAATGGACTGGGCATGTAAACTCATCCTATAGAAGGCACTGTAAGTCACTTCCAAATGGTGGGTTATATCATCCTTTTACAAGAAAGGGAAGTATGCAACTGGGATTGATAACACAGAAACTTTATACTGTAAGCTTTGGGGAGTTAATGAATGGTTTCTATAAGTAAGGGTAGCAGCAGATTCACGTTTGTGTTAGACTGATCACCATAGCAAATTTTGAAGGGAAAAGAATGCTTCCAGGACAAGGTAAGACATTTTCACAGCTCCTATCTACTTCAGTAGTTCCGGTTTTCTTGGTGATCATTCAGGCTCACTTGCTCATGTCTTTCTATTCTACTGAAAGTACACCCCGAAAGGCACCCATAACCCATGATTTCCCTTTACAATCCATCCATGTCTTATCTTCATATTCTTCACTATTTGACATTGTTGATCACATTCTCTTTAAATCTCTCTCATCCCTTGGATTTTAGGACATTAACTCTCTCCTGCCTCCTGTCTGGCACCTCTTGTTTACTTTAAGCGTTCTTTTCGCTTCTCTTGCAAAATGGTGTGGTTCTTTTGAGTGCCATCCTTGGCTACAATTATCTTTCTTCTATACATGCTCAGTCTGTATTCTCTCATCCATAACTTTAACTGTCTCCAGAGTTACAATAATTTCATGGCTGTGATTCTAACCCTGATCCTGCTCCTGACCTTCAAATTCATGATTCCCTCCTAAGGCATTTCCCTAAATAGTCCATGTTTCCATGAGCCTCCAGAACTTCATAGTCATGTACTTCTATCTGAACTATCTTTCCCCTTTACAGTCTAACCGTTATTTATATTTTTATAGTCAACTTAAATATTTCCTCTCTAGATAGCTTGCTCCCACTCCCCTTTGTGCGTTGACAGGCTTTTCAGTGAGAGTCCTTTGCCCAGCTCCATCATGGCACTCAACACACTGCTAGTTTGCTTGCTTCTGTCCCCTTTTAAAAACTCAGATCCTTTAAGGAAAAGACTGTTACTTGTTTTTGTATATGTGGCAACAACCCCATGTCTAGCACATACCAAATCCTCGAAAATGTTTTATTTAAATGATTGGATGAATAAAGAATGAGAGAGTTAGTGAGAGATAGGTGAGATTCCTTTGACTCAGGAGGTAAGTTTGGAGACAGAAAAGTCAAGGAATCTTATCTATGATATATATATATATATTTTTTTAAAAAGATTTTATTTATTTATTTGACACAGAGAGAAAGTACAAGCAGGGGGAGGGGCAGAGGGAGAGGGACAATCAGACTTCCCGCTGAGCAGGGAGCCCGATGTGGGGCTGGATCCCAGGACCCTGGGATCGTGACCTGAGCCAAAGGCAGACACTTAACCAGCTGAGACACTCAAGTGCCCCTTTATGATATTTTTTTAGAAAAGTTCAAGGTTACAATGTCTGCTACAAAGGTAATAAAATCTAGGACACCTTATGAGAATTTTTTTTTAAATGTGAAGTTTCATTTTCATAATAACCTAAAAATTAATTTTACTCAAATTTTGTAAATGATCTACTTATAACCAGATATTCATGTGTTTTTATTGTTCACGTTTTCATTTGTGTTTATGACCATGTTGTTGTAAAGTGGAACTATTTTAATTATTCCTGGCTTTATCAGACAGGGATTCATTCAGAGAATCGGGGCCGTTAGGGCCCGTTAGGGTCTATGAGTCTGTCTATCTATCTATCTATCTATCTATCTATCTATCTATCTATCTGTCTGTCTGTCTATGGATTTGTTATAGAGATTGGACCCTACACAATTGTAGGAGCTGGTTAAAAACAGTCTCTATAAGTCTGTTGTCTTTCTATCCAGTGCTGGAGCTTGACATCCATGAGGCAAGCAGTCAGGAAGAGAAGATGGATGTAAAGTCAGGGAGACCAAGAGTAAACTAACACCCATAAGCACGAGCAAGAATCTGCAAAGTTGGACTGAAACTGATGTCAGTTTTTGTTCCTCTGCCCTTAGTGATATGGGTATCATATCACTGGGGTGGTTAGGGGACTCCACCATGAAGCTAAGCAAATACATCTGTCCCAGGAGTCAGAGAAGCTATGGGAGGATCTAACGGGAGGTGGAAGAGTTATAGACCCAGCACCTGGCTTACACGAGTTGCGTGAGCCAGCCTATAAGTGATGATGTACATGAGCTACAAAATAATTGCTGCTTCACTCCTGCCTTCCAAATCTTGCACAAGAATATCCCTTGTGGTTTACCCTAACCACAGACATACAAGAAAGGTCATTCTGGGAAATGTAGTTCAAGCTAGCCAAGTTGACACATTGCAAAGCCACCACACTGGCTTATGAAAATTAAGTTATGTGTGTTTGCCAAATGACATCACAGCCTAGTGTATTTATTGCATATTTTTTTGTGTTCTATTTTTTGGGCATTAAGTCACAGAATTATTACAAGCCAGTGCTGTAGGGACTGTTATTGTTCCCTTTTTCCAGATGTGGAAACTGAAACACAAAATGGTTAAGTAACTTGCCTGAGGTCATAGATCCAATAAGTAGTAGCAGAAGGAGGATTTAAACCACCTGGGAAATACAGCTCGAGAGCCTCTGCCCTTGCCCATTACGCTTTGTCACCTCTCTTTGAGACAATGGGAGAAAAGCTCCAGCAGAACTGATTCAACAGACGGCAAAATGTAGTCTAAGCCTGTCAAATGCAAAATGACCTGGGCCATAGCAATCAGCACTGATTTTCCATTGTGCACAACACAACATTGTTCATCTGATTAAATTAATGATTGAAATCTTGCTTGAGTTTACTTTTTATAGATTTAATATTTTGGTTTCATGCTATATAAAAGCTACAGTGAAGTGTAAGGAATTTATATATCATTTATATTTGCATATATAATTTTTATGATGAAAATAATTAAAATCTGGGATGGCTGGGTGGCTCAGTCAGTTAAGCGTCTGTCTCTGGCTCAGGTCATGATCCAGGGGTCCTGGGAAAGAGTTCCACATTGTGCTCCTTGCTCCGTGGGGAGCCTGCTTCTCCCTCTGCCCTCGTTCCCCCTACTTGTGCTCTCTTTCTCTCTCTGACAAATAAATAAATAAAATCTTTAAAAAAAAAAAAGAAAAACAAAAAAATTATAATCAATAGGACTCTCAAATAGTGAACGCTCTAATTCATCTTGAGGCAAGCTGGGCTATTTCTGAGAAAGAAAGATGTGACGAGCCAACATCTCTGAGTATATCACTAATAAATTAAAGGATGAACAAGGGCACTAAAAATAAATAAAATGAATCATTAGTTAAGCCCGTAGAGAAATGTTTTTTAAAAACCCGCAATCCCAGGGCTCCTGGGTGGAGCAGTTGGTTAAAGTGCCTGACTCTTGGTTTCAGCTCAGGTTGTGATCCTCAGGGTTGTGATCTTAGGGTCCTGATTTCAGGGTCTGGAGATTGAGCTGAGCATCGGGGCTCTGTGCTCAGCTCAGAGAGATTCTCTCTCCCTCTGGCTCTCCCCACCTCTAAAATGAATAAATCTTTAAAAAAAAAAAAACCAATAAACCTCAGTCCCTACTATATGAAAGATGTTTTTGACAGATGATACTAAGTTCATGAATTAAATGTACATGCAGATCTCCTTGTCCAATAAAAAAAAGCCAGATTTTCACAACAAAATGCTTCCTCTTTGTCTCTGGGGGCAGATTTTTAAAATGTCCCAAATGTGCTCTTGGAGGCAAAAGGAGTGGGAATCAAGGTACGTCAGGATGATCATGGTTGTCTGGTTGGGGGCCTTCTGAGACTGTCCTTGTGCAATTCTCTGTGTAATCCAGCATTTGAAAATTAAAACGCATTTGGAGTTTTCTGTGACCATGGCTTTGCATTGCACAAGTCCTGAACTGCTTTCAATCACTTAACCACTTCCCCCTTCCATGGGTTGCCTCCATTTCCTTTGTAGTGCATCATGTGCTAGGAGAGGCATCTTGTCTGTAATGCGTGTCTCACCTGCCAAAGGCCGTGGAACCACACTTGGCACCGAGTCTGCTCCTAACAGACTCACCACGGCTCTATCCTGAAAATCTAATTTGAAATCCTGAAACTACAATTATCTAAAAATACATTCAGCTTTAGATAAAGTGTATTTTCCCAAAACTATTTTTATTTTTATTTTTTTAAGATTTATTTATTTATTTGAGAGAGGGAGAAAGAGCGCGGGGGATGGGGCAGAGGAGAGAATGTCCAAGTGGGGCTGGATCTCACAAGCCATGAGATCAGGACCTGAGCTGAATCCAAGAATCGGATGCTTAACTGACTGAGCCACCCAGGCACTCCCCAAAACTGATTTATTAAAAGCCTTGCCTGCAGATCACCTGCCCGCCCTGGCCCTAGATCATCTCTTGGCCTGCGTTAGATTCTGCCTGCCTCAAACACAGGTCCTGCCAAGCCCATCTTCTGCCTTGCCTGCTGTTTGGAATCCTCTCTCATCTTTTATGGAATCCCTGTCAATTCCCCACAAAACTCTCACTTTTTTTTAATCTCCCCTCAATCAAATCAGTTCCCTCTCTTCTCACCAAACCCTGACAATCCCCATCCACTGATGTCTATCCTACTTCAAAACACTCTGGATGTACATGCACTTTCTCAACTTTTATTTTAGTCTCAGAGAAATAGTCACCAACTCAGATGAAATCCTTTCCTCACTCCACCAGGCACTTAATTGTTTTTCTCTCAGTGCACCCATACTCTGGCTTAGATTTCTTCTTTCATTTTCTCCATTTATTTCTTCTCCTTCTCCTTTCTTCTTCTTCTTCTTCTTCTTCTTCTTCTTCTTCTTCTTCTTCTTCTTCTTCTTCTTCTTCTTCTTCTTCTTCTTCTTCTCTTCCTTCCCCTCCTCCTCCTCCCCTCCCCCCTCCCCTCCCCCCCTCTCCTTCTCACTTGACACAAGGTATTACTATTGCCTCTTGTAAAAGTTGAAAGTCCTGGGTTCCAATGTTTTCTCATCTGCATTGTGTTAATGTGTTAATAAGTCATAATAAAATATAACATAGTTTGATAAGATCTAGCACACAGAATGCTTACTATGTGCCAGGCACTCTTTTAAGAGTGAACATATATTAATTTTTTAATTATGCAAAAGAGTGGTGAAATAATTTCTAGCAAATTATGTAGCCATTGAAAATAAGGAAGTCTAGGGGCACCTGGGTGGCTCAGTCAGTTAAGGATCTGCCTTCAGCTCAGGTCATGATCTGAGGGGCTCCCTGTTCAGTGGGGAGTCTGCTTCCCCTCTCCCTCTGCCCCTCCTCCCCCTGCCCATGCTCTCTCTCTCAAATAAATAAAATCTTAATAAATGAATAAATAAGGAGATATAATAATATGAAACTACATTGATGATATAATATTAAGTAGAAAATCAAGTTGCAGAACAAAACATGTAGCATGATCACCTACATTAAAACTATATGCTAGATATATAAATAATAGCTCTTGTTCTTCCTCTCTCTCTACACACGGTTTGAAGTCTTACAAAGCATGTATTTATATATCCGTATAGTTTAAAAGACATTTTAAAACAAAGTTACACATTTAAAAACAAAATAAATAGGAAAAAATAACTATATAAAAACAATGATTTTAACAAGCGTACCAGAACTGGAAATTTAAGTAAATTAGTGTTATATTCATGAAAATAGAAACTTGGCTAGGTAGGGTTGGTGGCTCAGTTGGTTGAGCGTCTGCCTTTGGCTCAGATCATGATTCTGGGATCCTGGGATCAAGTCCTGCATAGGGCTCCTTGCACAGAGAGGAGCCTGCTTCTCCCTCTGCCTGCCGCTCCCCCTGCTTGTGCTCTCTCTCTCTCTCTCTGACAAATGGATAAATAAAGTCTTTAAGAAAAAAAAGAAAGAAAAAAAAGGATACTTGGCTAGGTATTATCCTTATTCCAATCACGATTAAAAAAACATTTTTGATAAACACCATTAAGAATTGCCAACTAAGGGGGCGCCTGGGTGGCTCAGTTGGTTGAGCAACTGCCTTCGGCTCAGGTCATGATCCTGGAGTCCAGGGATCGAGTCCCACATCAGGCTCCCTGCTTAGCAGGGAGTCTGCTTCTCCCTCTCCCACTCCCCTTGCTTGTGTTCCTGCTCTCGCTATCGCTAACTCTCTGAAAATAAATAAAATCTTTAAAAAAAAAAAAAAGAATTGCCAACTAAACCAACATCATGTTTTTCTTTTTTTTGTTATTATGTTCAGTTAGCCATTGTATAGTACATAATTAGTTTTTGATGTAGTGTTCAATGATACTACAATGATAGTTCAGTATAACACCCAGTACTCATCAGAGAGGGAGGCAACATTGTGTTTTTCTGAATATCCCCGATGAGAGTATAGATTTCTAATTTGGGGATTTTTTTTAACTAGACAGTGGCATTTGTCATCATGGCTGATGAATGAAATTGCCACTGAGCCTGGGTAATGCCGATTTTAGTCAAAACTGTCACAGACTTATCTCTCATTCAAAGCACTGTATTTTTTTGTTGTTGTTTTTCTTGGGGGGGGGTAGCAAAGCAAGGTTTATTGAGCGATAGCAAAGTGATAGTACAAAGCTCCCAAGGAGGGAGGGGACCCGAGGAGGTTGCCCCAAAGCACTGTAATTTTTTTTTAAGATTTCATTTATTTATTTGAGAAGAGAGTGAGCGAGAGAGAGCACAATCAGAGTGAAGGGCAGAGGGAGAAGCCGACTCCCCGTTGATCAGGGAGCCCAATGTGGGACTCAATCCCAGGACCCCGGGATCATGACCTGAGCTGAAGGCAGATACTTAACTAACTGAGCTGCCCAGGCGCCCAAGCACTGTAATTTTTAAAGGATGTTTTACAGGTAACAGTTCACTCCTTTTATAGGATATAGACACCTCAAAATGTTTCCAAAGTCTATTTCAAAATAATAAGCTTACTTAGGCTCTGTGGGAAGAAATCTGCATACTTACCAAAATTTCACTGCTGAGGTTCCATTCTTATAGTTAGCTGCCAATTGAAATAAATCTCTAAAACTTTTCAGTAATTTCACCAATGGTAGAAGTTACTAGAAAATGCTTTACTTATCACCTGAAATTTTTCTTCTTCCTTCTTTTAACAGTACATCTGTCATTTTATCTCTGTAAGTAACTTTTGAATGTAAAGTATCTCACATACTTTATAAGTTATTCTTGCATTGGAATGAAAATAACCATTTATTATTTTTGCCTATAATTACCGTCACAATGAATATCAGATCTTAAAAGTGTTGTTACGGGACGCCTGGGTGGCTCAGTTGGTTAAGCAACTGCCTTCAGCTCAGGTCATGATCCCAGGGTCCTGGGATGGAGTCCCGCATCAGGCTGTCTGCTCCGCGGGGAGCCTGCTTCTCCCTCTGCCTCTGTCTCTCATGAATAAATAAATAAATAAATAAATAAATAAATAAATAAATAAATATAAAAGAAACGCAACAGATTTAAAAAAAAAGTGTTGTTACTTCAAGTTGAAATCCAGTACAGCAACACTCACAACTTCCTTCCCCACCTCCAACTTGTATCTGCACAGAGGCTTAGCTGCATCTCTTTCATTCAGTAAGAGGGTAACTCCCTCTGGTCCAAGATTAATCTCCCAACCCTCTCAGAAACTTGTTCCACTATTTAGATCTGTTCATCACTATCAACAGCCCCTCTTTTCACCCAGCTTTTGCTCCTCATCATTTAAATTTAAGTCAAGTCTCTCCCATAGAAACTTGAGAGACAGAAACAGAGAGACAAAGACAATGTCTATGGAGAGAGATAGAAGGCCTAGATCCTTGTATCACTTTCCAGTTTCTGACCAATCATTTGCTTCCATTTTTAAAGCAATCTTCATCTCTTAAGTTATTCACTCTCACATTTTTCTCAAGCCATAGCATTGAGGGCTTGGCCCCAGTCACTCCAGTGTAAGTTTTTGTGATGGTCACTAATGACCATCCATTTTTCTAAACCCAAGGGATCATTTTCAGGCATCTTACCTGAATTTCTCAGCATCATATATTTTGCAACTCTTCACTGCATTTTTCTTGAAACTCTTACTTTGGCTTCTGTGAAATCACACTCTTCCTGTTCTCCTTTTACCTCCAGTTCCTTTTTGTGTATATTGGACACACGTCATTTAAACTTGATGCTCTACAGAATTCCATCATGGGCCCCTCTCTCTTCTTGATCTATACACTTACCCTGATCATCTCTTCCTTGGTTAAGGCCTCAACTAATTTTTCTACCTTTTGGCATCCTAACCTTTGGGACTAAGCTGACCTTTGTCCCCTGAATGCCAGTCTGAACTCATCCCGTGACTCCACAGACTCTTATTCTCTATGTTCTCCCCTTTTGGCCAATGGCACTGCCGAGTTGCCCAGATAAAAAACATGGAGTCCTCCTAGAACTTTTCTCTTCCCTCATTTCCCATATCTATTAACCTTTAAGTTTTGCCAATTCTATTTATTAAGTGCTTCTTAAATATTACTTTAGTGCTTTTTCACTTCTTATCTAGATTCCTATCATAGTCTCACTGGACCTCTGCCTTTAGTTTTATTGCTTCCAACATAACTTCCCTAATGCCATCACAACAAACTTTCTAACGCACAAATCAGTAACTCCCTACCAATTTCTAGATAAAATCCAAACCTAAGGCTGTACAAAATCTGGTCCCTCACTACCTCCCTTCCCAGTCTTATCTTCTGTCTAAATGCCACAGGCATCCTAAGATCTGGCCACAGTCAACAATCTGTAGTTTCGTAAACATGCCATACTTTCTCTTCCCATACCTTTCCATTATTTTCCCTTTCTCCTTTCTTCTCAGTTAAGTATTTCTTCTTTGAAAACATCTGTTTCACTTCTATCAAAATTTATCTTATTGGAAACTCCCTAACCCCATTACCCAGAATTAAAATAGGTGAGTTCCTTCGGGAATCCATAGATCTTTGCCTCCCTTATTACATTTGTTATGCCAGGACTTTTGTTTGCAAGTTCTGAAACTAAACCCAAAACAGGTTTAAAAATAGGGAAGGGGGAACTAAAGAAAATGCATTAAGTTAAAGCCAGTGGAGGGGTGCCTCAGTGGCTCAGTTGGTTAAGCAGCTGACTTCAGCTTGGGTCATGATCTTGAGGTCCTGGGATCAAGCCCCCCATCAGGTGCTCTGCTCAGCAAGGTGTCTGCTTTTCCCTCTCCTTCCCCCTCTCCCTCTGCCCATTCCCCAGCTTGTATACTCTCTCTCTCTCTCAAATAAATAAATAAAGTCTTCTTTTTAAAAAAAAGTTAAAGCCAGTGGAAAGACCAGGAAGTAAATTTTAAAGCATAGCTGAATATAGTGGCTTCACCAATGTCCTCAGGAATCCATGTATTTTTCTCCATCTTTATCTTTATTTTTCCCTATGTTGGCCTTATTCTCAAGTAGGCTATCACTGCATGGTAACAAAGAAGGTCACCAGCTCCTTTCTTAAAATTTCCATCAAAAGTCCTAAGATAAAAAAAAAAAAAATCCCAAGATAGCTTCTCATTGAACTAGCTATGGCCACTTGCCTGTTTTACTGAACACTCACATTAGTTAGGACAATGAGATAACCTGACTGACGAGGCCTAGGTCACATACTCACTCTTAGTGCTGGGGTATGAGGTAGAGTCAGTGTCCTCCTAACTATGAACTGAGAATAAGAGAAACTAATCCACCAGAAATGTGCTGGACATAGAAGGGTACATAAGTCTATTATAACTCTTGTCATACTATATTATTATAGTGTGTTTGCTCACTGATTTGTGGGCTTTTTCAGGGTATACATTATGTTTTAACTATGTAATCCAATCACCAAATATACTCATATTAGTGTTCTTGTGAGAACTTCATGAGATAACGTATTTATGATATTTATAATACTATTCAACCATAAAAAAGAATGAAATCTTGCCAATTATGACAAAATGGGTAGACCTAGAGGACATTATGCTAAGTGAAATAAATCAGACAGAAAAAGACAAATACCGTACAATCTCACTTACATGTGGAATCTAAAAACAGAAAACCAAAACCAAAAGTAAACACAACAAAACAGACAAAACAAAAGCCAAGCTCTTAGAAAAAGAGAACAAATTGGTGGATGCCACAGGCAGGCGGAGATGGGCAAAATGGGTAAAGGGTGTCAAAGGGTACAAACTTCCAGATATAGAATAAATAAGTTATGGGGATGTAATATGTAGCATGGTGACTATAGTTAACAATACTGTGTTGTATATTTGAAAGTTACTAAGAGAATAAATCTTAAAAGTCCTCATCACAAGAAAAAATATTTTATAATGGTATGGTTATAGATGTTGACTGGCATTGTGGTGATTATTTTACAATATATACAAATATTGAATCATTATGTTGTGCACAATGCTATATGTCAATTATATCTCAATAAAAAGCACTTATCACATATACAGATATACAACAGACAATAAATATTAGCTATCATTACTGATATTATTGTTTCACATATAGAGTGAAAAGGGTAGTATGAAATAAGCTTTGTTTGTATAGTCAATGTACAGAAAAGGCCATATGCATGATTGTCATAAGACACAATATTTTCTCCTTCAAGTTACAGAAAGTCCACCCAAGAGTGAAATAAACTTAAGAGCATTTTTAATCTCACAATAGCAAGGAGTCTAGAAGCCATGTGGCTATAAGGAAACGGTTAAATCCGTGGCTAAAACAAGTAATCAAGGATCCAAAGTATAGCCATCTTTCTGTTTTGTCATGCTCAAAGGGTGAGTTAGTTCTCTTCATGGTCACAAGAGATTGATGAAGCTCCTAGCAGCACGTCCTCACATACCAGTGGCGTAAAGGCAGAAAAAGGGATATTCTGTTTCCAAGGATTCCTCTTTTTAAAAACAAAGAGTCTTCTCAGAATCCTTCCTTTCCCAAGCCAATTACTGCTACTTATCATTGGTCAGAATTGGATCAGAGTGAGACCACTTCAATTCTCAAAGGACTAAGCAAGACGTTTTCAAAGGAGGAGGGTGTGTTTTCTAACATTTTGGGGACCCTGTCAATATGAAGGCAGAGGTAGGGAGGAGAGGGTGTACATAGCTTTGGTGCTGGCAAAAAATGAAGTCTGTACATTTTGTAGGTGTTTCCAAAATAATACTGTTAGGGAACCTGGACTGGATTGCCTGATGGAAGAACCAAGCAGCACTCGGAGATCTTGGAGGATAGGAGGTTTATTTAACGCCGGCAGGCTCAGAGGAGAGTGATCTCCAGAGGTCTGAGCCCCGAGCACAAACAAATGGGGTAATTTATACACTTCTGCATACTGGGCACACGACACATGCGCAAAGCAGGGCAGGGAGAGGAAACCGGATTGGCATCCGTGGGAAGCAGAGCAGAGAGAAGAACCCAGAAGAGCCCCAGGGCAGGGGCTGGGACTCCCTTGCTGGCTCCCTCGGCCATCTTAGGACACAGATTTTTCCTTATCAATATGTGCTCATCGTTGCAATGTAAGACATCTGTAGTGTCTATAGTAAAATTACTCTTCTCCTCTTTTAGGCCCTAATTTTATCCTCTAGTACATACACAGTTAGCAGCTCGGTATGCTTCTTATTTGCTCAAACAAAAACAGGATCATGCCGGTGAGGGGGCTCCCCACATTGAAACATGCCAAATGTATTCTATAACATTTTCTTTCTAATAGGTGCATATTCCTTCCACAGTATACCATGCCAGTTATCAATTTTATTGCCTTTCAGGTCGAAGACCACTCTTTGCCCTATTTTGTGATACTGAAGCTGTCTCTCTTTAAACATTTCTTTTTGATAGCTGGCTCAATTTTTAGGGTCTGTCAATAGAGGGTGCTGGAGAGACACCTCAAGGCCAGAGTAGGAAGAAGGGATTTCTCTTCCTGCTTCCTGAGTGTCATTTTGGCATGGCAGCCAGTTGATGGGCCTGGAAGAGGCCTACAAGTGCTTGTATCAGCAGCTCACCTCATGGACACTCTGACAAGGTTTTCTGCCACCCTGAAGGTTGGTCTGGGGACCAACAGTAGTGCCCTTAGCAAGTTTCTTACCACCAGCTGGCTGCATGTTCCTGTGGCAGTCTCACCTTCACTGGAGGGTCTGAATCTCAGTCTTGGGCAGAGGGAAGATGCTCTTCTAGATTCTTCCTTCTTTCCTTCCTTCTTCACTCTCCTTCAGCCCAAGGAATAATAGATGCTTTAAGCATTTGCTACTTCTCTACTTCTTACAGTTTTCTTTCTCTCTTTTAGTAGATAACGACCTTTTACTGGTTAGCAATTCTTCATATCAGATTTTCTGTGTTCAAATTACTGTTGTGGTTTCTTTCTTCTCACTGGATTCTGATACTGATGGATATACTACTATTTAATTTAACCATGTCCCAATTCATCCAGTATTTATGGTTTTGCTCGTGTGTCTTGTTTTTCTATTTATTATTTAATAAATATTTATTGAGAACCAACTGTGAGCCACCACTAGTTTAAACACTATTATGTTAATATAATATAATATTATGGTAAATGAGACTAATAAAGTCTTTATGGAGTTTACAGTCTAGAGCAAAGATTCAGATAATAAAAATAAATATAAAACAAAGGATAGTGATAAATGCTGTGAAGAAAATATGAATGTTTAAGAGACTAGAGAGTAAAAATAAATCGGGATAGTGAACTATTGGGGTAAGCAAGATCAAGAAGGCCTCTGAGGAGGTGGCATTTGAACAGAGATCTGAATGATGGGAAAGAGTTAACAACAAACCTCCATTGTGGCTGGATCATGGTGTAAAAGGAGTAGAGTGATAGGTTATGGGGTGGGTAGTCAGCAGATAATGCAGGATAAGGAGGTAATTCTGAAGGTGATGAGAATCCATTGGAATGTCTTAAACAGAGGAATGAAACAATCTACCTTATGTCTTTAGAAAGCCACTGTGGCTGCTGTATAAAAATAAACTCTCCAAATCACTATATTGTATGCCTGAAACAAATGTAACTTTGTGTGTCAACTATACTTTAATAAAAACAAAAAAATATATAATAAACTCTCTGGAGTCAAGAGTAGAGATAGGTTATGCAAGGCTGGAGGCTACTACAGTCATCCACAGAGAGATATTGTTGACTTGGACCAAAATGGCAGCAATGGATGCTGTGAACAGTGAAGGAGAATGAATGTAAGATAGAGCCTATACATGTTGCTGATTAATTATACATGGAGAATGAGAAGTGAGGAAAGAGAAATAACTCCCAGACTGGGGCCTGAGCAAACGATTAACTTAGGCCTTCCATTAGCAGTTCTCAAACTTTTTGGTCTTGGGATACTTTTCTATTTTTAAAAATTATTGAGTAATTTAAAAAATACTTTTGTTTATGTGGGATACACACACACACATATATGACAAATAAATAAATAAAATCTTTAAAAAAAAGAAAAGTAAACAGTGGGCCTTCTATAGAATAGCACTTAAAAAAAAAGATTTTATTTATTTATTTGTCAGCGAGAAAGAAAGAGAGCACAAGCAGGGGGAGCAGCAGACAGAGGAAGAAGCAGACTCCCTGCTGAGCAAGGACATGGGACTCGATCCCAGGACCCTGCAATCATGACCCGAGTTGAAGGCAGATGCTTAATAGACTGAGCCACCCAGGTGGGCTTAAAATCTTAAAAAAATAAAAAAGAAAGAAAGAAAGAAAGAACAAAAGAAAGATAATTGCAGATATTATTCTTTGAAATTATACTAAAACTTGATAAATGGTAGTTTCTGAGGTGAGCTGCAATGTGAACTCTGAAACCATATCAACGAACTTTTCATAGTGTTATATTAAAATCCATTTGTTTACCTTGCACTTTGAATAAATCTTTTATCTATACATGATTTTGGTCTCATGTATGTCCAGGGTTCCCCAGGCCACACTTCGAGAACAACTGGGCCACATAACATTATTCATTAATTTAACAAATATATGTTGAGTTGTTACCCTATGTCAACACTGTTCCATGAGCTAGAAATACAAAGAAATGATTGAACATGACCCTTTCCTTCTTAGAACTCATGGTTTTGAGCATATTACCCTGGAGGGTTCTTGGCCCTTTAAAGATAATACCTAGGGGACAATTCCTTCCCCAAACAAAAATATTTTGTAAGCCAAAAAATTAAAATCCCAAACCATAGAATAATAGTTACTCTGCAAAGAAAAAGACAAATGGCACTTTCTCAGGTACCTGAGAAAGTATGCAAGTAAATGTAAGGCAATAAAACATGTTTATACACATACTTCCTGTGTTTGCGCTATCTTCCAACATCATGATAAACCGCCCATAGAGATTACTAACTCTGACCTCTTCACATGTTTTGGTCAGATGCCAACACCTTTCTTTAAAAAAATTCCAGAATCCCCTGTATCATCTCCAACCTTCTTTATTCTTCCAGGAATAAATTAATAACAAACTATTGCTTCATAAAGTGACCTCACACATCAACTCCTTGAACTCTGTATACATTAACACAGCCAGAATGATGTGAGATTAGGGGAAATCCCATATACTTTCTGTGGCTGATCATTTCCTTAATCTTGCCAACTTTTTTTTTTAACTTTCATCAACACTATGATATAATTATAATGTTAAACTATAGTTTAGCTTCCTAATCTGGATATGAAGATGGATAGCTTCAACAGAAAAATGGAAAAGTTGGTTTCAGGCTGTATTTCTTAAAATTTGGTCATGAAAATATGGTTCAAATATTACTATTCAGAAGCATGACTGCCTTATTCTAGAGAGCAGGAATTTTCTTTGTGTTCATAAATGCAACTGCTACATTTTCTACTTTAATTAAAGCAGATGCTATATAAACATTTTTCAGGCTGAAAACAATAGGGAAGCCCAAATATGAGGAAATAAGGTTTCATAACTTTAACTGAAAACTTCAGAGATAAAAACTTATCTGGCAAGAAATTACAAGATGGAAATGACAGTTAAAATTGCTAGTCTAGTTAAAGAATAATCTTTAGTAAATCACTGGAAAATAATTTCAGTCCCTCAACTTTAAAATGAGAGAAATAATACCTTATAGCTCCAGCTGTTAAAGGACTATATGTGAGAGTGAATATGAAGCATCTAGGGCAGTTCGGGCTCTTTACTGGGACTCAACTAATCTTTGTTCCTTTCCTTTCCTCCTTTCTGCACCTCCTCCAAGAATGATGTCCTTGGAATCTGCTCTTCTTGACTGGCTAGAACAAAATAATAAATATCAATCACACTGTTAATGATTCCAAGCTTTTTCAAAATGTTTTTCTCTGTGTGCTTCACTTATCCAGTGAATATTTACTGAGCACCTATTACATGCGAGGTCCCACCAGGTCCTAGGGATATGGCTCTGAATGTAACTAACACAGTCTCTGAATCTCATGGGGAAGACAAGCATCCAACATATAATTGTGCAAATGATTAATGATAATCATCCCTATTTTGTACCTTTTCTCCTTAAACTCTTTTCATTGAGTAACGTACGATATATGTAGCTTATTTACCTAGCTTATTATCTGTCTTTCCCACTATAATTCCCTGCTGAATCCACCAAGATTTATGCATGACACATAAGACATTCAATGAATATTTGTTGAAGGAAATGCATGAATTATAATTTTAATAAAAAACTTTGAAAAAGTTAAGGATACTATATGAGCCTTTAACATGAGGGTTAACCTAGTGTTTCAAATCAGTGACAAAAGTTTCATTGTATGTAAAAGAGAAATAAAGGATTGGTCATATAGAAATTTAAGGAGGTATTTGATGTCTTCTGAGAAGCCATAAGAAACTTAAGTGCTAAAGTTGAGATTAGAACATAGAAAGAGAAGAATCAGACCTATAAATACAGAGAACAAACTGATGATTGCCAGAGGGAGGGGAATGGAGGGATGGGCAAATGTGTAAACAGGAGAGGGAGATATGCACTTCCAGTTATGGAATGAATAAGTCATGGGAATAAAAGGCACAGCATAGGGAATATAGTCAATGATATTATAATAGAGTTGTAAGGTGATAGATGGTAGCTACACTTGTGGTGAACATAACATAATATATAGAGATACAGAATCCACTATGTTGTACACTTGACACTAATGTAACATTGTGTGTCAACTATACTCAGAAACAAACATACAGAAAGAGATTCTGACTGAGTGAAAAAGTTTGTAACTTAGCACTGGTATAAAGAACTAAGATTAATGTAAGAAAAGATATAAATAGTTCATTAAACCTTCATGGGAAGATACAAATCCTGTATGTTAGTTTGAAAGGATCATACCCTCTAATGAAGTGAGCAATGAGAGAAGATGTTAGTTAGATAAGCCCATTTGACCATTATTTTAATTAAAAACTTATTTTTCACCAGCTAAACACATAGTTGATTAAATTGAATTCTATGCTTGCAATTTCTCAAATATCTGTGCCAGGAAAAGAATATACTTTTTAGCCCATGGAAGTCAAATCTAAGCAGATAGTTTCCCAAGCTGTGTGTATAGTGTGTAAGAGTGAAAAATCAGTTTTTATGGGGCTCGTCTTAAAACAAAAATGAATGTTAAACAACATATATGACTATATCTAATCTATGTGATCTTAAGAAAAGTACATAAAGGAAACCTTGGACAAATGGGAATGTGCTACTTTCTCTAAAAGTTCTGAGAAAAAATGTTCAGAAACACATTTTCTTCTTGATGTCCCCAAAGGGAGATTTTCACATATAACAAGCTACCCTCTTACTGGGAATTTTATTACATTCTGATACTAGCCTGTGTCCATGTAGTCAATCGAAAACAATATAATTTCTTAAAATATGAGACTACTACAATGTAAGATTCCTTTTTTTTTTTTTTGGTGAGGGAGAGAGGGAGAGAGAGAATCTTAAGCAGGCTCCACACCAAGCACGGAGCCCAGTCTCATGACCCTGAGATCATGACCTGAAGCCAAAATCAAGAGTCAGACGCTCAACCGACTGAGCCACCCAGGTGCCCCTATAATGTAAGGGGCACTTACACTTTGCTGAGAATATTTTATTGTGTAATGCATCAAGGCTAATTCATCATTTAACCCTTTATGGTAAATATGTTGGACAGAGTTCTGTAATTTCATCATAAACACAGCACATATTTTTTAAAGATTTATTTATTTATTTATTTATTTATTTATTTATTTATTTATTTATTTCGGTTAGAGAGAGAGAGAGTGCAGGGGGTAAGGGCAGAGAAAGAGGGAGAGAGAAACTCAAGCAGACTCTGCGCTGAGCCTGGAGCCCATGCAAGGCTTAATCCCATGACCCTGAGATCAGACCTGAGCTGAAACCAAGAGTCAGAGGCTCAACCAACTGCACCATCCAGGCACCTCACAGCATATTTTTTGTCAAAGATAAGGAGAGACTACAATTTTTATATTTGTTTGCTTCTCTAAATCAGCTTTTGGATCATATCAGCTGATCTCGGAATAACGAGATCTGTGCCTGGCACCATGGATAGGGCAAGCAGAAAAACAGTTGATACCAAGACTTACTCCTGGTGCAAATGGCCAAAGTTAAAAAGCTTTTTATGGGGGTGCCTGGGTGGCTCAGTCTGTTGAGCGTCCAACTCATGATTTCAGCTCAGGTCATGATCTCAGGGTCATGAGATCCAGCCCTCATTGGACTCCGCACTCAATGAGGAAAGTTCTTGTCCCTCTCCCTTCCCCTCTTACTCTCCCTCCCCCTGCACTCTCTCAGTTGTGTGTGCTCTCTCTCTCTCTAAAATAAATAAATCTTTAAAAAAAAGTTTTGTATCTAACAGGCAGTAACCTTTTTCACCTTTGCTGTAGCAACTTCTTACCAAACACATCGCTGGAGGCAAAGGGAAACAAAAGCAAAAATGAACTAGTGGGACTTCCTCAAGATAAAAACCTTCTGCACAGCAAGGAAACAATCAACAAAACTAAAAGGCAACCTATGGAATGGGAGAAGATATTTGCAAATGACATCTCTGATAAAGGATTAGTATACAAAATATAAAGAACTTATCAAACTCAACACCCAAAACCCAAACAATCCAATTAAAAAATTGGTAGAAGACATAAATAGACATTTTCCCAAAGAAGACATCCAAATGGCTAACAGATGCATGAAAAGGTGCTCAACATCACTCATCATCAAGGAAAGACAAATCAAAGCCACAATGAGATACCACCTCACACCAGTCAGAAAGGCTAAAATTAACACAGGAAACAACAGGTGTTGGCAAGGATGCCAAGAAAGGGGAACCCTCTTATACTATTGGTGGGAATGCAAACTGGTGCAGCTACTCTGGAAGATAGTATGGAGGTTCCTCAAAAAGTTAAAAATAGAACTACCCTATGATCCAACAATTGCACTACTAGGTATTTACCCAAAGGGTACAAAAATACAGATTCAAAGGGGTACATGCACCTGATGTTTATAGCAGCATTATCAATAATAGCCAAACTATGGAAAAAGCCCAAGTGTCCATTTGTCCATTGACTGATGAATGGATAAAGAAGATGTGATTTATATATATATATAAATTTATATGTATATTTATATGTATAATAGAATATATATATGGAATATATATATAATGGAATATATATGGAATATATGGAATATTATTCAGCCATAAAAAAGAATGAAATTTTGCCACTTGCAACAACATGGATGGAGCTAGAGTGTATAATGCTAAGTGAAACAAGTCAGTCAGAGAAAGAAAAATACCATATGATTTTACTCATATGTAGAATTTATGAAACAAAACAGATGAACATGTGGGATGGGAAAACAAAGAGAGAGGAGAGAGGGGGAGGCAAAGCATAAGAGACTCTTAACAATAGAGAACAAATTGAGGGGTGATGGAGGGAGGGAGCTGGGGGATGGGTGTTAAGGAGCCTAGATGGGTGATGGGTATTAAGGAGGGCACTTGCTATGAGGAGCACTGGGTATTGTATGTAAGTGATGAATCACTAAATTCTACTCCTGAAATCAATATTACACTATATGTTAACTAATTAGAATTTAAATGAAAATTTGGAAGAAAAAAAGCTTTGTGTCTAATATTATGTCTATTTACTGTGAATAACATTTTTCCTTCTTCATTTAGTCTAGACCAGAAAAATATTTACCTGGAAGGAGAAACTATTCAACTTATATTTAGTCCATCTTCTGTAAGGTTAAGAAAATAACAACAATAAAAATAATATTAGCTAGGGCGCCTGGGTGGCTCAGTTGGTTAAGCGACTGCCTTCGGCTCAGGTCATGATCCTGGAGTCCCGGGATCGAGTCCCACATCGGGCTCCCTGCTGGGCGGGGAGTCTGCTTCTCCCTCTGACCCTCTTCCCTCTCATGCTCTCTATCTCTCATTCTCTCTCTCTAATAAATAAATAAAATCTTTAAAAAAATAATAATAATAATATTAGCTAATATTTATTGGACACTTGTTAGGTATCAGCATTTGTGCCAAGACTTACATTACTGACTTCTCACAGAAACCTTTTTGAAATCATAAGCCTACAATTTTCCATGTGGTCTTAATTAAATTTATCAGAGAACACAAATATTAATAATATGAACTTTGTCATATTGAAAAACTAGAAAATAAAACTTTAAAATTAAAATTATACTGCATTGAACTAGCTATGATATCTTGCCATATAAATAAGGGTAAAAGATATATGACTGATACTTTGAAAACCTAAGAATATAAACATTAGCCAGTTTAGAGGTGAAAGTCCTTTCTTACAAAATTATACGTATCCTGATTATCATAAAACTGAGTAGTCTGCTCACATGAAATTCTTTTGAGAATGTTAGTTATTATATAACTTTAATTATGAGACCCTAAACACATATGTTTAATTTCTAAAAGAAAATCATATTTACTCATGGTACTGAGCTTTATTTACCCTCCCAACTACGATTTCTCTGATCTTATTATAACTAACTTTAAAAAGTATAAAATCTGGTCAAATTCTTTTGGAGTTTGGCAAAACCATCGGTTTTCCTTTGTAGGTCAATTAAGTTCTAAGTAAAAATAAATGGTGCTTATGGCAGAAATACTCTCAAAACACAATGAAGAATCTTGAACTTCATTTCAACATAACTTTTGTTAAATCCTGTATGTAACTGTATTGGTTAAAGTGTGTTTGTTAGAAACAGGCTGGAGAGGGAAAGCTGTGGCGTGTCATGAAACAACTTTCTTTCCAAGCCTTCACTGATATTACAGAACCAGAGAAAACCAGTTAGAAAGAGATAACTCAGGAAAAAAACAGAACAGCTAACTTTTAAAATGGACCTATTGGAAGAAAAAGAAAAACATTTCAGAATATTTCAGATTTATATTCTCAGCAAGATTCAACATGATAGTGTTTCTGTATGCAGTCCAGAGATGGGAATGAGCTGAAATGAGGATTAAAAGAGAAAGTATTTTTCTAAAACATGCTATTTAATGTAGAGAAGTTGAATCACTGTATTGAACACCTGAAACTAATGTAATATTGTTTGTCAACTATACTCAAAGTATTTTTAAGTGTGTTAAGACAATACCAAAGACAGTGAATAATGGATTGCTGTGTCAAAAATTAAAGTGATAAATTATTCTCAAGAAATTATCCCACAATCCAGAAACAAAAGGAATTTTTGAAAAGTATGACAAGATATAATGAAATGGAAGTCAGAGAACTCTATAGGACCTTAGGAGTCATCTAATTCAAGGAGTGGGGTTGGGGCAAATGTACCAGAGATCAAGGATGTGGAACTTATTTTTATTGACAAAATGACCTATCTATGGTCATTCCAAGACTATCTGAATTTTATTCAAATGTATTGATTTAGAACTGTTTCATCTTCTATTCAAATAAAGTTTCAAGATAAGCTTTAGTATTTACATACCTAATGAGATTCTTTGCCTTCTTACATTCAGTCTTGAGACTAAAAGACAGTAGTTCTTCAAATGCATTTTTATCCATTATTCCTGTGATAACTATTGATATTTCCCATTTCTTTGGGTTTAACTGGACATTTTATTTGTTGTTTTTAAAGTAGTATCCTGTTAATGAAAATATCCAAAAACTCTAAATGATATTTATTTTGTTTGTTTATTTATTTAAAAGATTTTATTTATTTATTTGAAAGAGAGACAGAGAGAGCACAAGCAGGAGGACTTTTCCAAGTACCTTCCATGTCTTCATTCAGTTAAACTTTACAATAACTATATAATGTAGACCCTACTATTATTCCATTTTAAAGAAGAGGAAACCAGGTCCCAAAGTTTTAAGTAATTTCTTAGTAGGATTAGGATGTGATTTAAATCCAAGTAGTCTAGCTGTAAAATCCATACAACCACCATTCTATGTGCCGTGGAGAAATTCTAGAAAATTTATTTTGACCAATTAATTTTAACTGTGAAGAATTTTAATTGCCCATAGTGTAGTATCTACTGAAATTTTTACTAGTTGACTTTTCAGTTGTCTGATTAGTTTGGTTGTATATTGGAAAGTAATCATATAAACTTGACCAATTTTGATACTCTATTGAAGAAGAGCATACTTACTAAGTTTAATTTGAAGGTTGGTAATCTGAAAATAAATTGATGGTCAATATAATTTTATACTGTCCAAGTTTTCTATGATATTCAATAGATGTTGATGAAATTTATTACAGAATTTGGAGTCATGATATAGATGATTGCACTAAGTGAGGCCTGTTTCACACAAAACTTAGTTTATAGGTTTGTAACTCTATCTAGTAAATATAGCAATAGCTAATTCTAGAATCGAATGTTGAACCTGGATGGGGCAAATTCAACATCTACATAGGTTACTTTGGAGTTCTATCCCCTCAAGGTAGTAGAATTTAGATTCTCTGTTCTCTCCCTCTTTGTCTCTCTCTCTTTTTTCTTTATCCATCTGGCCTATAGTATGGATACTACAATATGGTAGTGATAAGATTAACTGAATCTCACTCTCAACCCAAAGATAGAGAGTTGAGGGGGGCTAGGAAGCCAGAGAAAATGAGATGAAATCGAGCAACTTCAATTAGTTTTGAAGGGATAGAATGTAAGTGTATTGGGGAAAGTGTCAAGGTATGAAATTGGAATAAGAAGGTAGATATATTATTATTGTTTTTTTTTATCCAGACATATATTATAAAGGCAATGAAGAACTACTGAAAAATCTTGATCAGGTAACTTAATATGAATGTTACAGTAGAAAGAATCCTGGAAAGAGTGTGGTGTGAGCGTTGAGCTAGGAGTAGTGGAGAGAGGACTGGTTATAGATTAATGATGTCATTGGACTAGAAGAAGCTAATAAATAAGGCATTTAGTAATAAGAACATGAATTAAGGCAATCATATCAGAAGGAAAAAGTTGGAGCATATCTGGGAAAAAGATACACAAATACATAATTATTTTTATCAGAATCTATATACATTGTTCCTTTTATTTTTAAAGAAATTTGCTAATGTGTCATGCAAACTTTATCCTCTTTCTTTATTATATTCCCAGAATCTTCACTCATCTCTGTCATTCTCAATGCATTCTTTTTTCACATCCTTCGTTTCTAAATCTTCCCAGAAAGTTACAAACTTTAACCATCATGATGTCAGGAAAACTATACTGTATATATCAGCTGGAGTTCTTTGTTGCTAAGTATAGAAACCATCTCTGAGGAGACGGTGAGGAATCAAGACTCTGGGTTTAAAATAAGGAAAGAGGGTCAAAGTCCTATGGCTAATTAGCAGGCTTTTAAACTAAGCAATGAAATGTATTGTAAGGCCAGTGGGAGATCACAAAATCTATAGGAAAGCTAAGGAAAACTTGGAAACCAAAGCAAATCTTTGAGGGCTAAAAGCTAGGAAATATAGAAAATTCTGGTTAGAACATTAAGGCATCAGCAATGTTGAATGAATGAAAATTCATTTTTTTCAGAATGAAAAAGGTCCAACTCTGTCACTTTGTTCAAGATCAAATTACAAGGTAAGCATCTAAATGGCACAATTTTTGTGAAATGCCTGTTGTTAAGGGTAAAATTCTAAAAATCCCAGCATCTAGAACACAGTGCACAGAGTGAAATCCTCTCCAAGTACTTGTTCAATGTTCAAAAGATGCTCAACCTTTGTTAGGCACAGTAAAGCTGATTACTGTCCAGTCATATTATATCCAAGGGGAAAAAGGTTAATTCTCTAAAAGCGAATCTCTTGTTAGAAATAGAACAAGGTATCAGGCATCCAAAAATAATAAATATTCGTCATATCTAAAAAATGCTAGGACATCTGGGTGGCTCAGTCAGCTAAGTGTCCAACCTTTGATTTTGGCCAGATCATGATCTCAGGGTTGTGGAATCGAGCTCCAAGTTGCCCCAAGTTGGGCTCTGCACTCAGGTGGAGTCGACTTGTCCCATTCTCACACCCTCTACTCCTCCTCCATGCTGCCCCATGCTCACACACGTACTCTCTCAAATGAATAAATAAATAAAACCTTAAAAAAAATTCTGAGGTGCCTGGTGGTTCAGTCGGTTAAGCATCAGACTCTTGGTTTCAGCTCAGGCATTAATCTCAGGGTCATGAGATCCAGTGCCACCTGGGGCTCTATGCTCAGTGCAGAGTCTGCTTGAGATTCTCTCCCTCTCCCTCCCCTTCTACCCTACCTCCTAATCACACGTGCTCTCTCTCTCCCTCTCTAAAATAAATAAAATCTTTTTAAAATGCTAAGAATTCAGTAGTTTTCATTATATTCAGAGTACTCGGGAAATTCTGTAACTAATGCTAGGGAATCCAGTAGCATTAAATTAATTAATTAATTAAGTGATTAAAAAATAAAATACAATAAAATAAACTGCTGAAATCAAATTACCTTTTAACAATAAAATTGGTATGTTCATCCATTATTTCTCCACCCAATTTCTCTATTTCCTTATTTGTTGATTTTTCCCTATTTTGTGCAAAGTTAATGTGGTTTCTAAGATACTACTTATATGTCCTGCTTTTTATTCTTTATTGCACCGTTCATATACTCCTTTTAGTCCCTATTCCTCTTTGGAAAGCAAGAAGAGATTATTTTCTAATCTGATGATAATATTCCTCGTGTCATTCTTTCTTTATTTCCTTGCTTCACTCTGGAATTCATCTCCTCTCCACCAGTCTAACCTAGCCTGGATTTATTAACCTTCAGGGTATGGTGTAATACCAAACACTTCCCCAACTGAGTCATGTAAGTAAGGGTAGCTTCTACTATTAAAGTCCAACAATTTGCTCTTTTGAAACCTTTGCCTTTTGCTAGATCCACATAAAATGGAAAGAAATAGAATACTGTGAAGAGTAAAATTCACTTTTCACAAAAATAAAAAGGCATTATATTATTTAAATGTATTATTTGTGTGGTGTTGGTATAATAGCCGTAATATTTATCCAGAGCCCTGCAATGACTGATTATTATAATGTTATCTCTAACTCATTGAAAAGCAACATAAAAGGAAATAAGAAAACTCATAAAAATATTCATAGTTCAGGATTTTGTCAGGAAAACCTCCCAGTGAATAATGCTTAGATGCAGATATTACAGGATGAACTTCTGGCTATAAAGAAACAGGGCAGAGTGAAAGGGACACATTTCTAGTTTAATGGTGGAAGTGTCTCCCAAGCAGTGCCCTTGAATGATGTGGAGAATCCATTACTTCCAGTAAACAGGAATGATCAAGCGTCTTATTTCAGAGTGGCGGAAAAGTAAAATGTGTAGCAACATTGGAATTTTGACATACTTGAGACACATTTAATGGCTTGTCTTACTGCAGTATAGCAAAGCCATGGAGGGCTAGATGAACTTGGCTTAAATTCCTGCTCTGCTATTTATTAACTGCATGGCCCTGGGTAAATGTTCACCTTCTAATCCTCAATCTCTAACATGTATGTAACAATGTGTTCTTTTCAGAGTTGCTGAAGGAATTAATCAGACAATATGTGTAAAGCTCTTTAAAAGTTACTGAGACATCAGGAATTCTTTTTTTTTTTTTTTAAAAGATTTTATTTATTTATTTGAGAGACAGAGAGAATGAGGGAGAAAGCACATGAGATGGGGGGAGGGTCAGAGGGAGAAGCAGACTCCCCGCCGAGCAGGGAGCCCGATGCGGGACTCGATCCAGGGACTCCAGGATCATGACCTGAGCCGAAGGCAGTCGCCCAACCAACTGAGCCACCCAGGCGCCCGAGACATCAGGAATTCTTAATATGTGAACTGAGTATTTGTTTCCAGAATACTATCCAGAGGGACACCTAAGGGACAATGTGATTGAACACTAAAGGCTTTGAAGGACCTGCTAAATGAGAAGATAAAACTTGCAGTAGGTGCAACACTGAAATAAAGTACATCAACATGAGTAATAGTATTTTTTTTTTATCAGAGTGTAATTTCCTTAGAATTTTCAGAGAATATATCAACTGTATGAGTCTCTCCTGACTCGGGAGAAAGGGAAGTGGTAAAATTCTCCATTTTTTGTTCTTAAGTTGATTCTATGAAGATAATTATACACTAAGGTTTTAAAAATAGAGCAAGTGTAGCATTTCCCCAGATTAAACAAAGAGGAAAGGCCATAAAAATAGTAATGAAATGGTATTTCTCTGCCTTTGTCTCTCAGCCACAAATGCAGGGGCTCCAGATTCTCTCAATTCGTGCTTGGAAGCATCCGAGTTTGTCACATTTGTGTTTCACTATTAGCACAGACACCACAAAGCTTTTTCTTCCTCTACTCCTTGGTTTCTGTTGTCTCTGAGTGTTTACATTCTCTCCTGCATCTTCTCCTTTCCAGGTATTGTGCCTGGTCCGTAAGTCAACCTGTTCCAAAAGCAATCCTGAGTGGAGAAATTTCCCTTATTCCATAGCTACGAAAGCTACACGCTTTTCCATAGGATGCAAAGAAATGTTTCTTGGCCCCTCAATTTCTTAAATATATCACATATTTTTATCATCTCTTCTTTTAGGGCTCTGGCACAAGTCTCTGGGGACAAGAGTAAAATAAAAGGACAAGCTCAGCAGCACATCTCTAGCTTTATGCAGAATTACCTTTCCATTATGACACTGACCCTCTGACTTGGGACCGACTCACCCTTCTCTGAGAATGAGTTCTGCTTCTGATGGTCCCTTAATCACCTATGCAAATAGACTCCTTTGGGTATTTCCAAACCAGTCTTACAGACAACCCAAGTATGGGATTCTTGGGATCCTATTGGGAACCCAGGAGATAGGCTCCACAAACTAAGATTTTTTGCTTCACAGGAATGGGAAAATTATCTATAGAATGCCCTAATGCTAGCATAGGATGTCTACTGTGTCTTTCCCAACCACTGCACAATTTCAGTTTTCATCTTGCTTGACCTCATTGTTGTATACCTGACCCCATCTCATTGAAATTTTGTTTTCCCTAGTCTTTGTCAAAGTCATTCTCTCTTGTTTTCTTTCTGCTTCGTTCCTCAGTTGAGGGTGATGATTTCCATGTTTCTACTTCTTATCTTGACCATTTTTATAACAAGGAGAATATTTATTACTATACATCTGGCTGCCTATTGTAGATGTAAACCTGGGTCCTCCAAAGCATCACAATCTGATGTTCAAAACCAACTTCTATTTCCTTCTTCATTCAATTCTGTATTATGTTTTTGTATTAATATCATCATCCATATACTTCTCTGTTTAAGGACCTCAGACAACTTCACCTTCTCTCTCTCTCACTCCCAGCATCAAATTCTCAACATCAGTTATTACACTATGCTGATTATATTTCCAAAGTGCCTCTGAAATACATTCTTCTTGTGAATTCTACTGTTGTAGCCCTAGTTTGGTTACTGATCATGTCTTAATCAACAATAAGACTTTTTGTTCAGTATCTTCTCATTTGCAGATATCCTTCACAGTAACCCCAAAGTTATCTTTCTAAAAATGCATCATTTGTGTCCCTCTATTGGTTAAAAACCATTACAAATTTCCATTGCCAATGGCCATTTGCAATCTGTTTTCAACCAATCTTTCCACAGTCATATCATTCCAATTTCTTACATTCTTGTCAAACAGTCCATTCATCATTTCCTGAACATACTATTCACTTGTATACCTTTCTACCTTTCTTTGTGCTGGCAACTCTCCTGGAATGTCTCCTTCCCCTTTTCTACTACACATCCTTCAAGTTTCTATTCAAATTCCACCTTCTTTACAAAGTCTTCTTCCATTGTGCCTCACAAATCCCATGTTTTCAAAGATCTATGCTACTTGTTGCACCAATTCAGGCTTACATATTTTTATTTCATTATCTTTATCTAGAATATAACAGCATCTTATTATTAATGCCTGGCACATCCAGAAGAGGAGAAGGGGAAAAAAGCAAGAGAGCAAAAGCAGACTAAACAGAAGACTGAGGGTTTTGTAATAAAAGTATATGCTCAATATTTTTGTCAATTGATTAAAAATATTAGTTTCCTCAAAATTAAAGCTTAGCTAGGATTTTATATAAATCTTGCCCATTAAAAAGACCTGGATTTAAATATTAAATTCCAGTTTAAAAAATAAAATATGAATTTTCTATGGATAGTAGGATTGCCATAAGTTAGATGTAAAGCCTCTGATTTTACTCAATAATGGAACTGTTTATGCCTAGATGAAGTAATTATAATTTTTTTGGTTATAAGTAACTGAAACTGACTCTGGTTAGTTAGTAAGCAAAAGGGAACTGCATTATTAGTAACCGGTTTTCTTACTGAACACAAAGACAGGCTATAGCTACCACAAGCACAGAAACGGGAATGAACCCAGTCAGGAGTCTCCCTGCAACTTTCACCTTTGCTCAGCTCTGTGAAACTGCTTCATTGTTCTCCCTCTTTTCATCTGGCCTACTCCCCTTCCTCTTTCCCTCCCTCCTTCCTTGTTTTCCCCCCCTCAACTTTTCCTGTTTCTAAGTCTGCGTGACAGAAAACACCATTGCCAACAGAGCCCAAGGTTGAAGTTTAGGAATTCAGTCATTCAGTAAGTAACTTCTCTCTTTTTCCTACAGTCTCATATTCTTTTTGACCCAACTTGGGTCAAGTGGCTACCTACAATCTAACAAACTATGGCCAGGAAGCAGGAGCTTACTGTAGAAACAGCATAGCTCCCATGCTGTAGTGGAGAAGGGAGAGGCAATTCTTAAAACAAACAAACAAAAACCAAACCAAACCAAAAACAAAACGGAGAGAGAGAGAGAGAGAGAATGAAAAATTGCTAGAAAAAGCAGGACAGTTTCTAATCAGCCATGCAAGTAAGTGCTCTATTCACCAAGTTAAAACCAAAAAGGAACAAAGCTAGAGCTACAAATAAGTAGCAAAATGAGCTGCTTCATATTTTTTCTCTTCCTTTCCCTAACTATGATTTAGTTGAAATGACTTGTTGGCATGATTAGCAATATGAAATAGACGATGACCAAAGAGACAGGATATCTTAAATTTGGCCAATCAGTACCTAAATAAGCAAAAGTTGATAGTTACAGCAGAATTTACTAAACGGCATGCTTTGAAGCACTAGTCCCATGAAATGTCCCAGGGCAAAATTGTTCCATGGTCAATTACGTTTTAAAAAATCAGTTTACTACAGCCCTCTCCTGGAGAAACACAATACATATTTATGTTCCAAGGGCTTTAGAGAAATAATTCTCTATCAACACCAGGAAATTGTTCACATTCTAAACTTATTCCTTTCTAATGATTTTTGAACTTACTGTTTTTCTAGCTACCACTTTATGTTATCTTTATAACTATTTCTGTTGAGCCACAAGTCCTTTTATGCTCTTCAGTCTCTGGATATTCCCCAAACTTAGGATGGGTAGGAGGTTTGGGTTCACTAGGCAATTTCCAACAGGTTTAATGTGTTCACTCAGGGGCAAGGTCAGTGTCATCATGTCTAATCAACTTGTTGTCAGACTCTTTAATAAATCCTACCTTATTTAAAGTTCTGCGTACTTTCTGATCTTTGTCTTATTTCTGAGCAACTAAGATTTTGGAGAAGTGTGATGTAATTTAACAAAAGAATATTAAACTAGTTTTCAGGTTTAAGGGTTAAAAATGTATCTTGATAGATTTGTTTGTAAGAATGCTAAGTTTACTTCTGTTTTGGACAAAGATTTTATTGTCCAAACTTTGAAACTTTATTAAATCTTTATTATGTTGATTTCTTCTAATGAACAGAAAGAAATTCATGGCATAAATTATTTTTTTTAAAGATTTTATTTATTTATTTGACAGAGAGAGAGAGAGAGAGAGAGCACAAGTAGGCAGAGAGGCAGGCAGAGGGAGAGGGAGAAGCAGGGTCCCCATCAAGCAGGTATCCTGATGTGGGGCTCGATCCCAGAACCCTGGGATCATGACCTGAGCCGAAGGCAGCTGCTTAACCAACTGAGCCACCCAGGCGCCCCCATAAATTATTTTTTATAGGGCAAGTCAGGGGCAAAAGAATCATTTGCTACCTTTTGCTTTCTCATTAAACTCCCAATTCTGATGGGAATTTCCAAGTCTATACCTTCCCTAAAAAGCTTTATTTTTAATAACTTTTTGAATAGTTAACATGGAAGGTGATCTCTGTTAAAGAATTAGGCATAAGGTGTATTTCAACATATACTAAATCATTGTGTTATAAAGCATGCTGACACAAAGCCTCTAGTGTCATAGGAAACTAAGAATTAATGTATTTTGCATAAAAAGGAAAACGGAATTTAGCCAAGACAGCTGTAGTTGCGAGACAGTTTTATGGTTAAGTTGGGTAGCTTCTCCTTTACTGGTGTTTAGGTCTAAAATGTTACTTGTGAGTCAACAAGTATAAAGAAGGATCTTAGTGACCCTGAGAATACTCCTTGTCAGGTGTTGTCTAATGTGTCATTAATAAAATGGAATCATGGGACCATCCCACAAGGTAATTATGTCATCATGAGAAAGTTAAAGGGAAATATCTGAAGATTAAAGATTGGAAAATACCAAATGCTTCCATTGTGATGGAAAAATCCGTGTAGCTGAAAAATAAATAAAGGATATATCCAAACAGGAGTTATAAATAAGTCATCAGCACAGGTATAAATCATGCCCATATAGATATTGTAAGACAAAGAAATCCATGTAAGAATGCAGGGAAGTTTCTCTTTTCTTTTTTTAAGATTTTATTTATTTATTTGAGAGAGACAGAGAGAGAGCATGAGCTAAGAGGGAGAAGCAGACTCCCTGCTGAGCAGGGAGCCAGACCCAGGGCTCCATCCCAGAACCCTGGGATCATGCCCTGAGCTGAAGGCAGACGCTTAACTGACTGAGCCACCCAGGTGCCCCCAGGGAAGTATTTCTAAATATGAATATATTTGCAATCAATAAAGAAAAAAGACTTTTGCTCTAATCGATATATGTGGCTCTGCAATAAAAAAGTATAAAATTAATTGCAAAAAAGTGTTTTACAATAGATATTAGGGTTCCTATGGAGTCCTGTGATGTCCTAACACATTCAGAAATAATGCTGTAATGGTTAGGTTTTATCTATTTCCTCTATTTATTTTATGACAACTTTGATCCAGCTTTATTCTTTTTGAAACTGAAAATCCTTTGGCTTAACTTCAGGAATTAATTTAAACTTCATCTACATCTGAATCCAGCAACTTTTTATATTCAAATTCTTTATAATCTGTGTGTTAGAGGGTAAGGGAATGAATGAGAAAACAATTTACTTTTATTTATATATTCAAATATAAACATATTTTTGGGGGTCTCTACCTTACTCTCTACCAGTCAATATTCTTGACCCTATGGAAATAGAGATGAACAAGAGGGGCAAGTTCCCTTTTCTCACAGAGCTCACTTTCCACTGAGGAAACCAAGCAGTTAAACATGTAAACCAGCACCAAATTTAAGCAAGATGATGAACTAAGAAAGAAACAAATAAGAGATGTAATACATGCAATCTCTGTAAGAGGTGATGTTTGAATTGAGGCACAGCTCCAGCCATGTGAAAAATCCTGCATAAAAGGGTACTATTTATAGGGAACAGCAAATGCTAAGACCTCAAGAAGCAAAAGAATTTGAGTCTATTTTAGGAAGAGAAGAGAGACCAGGGTAACTAGTACCAAGAGCAAAAAGGAAAGAGGTATGAAATGAGCCTTCGAGGAAAGCAGAGACAGGTTTTTGTAAGGAGTTTGCATTTTATTGGAAATGCAATGGTAAACTATTGAACTTCCTGGTTAGACTCAGTGGTTAACATCACAAGACTAAATCATAAATATTTCAAGATGTCAGATAACATGTAAAAAGATTATGAATCATTTCGTGGAAGATTTTTTCATCATGAAGTCTAACATTTATCTTCCATACTCTATGTCATTGCTAAAGAGATGAGGAGATCTTAGTTATGAAGTTAAGTATGGCTATTATTTTAAAGGATATAATTTGGAAAGTTAGTAGTTTACATTTTGAAATGATTAATTTTATAGATCATGAATAAGGAGCAATCTACACGGAGGAAGTGGTTGTGGGATAAGGAGGTAAAAAGGTTTAAGAAGCTAATTCATTTTTATTATGTTGAGATGAGCTGAAGAAGGCTTTCTGAAACAGGGGTTATGAAATAGGGGTTAATATTATTCATTATTTTATACCTGCTTCAAAATGCAGATGTTAATTTTAATAAATTTGGCAACTATAGAAAGGTACAAAGAAGAAAATAATAATAACCCATAATAACATTACTTTCTAGTCTTTCTTAATTACTGTAATATATATTTGACAAAATTGAAATTTTATAGGATATGAAATTTTACAACCTAATTATTTTCATGTAACATTATATTTTTGGTAATTTTTCATGTCAATTAATATTCTTTGACATCATTTTAATATTTATATAATAATTATTCTTGTGGTTCTACAATGATTTGTTTATTTACCTGTTTTGATTCATTTTTTCTTCTTTAACCTAGAAGGGGGTTATGAGAAATTGTTGCTCATAGCACTTTTTTATTTTAAAATTTGTCCCACTATGTTAGAAGACACAGGACCAAATCCTTGGCAAGCAGAAATATAGGAATTCTTGGTGATGGGACACTTTTCTTTTAGTTCTGTTACTAAGCATCACAGTGACAAATAACACAACCTCAACAATGACAACAAAAATTACTAAGGGCCCAAATATTAGAGTGTATTTTATATGGATATGTCAGAAAAATATTTTTTCTGAGGTGTTCTCCCCCTTACTTCATATCTGGTGTGGCTTTAGAAGTTATGCTTAGCGTGGGATGAAGTGGGCAATACACATTCATTGATTCTGAATTCAAAGTATAATTCCCAACCACCAAGAGGATTCTTATATTTCTGCTTGCCAAGGATTGGTCCTATGCATTCTAATGTAAAGAGATACATTTTTTTTTTCTTAGAAAGAGAGAGAGCATTAGAGGGAGACAGGGGGTGCAGGGAAGAAAGGGGCAAAGGGAGAGGGAAAGAAAGAATCTCAAGCAGGTTCCACACTCAGCTTGAGCCTGATGCAGAACTCAATCTCAAGACCTGAGATCACGATCTGAGTTGAAACCAAGAGTCAGACACTTAATTGACTGAGCCACCCAGATGCCTGGTAATGGGACACATTTTAACATAACTGTCATGAGGGGCACCTGGATGGCTCAGTCGGTTAGGTGTCTGACTCTTGGGTTCAGCTCAGGTCATGATCTCAGGGTTGTGAGATGGAGCCCTGCACTGGGCTTCACACTCAGTGTGGAGTCTGCTTGAGATTCTTTCTCCCTCTCCCTCTGCCCTTCCCACTCGTGCTCACTCTCACTCTCTCTAAAATAAATAAATAAGTCTTTAAAAAAAACCTGTCATGAGTAAGAAGATCTTTCTGGAGGCCAAGATTGACACTACAGTTTTATTAGAGATACCTGGCTTCAGTCTAAAGGTCAAATGCCATTTATATATTTTTAAAAATTATGTATCATCTACTGTTTGCTAAGAAAGGTGATCTCTGCCTGGAAGGAGCCTTTGTTCTAGTGAAGAGACAAATATCAATCAAGTAATCAAATAATTGCAAAGTGTCTTAGAAAAGACAAGCATTATTATGAGAAAGCCTAACAAGGGACCTGTCTTAGCCTGGGGAGGGTCAGCAAAGTCTTCCTTAAGGAGTGGCATCTGAGCTGAGATCTTAAAGAGAAACAGAGGTTAACTAGGTACAGAGGAAAATCTTCCAGATAGGAGGAAAAATAAATTAAAGACTCATTGCTTAAATAATAAGTGTTATGAATCCTGGGAGGAAAGTGTTTTAACTAGCTCAAACTACTGCTTAGGTTTTCACTAGAGTCTAGTCAGTTTATTAGTCATATTTTATGCATTTACATTAAATGGCAATATAATCTACTAAGCAACCATCACTGACTCTAAATGGTGAGATATAAATATTAAAAGAGAACAAGAAACAGCATTGGCTTTTCAGTGTTCTCTCACTTAAAGCATTTGAACCAGAAGCTCATTTAAAAGAATAAAGACCCAGGGAGCTTGGGTGGCTCAGTTGGTTAAGTATCTGATTCTAAATTTCTGCTCAGGGTCATGATCTCAGAGTCATGATATCAGGGTCGTGAGATCAAGTACTGTGTCAGGCTTCATACTTAGCGTGGTATCTGCTTGTCCCTCTGACTCCCCCTCTGCCCCTCTGTGTGCTCTTCTCTCTCTAAAATAAATGAATAGATCTTTTTAGATCATATGATCTTTAAAAAAAAGAACAAATACCCATGCTTTGTACCATATTACATATCATTAGAGTGTATAATAATAATTGTGGGGAACTGGGAAGTAGAAACACAGAATCACTACTTTTAAGACGGTTTTTAGCTACAAAGACAGATTATTTAGCTTTTTGCTTACAGTTTATCAAATGAGTTAGAAAGAAAACAAAATGACAAGTCTTTGTCATGGGTAAGTAACATCTAGAAATATGCTCATGGTCATTGTCAACATGGAAAGTCCTTTAATATGCATTTTAACCAAAATATCCTAAATTGCCAGTTAATAGAAGTAGTAGTAGGATTAACAATAATAGTAGTGTTAATTGTAATAGTTACTATTTACTCTGAGTTTTCCATGAATTTACCAGGCTAGTGCTTTATTGCTAATACTTACAATTACTGTCCAAGACAGACACTGTGATTTCTGCTTTACAGAATATACAGTTTAAGTCCAGAGAGGTTAAGTGAGCCATTCAAGATCACATAGAAAACAATGGAGTGAAGTAAAACACAAAACTATAAAACTCTAGAAGATAATAGGAAAAAAACCTAGATGACCTTGGGTATGGTGATACCTTTTCAGATGCAATACCAAAGACATAATCCATGAAAGAAATATTTAATAAGCTGGACTTCATTAAAATTAAAAACTTCTGCTCTGCATTGGAAGATAAGCCACAGACTGGGAGAAAGTTTGCAAAAGACATCTGATAAAGAATTGTTATCCAAAATATGCAAAGAACTTTCAAAATTCAACAATAAGAAAACAACCCAATTAAAAAATGGGCCAAAGACTTTTGAACCGAAACCCCACCAAAGAAGACATATATAATATGTACAATATGCAAATTGTGTGTATATATACACATAAAAATATGTACAATATACTACATATATACACAAAAAAGCATTTGAAAAGATGGTCCACATCATGTCATCAGAACAACACAAATTAAAACAACAAGATACCAGTACACACTTATTAGAATGGTCAAAATCTATAACACTTTAACAATAGCACATGCTGGCAAGGATGTGAACCAATAGGAATTCTCATACATTGCTGGTGGGAATGCAAAAAGGTACAGCCACTTTTGAAGAAAGTTTGGCAGTTTCTTACAAAACCAAACTATACTTTTATTGAATGATCCAGCAATCTTATTCCTTGGAATTTATCCAAAGGAGCTGAAAACTTACGTCCATACAAAAACCTGCACATGTACATTTACAGCAACTTTATTCATACTTGCCAAAACTTGGAAGCAATTAAGATGTCCTTCAGTAGTACATCCAGACAGTGTAAGATTATTCAGTACTAAAAAGAAATGAGCTATCAAGCCATGGAAATTCATGAAGGAAACTTAATTGCATATTAGTAAGTGAGAGAAGCCAGTCTGAAAGGTTACACACTGTACCATTCCTACTGTATGATATTGTGAAAAAGACAAAACTATGAACACAGTAAAAAGATCAGTAGTTGTCAGGGGTAGCAGTGGGGAAATGAATAGTGGGGAGAGATGAATAGGCAGAGCACAGAGGATTTTTAGGATAGTGAAAATACACTGTATGTTATAATGATGGATATATGTTATTATATATTTTGTCCAAACCCATAGAATGTATAACACAAACAGTGAATCCTAAGATAAACTATAGACATTGAGTGATTATGATGTGTCAGTGTAGGTTCATCCTTGGTAGAAAAAAAAAGTAGCACTTTGGTGAATGATGTTGATAATGGGAGGGAGGCTATGCATTTGTCTGGGAAGGGGATCTATGGGAAACGTTTACTTTCAATTTTGTTATAAACCTAAAACTGTTTTAAAAAATTGTCTTAAAAAAGAAAACAAGTTTTCACTTTGAACAGGCTCAAAGTGCCAAGGAAGGTGAATGAAGAAAAACCCATACCTAAGCTGAGCGGCGCTGGGCGGGGTCGTGAGGCCGCAAGTCAGCCAGAGGCTCCCCGAGCCCGCGCAGCTGCCCCCGGCCGGTCCCCTGGTCAGCGTCTGCATCTGGGTCCGGAGCCCTCCCCCAGTGGGCACGATGTGGAGGAAGCAGTGACCCCGAGAGTCCGGAGCGCGGGCGCGGGGTCCTGCTGCCATGTCCCACCAACCACTTAGCTGCCTGACTGAAAAGGGGGACAGCCCCAACAAAACCACAGGAAATGGAACCCCCAACCTGGCTCACCCAAACCTGGACACATTCACTCCAGAGGAACTGCTGCAGCAGATGAAGGAGCTCTTGATTGAGAACCATCAGCTCAAAGAAGCCATGAAGCTAATCAGGCGATGAAAGGGCGATTTGAAGAGCTTTCAGCCTGGACAGAGAAACAGAAGGAAGAACGCCTTTTTTTGAGATACAGAGCAAAGAAGCCAAGGAGCGCCTCATGGCTTTGAGTCATGAAAATGAAAAATTGAAGGAAGAACTTGAAAAACTAAAAGGGAAAACAGAAAAGTCCCTTGAGTTCCAGGACCCCACTGGGGACCCCAAAGTCCCCAGGGCAGAAGCAGACCAGGAACTGGAACAGCTGAAGACCCAGGTGGCCTATCTCCAAGCTGAAAAGGCAGATCTGCTGGGGATTGTGTCAGAACTCCAGCTCAAGCTGAACTCAGGCGGCCCCTCTGAAGACTCCTTTGTTGAAATCAGGTTAGCTGAAGGAGAAGCCGATGTGGCGGTGAGAGAAATCAGGACGAGTCCTGGGCCCGCAAGAATTGATTCCATTGACAAGAACAAATCTACAGAAAGCTTCAGGAATTATTTGGAATTTGAGAAATTAACTGTGAGCCAGCTCCTTCTTTGTCTAAGGGAGGAAAGCCAGAAGGCAGAGAAACTTGAAACTGCACTCAAGGAAGCCAACGAAAGAGTTTCCTGTTTTGAAAAGAAAGCCAGTGATGGTTCTGAGGTCGAGACCCAGACGGAGGGTAGCACAGAAAAGGAGAAAGAAGAGGAGAAAGGCCCAGAAACTGTTGGAAGTGAAGTGGAGACGTTGAACCTTCAGGTGACAACTCTAAGGAGCTTCAAGAGGCTCATACAAAACTCAGTGAAGCTGAGCTGATGAAGAAGAGACTTCAGGAGAAATGTCAGGCTCTTGAAAGGAAAAATTCTGCAGCCCCATCAGAGCCGAATGAAAAGCAAGAGCTTGTTTATAACAACAAAAAGTTGGAGCTACAAGTGGAAAGCATGCGATCAGAAATCAAAATGGAGGAAGCTAAAACTGAAGAGGAAAAGTCCAAGTTAGCCACTCTCCAGTTGACACATAACAAGCTTCTTCAAGAATACAATAATTCATTGAAAACACTCGAGGAACTGAAAAGGAAAGAGTCAGAAAAAGTGGATAAGGTGGTAGTGCAAGAACTAAGTGAAAAGCTGGAACTGGCAGAGAAGGCCCTGGCTTCCAAGCAGCTTCAGATGGATGAGATGAAGCAGACCATCGCCAAGCAGGAGGAGGACCTGGAAACCATGACTGTTCTTCGGGCTCAGATGGAGGTTTACTGTTTGGACTTTCATGCTGAAAAAGCAGCAAAAGAGAAGATACATGAAGAAAAGGAGCAACTGGCCCTGCAGCTGGCAATCCTGCTGAAAGAGAATAATGCTTTTGAAGATGGAGGCAGGCAGTCCTTGATGGAGATGCAGAGCCATCATGGGGCGAGAACCAGTGACCCCGACCAGCAGGCCTACCTCGTTCAGAGAGGAGCTGAGGACAGAAACTGGTGGCAGCAGCAACAGCGGAATATTCCAATTCATTCCTGCCCCAAATGTGAAGTTCTGCCCGACATAGACACACTCCAGATCCATGTTATGGACTGCATCATTTAAGTGTTCACATCTCACTTCCCCCCAAACTGTTGGTAAATATCAGATTTTTTTCCTCCAAAAAAAAAAAAAAAAAACCCATACCTAAGTGATGACAAGCCCTCCTTTATTTTCCCCTCTAAACCTGTAAGCCTTCCTGCCTCTGTGCCATCTTTTCCTTCTTCCCATCCGGTTCCAAAGGAGAATGCAACCATTCCCCAAAAACTTACCTCTCACTTGTACCCTGGTCTGAGAACTCACATCTGCTTAAGGTCTTTTCTCCTTCAGTTAGTCCCTTTCCCTCCAGCTGTATCATTTCCATCAACAGGCAATTATGTTCTAGAATTCTTATCCTAAAGCAACAATAAAATCCTCCTGTTATGTACATTCTGTCTTAGATCCTCATTTCTCAGCCTTACTTGAGAATTTTCCTTTGTTGTCATTTTTTAAAAATAAGAGATATTACTTTCTCACCTTTCTCACTATTTCTCAATCTTTCCAGTATTTTTTTTAAAGAATTGTTTACTTAGCTGCATCCAATTCCTTTCTTCTCATTCACATCTCAGCCCACTTCTGCCTGGATTCCACCTCCAGAAGTCCACTGGCATTGCTTTTGTCAAGGGTACCAGAGACCAGATACTGATAAATTCAATGGATTTGGGGTTCACCTTAATCAGCCTCTCATCAGAGCTTGACACAGCTGATCACTCCTTCCTCCTTAGAAACTTATGTGCTCTTAATATTTTTTCCTTAACTCATTGGCTTTTACTTCTCAGTCTCTTTTGCTGATTCCTCCATTCTTACCAACCCCCTAGTAGACTTCTTCAGATTTTTCACTCTTCCTGATGTCTTCCCTTTCTGTACTCTCCCTAACTTATCTCATAGTTCACTTGGTGTAACTACTACAGATGTTTTGTCAACTCTAGTATCTATATTTCTAGTGCAGACATCACCACTAAGCTCTAAGCTCTAGAGTTGTCCATTCAACTTCTTCCCTGACATCTCAACTTACATATCTTAGCATTTCAAACTTAAAACATTCAAACCATGAAATAAAACGCGGTTCTCACAATCTACCCAGTTTCTCACACCAAAAACTCTAGGAGTCATACCTGGTTTCTTGCTATATCAAGTCAAAGAGCAAACCCTGTTGATTTTTTCTCTAAAGTATGTCTTCATCTCCTTTATTTTTAAGTAACCTCTAGGTTACTTATTTTAAGTAATCTCTAGGTACCTCTCTTCATCTCCTTTATTTTTAAGTAATCTCTACACCTAACATGGGGCTTGAATTTTTAACCCCAAGATTAGGAATCCCGTGCTCTACTGAATGAGCCAGCCAGGTGCCCTCTTCATCTCCTTTATTACAAATAATCAATTATAGTGACTTATTATGGTCTCCTTCAGTTACACTATACTTTTTACAAACATAATCTCACTCAGTCCTGCTAATAATCATGTAAGGTGGACTAGAGAGGAAATGGATTCATTTAAGGTAATTAATTTGACCAAGTTCACACAGTAAGTAGTACAGATGAAATGCCAAACTAGTGGTCACAAGTATGTGAACAAATGATCACTAACATTTTGATTACCTGCTATGTGTTACACATTTTCCATATTTACTTTAATCCTCATAACAAGAACATATAATTGTTATTATATTACAAATAAAACAGGAGATTTAAGCCAGTTGTCTCAACTTAGAGTTCTCTTTGCTTCCATTTTCAAATTCCTTTTAATTTCTTTCCATTCTTCTCAATACCACCAAAGACATTTTTTTATAAAAGCATGATTCCCATCATGTCTTTCTTCTGCATAAAATCCTTTAACAGTTCAGAATTGGTTACAGAATAATGTCCTTACCATGATATTGAGATGCTTTTATAACCTGGCCACTGTCTTCCTTTCCAGCTTCATTTCTTCCTACTTCTTACCATATACCCTGGATTCCAGCCATATCGACTGCTTTAGAGATCCAGTTTGAATAGGCTGCACTCTTTCTTTCCTCTTCTGCCTTGAAAGTTCATCCCACATACAGTAGACACTGTAGTTGCCTTGCTATCATCTGTTTTGTTTCTTTCAATAGCTACCCCCACTTTGTTTACATATCCAACTTCTCTGGTACTATGGTTTGAGCTCTCAGCTCTAGCCAATCATCATGATTTTACACTCTGGTTTCAGAGTTTCTGGTTCAGATGACCCAAGTAGAGACAGTAAGACATAAAGTGAGGTTTATGTGAAAAATATTTCCTGACTCTTCTCAGGGGATTCTGGAATTCTTCTCTTGCAATTGATGTGTAGTTAGTAAGCCATTTTAAGAACATGAAGGAAAATGGATCTTAAACTGAAGCTTGACATTCAGGAAGGCAGAGGAAAGAAAGGATTATGTCAGGTCTTCCCTTAATGACATCACTAAGCTGCTGAAACAAACCAACATTGAAGCTAACTTTACCTCTAGACTTTCCAGTTATGTGAATCTCTTTTATTCACAGATTTTTCTGCTACTTGCAACTGAGAGCAGCTAAATATTACACCACATTTTATCATATAAACAATTTCACTAACAACTGGCCTTCCTAATATCTTAGTTGAAGTATTTTTTTTTCTTGGTGTAAATTTCTTTTGTACACGTTTATCAAAGCCTGTATCACATTGCTTTAATGATTAGTTTGCTCCCCTAGGAGACTGAACACCTAAAAGGAAAGGCGTTCATGTTTTTTGCTGCTCTATGAGTTTGTTATCAGACTGAGTGTGCTCATAAACAGCCCACCATCTATCTTGAAAACACTTTTATTTAATGCAATTTCTCAAGCTCAGCACTATTGGTATTTTGGGACAGATACATCTTCATTGTAGAGGGCTGTCCTGTATAATGTATAATATTTAGCAGCATCCTTGGCCTCTACTCATTAGATGCTGGTAACATAACCCCTTCCCCCAATGTGTGACAATAAAATGTGTCTAGGAATTGATAAATATTCCCTTGGAAGTAAAATTGTCCAATTGAGAACTACTGACTTAATAGAGTGATCAAGAGTATGAATTTTTTTTTTAAGAGAGAGAGAGAGTGTGCACTGGAAGAAGGGGAAGAGGGAGAGAAAGAATCTTAAGCAGGCTCCATGCTGGGCTCCATCTCACAACCCTGAGATCATGACCTGAGCCAAAATCAAGAGTCAACACTTAACCAATTGAGCCACCCAGGCGCTCCAAGAGTACAAATTTTATTACAAATATTTTCTTGGGTTTTTAAGCTAATGGCAATTCATAGAAGTTAATTCTTACAAGATCATATTATATCCATCCTTGAATATACACAGAAAGAGCTAAAAATCTGAGAAAGGGCAAACTATAATGTTTTGTGAAAACTATTGTTTTGGTATGTAATAAAGGAGTGTGAAGGTAAACTCACATTTACTGGGTACAGGATATGATCTCACACACCAAACCTGCTTTTCTCATAAGCCAATCTCCCTCCAGAAACTTCTCATTCCAAAAGGATGGGTCACTTTCATCATTGAAAAAGGAAGGACCAAAAAGAGGAGAACATTTCTTGTAGGTAAAGAATATTATATTAGGTTCCTGTAACAGAGCTTCACACCAAACCTCTTTCATCACTTCCTTGTTTCTTACACATACCCAGCCTAATCCCTAAATGGTTTCTCTCCATGTAGAGTGAGATCTTTCAAATTGTTACTAATTATAAACTTCTTCAGAAGCAAGGTGTTTTCACTGAGGGTGAACGTGCAGGTACTTGAGCCCACACAACCTCCTTGGCCTCAGGGCAAGCACTTCTGCCTGAACCGCCTTCTCTAACAGACAGGATGATGAAAACGGAAGCTGTAGAACTGGGTGAGCCAAGCCAAAAACCTTGTTTGGATGATTAAGTGTTCTGTAATACATAAAGAATTCAGAGAAATGGTGCAAAGTGAATGCACCTCACCATGATCTGACAGAATAATCTATAGTCCCTATCTTTATGTCCAAACATACTTTTATTTATACCAATCACTACTTGAATACATCATTTTGGTAAATGTGAAAACTAATTACTGAAGGCAAAATCTGTAACTTACAATCATGAATTTTGACTTTACTTTTTCCCCATCTCTTCGGTTGAAGCAAACACAATGTTTGCCTTTGAATCTAAATGTAGTTTTAATATTAATTTTCATATATATTTACTTAAAAGTTTACAAGACTTCAGTTAGAAGTGTAACTTCAGTTAGAAGTCTTGATTCCAAGAACAAGGACATTAATGAAAGCCATAACAATTATATATGATATTAATAATTAAGGTCCCTGATATGATTAAGAATGACCATGATGTATGGTATGGTTCATTTCCTCAGATACTCCAGAAAACAATATAATTTTAAGAATTGATCTAGCCATGGATAGAATGTCTATATTTCCTCTATAGAAAAGAGATTTTTACATTAAAAAATTAAGTCATGACCATAATAGAATTCCCCTGGAGCCTGGAATGGAAGACTGTAATGGGTATTTTTTTTTAAGATTTCTTATTTATTTATTTGTCAGGGAGAGAGACAGAGCACAAGCAGAGGGAGAAGCAGACTCCCCGCTGAGCAGGGAGCCCTACGCAGGACTCAATCACAGGACCCTGGGATCGTGACCTGAGCTGAAGACAGCCGCTTAAGGGACTGAGCCACCCAGGTGTCCATGTAAAGGGTATTTCTATTTTTGCTTTGTAGATGGTAATATTCTTTAGGGTTAGCTTGGGGGTAGATACCAAGTCTAAGATTGTGTTTTTTTTTTTTAACTTTCCTAGGTTTCTATGAATATTTTGAATAGTTAACAGAGCCAAAATATTAACTGATATAGTAATTTCTTACTATTCTGATTCTCTATCCTAATGCATGTGGAGCCACTTGTCTCTATCTTTATATCCTGCCTAATAATACTATCCTATCTACTAAATTCCTATAATATACTATGCATGTAGTATGCCAATAAATTATCCTCCCCCCAAAAGAACTCTGAGATGATACCTTTATTCCTATTTTATGAATGAGAAAACTGAGTTTGGAGAAGTCGGGAACTTACCCAAAGTCACATAGCTTGCAAGAAACAAATCGTGTTCTTTCTACGAAAAAAGGCAATTAGTACCTCATCCATCAAATAGTCATAAGACAGAAGACAGAAGGGATCATCCGGGTCTTTGTGTTCCACTAAAGGAAGTCTTTTTTTTTTTTTTTTTTCTTAAAGTGAGAGCTTGCGCAAGCAGGGGGCGCAGCAGGCAGAGGGAGAAGCAGCTCCCCGCTGAGCAGGGAGCCCAATGTGGGACTTAATCCCAGAATCCTGGGATCATGTCCTGAGCTGAAGGCAGATGCTTAACGACTGAGCCACCCAGGCACCCCAAAGAGGAGTCTTATTATTGAATATGTAGGTGGCAGGCACAAAGCTGGAATTGAAAGCTAATAAAACTTCAAATGAACTTAGCAGGTAAAAGAACAGATATCGCAAATCAGCAAGATGAAATCATTATAACGACGGATGTAGTGGCCTAGACTTACCTTTTAAAAAACATCCATTTGGGCACCTGGGTGGCTCAGTTGGTTAGGCGGCTGCCTTCGGCTCAGGTCATGATCCTGGAGTCCCGGGATCAAGTCCCGCATCAGGCTTCCTGCTCGGCAGGGAGTCTGCTTCTCCCTCTGACCCTCTTCCCTCTCGTGCTTTCTATCTCTCATTCTCTCTCTCTCTGAAATAAATAAATAAAATCTTTAAAAAAAATAAAATAAAAAAATAAAAAAACATCCATTAAAAAAAAAAATCCGTAAAGAATGGGTGGTTGTTTTGGGGTGAAGCCTTCTCTCTCGATAATCATTGGTCATAAGCAGCTTACAACCGTCTCTTTGTCAAATATCTTAGGCCATTGGAGTCACATGGTGTTTATAGCGTTCCCCTTATCTATCAACCTAGCAACCCTAGCAGAAATAAAACTGATTTGTTTAGCCTGATTTGTTTTTTGGAACTCATGCTGAATTCTCACTGGAAACTACATGACTCAAGTTTTCCTAAGCTATCCATTTAATAATATATTCTAGAAAAATTTCCCAAGGATTGATGCAAAGTTTACTAGTTAGAAATCCCTGAGCTCTATCATTTTCTTCTTTTTTAAAAATATCAGAACAACTTTCCTTTGGCCTTCTGCCATCTTTACACAATTTTTCAAAGACAACCAATGGAGAGCTTTATGTTCATGTACCCAAGTACTTTCAGAAAACAGGTTACAACCTGGACCTGTAGTTTGAACACAGATTAAAGTTATTAGTTATAGGTTAGGAAAGGAAAAAAGTTTTCTTTTTGTGACTTGTTGATTTTAGTTCCCCATTCCTAAATAATGGGCCTCTCTGCCTAATTCTTATTATTCTGAAAATCTAGGATGGAAGATAGGTAAAGAGAAGAGAGAGGAGAAGAAGAGAAGAGAAAGAAGAGAAGAGGAAAGGAAAGAAAAAGAAGGAAGGAGGAGAAGGAGAGGAGGGAGGCAAGGAATAAAAAAAAGAAAAAAAATTTTTGTTTAGCATCATTTTTCAATTCTCCATTGATTATGAACCTCAAGACACCATAAAGTCTCCCAAGCTTCACATTATTCATAGATTTCTCAACTAGTTCTTCCTTGTCTTAATTAAACCCAGAGAGTTTCTCTTCCCACTTCCATTTAAAACATTAAATTTTCAAAAGAATAAGTCAAGAATTTTCATAAACTACTTTTACTCTAATCAGAAGGACAGAAGATACCAATCACCTATAAACACGATATCTTGTTTATATACAGTACTATGTTGCAGTGCCTTAATGCAGAGGATCCATTTCAAAATCATCTTAAAAATAGCCAACCTACTCAAAACATGTTTTTACTTCTAAGAACACAGATGCAGAGCCAAGAAACTAAGAAGTTCTGGTGCTAATAGGAAAGTTAGAAAAGCCATTCACAGAGAAAACATTTGTGATTAGTTAGTACAAACTTTCCCTTAAAATATATCTGGTTTTGTTTGCACTTCTAATAAAGTATTTTCCCATCTTGTCATAAAATTATTGTAGAGCATCTGTTTAAAGGCAGCATTGATTTTAACACATTATCTGAGAATGTCTCATATTTGGCATATGAATGTAACAGAATAGTTGGCCATTTAAAAATACAGTCATGGAGCACTGGGTGTTATACGAAAACAATAAATCGTGGATCACTACATCAAAAACTAATGATGTGTTGTATGGTGACTAACACAACATAATAAAATTAAATTAAATTTTAAAAAAAGAGCTTATATGAAAAAAAAATACAGTCATGGGGTGCCTGGCTGGCTCAGCCAGTAGAGCGTGTGAGTCTTGATCTTGGGGTTCTGGATTCAAGCCCCATGTTGGGTGTAGAGATTGCTTACAAATAAAAAAAAAATCTGAAAATACAGTTGATGTTTATTTAAAATCTGAAATGCAATGTAAAGGTACTGTTTGGAAAAATATAGTATTTCTTCTTTTCTATGTACCCACTCTAATTTCTTAGGTTCTTCCTTGTCCCCAGCCACATCTCCCATTCTCAATCATCACATTATATCAACTCTCACTTTAGTAAGTGATTCTAAATTTCCATTTCCAGTCTTCTTTTCTTGCCCAAGATTTAGGCCTTTAAAACAATCTCCTCCTTACTCCATCTTCGACTAAGCAAGAAAAAAGGAAGGGAATCCTATTGTTTCTAACCTAGAAAGATTTCCTGTGCTGTACCTTCTGGCCTACTACCTTACTTTAGGCCTCTCATAATCTGTCACCAAGATAATAAGAATAGCCTTTAATTGGTCTCCTGCTAAACAAAATTTTCCCATTCTTATCTAATATCCACACTGCCGTATCTGATAACTTTCTAATTTTTATCTTCGATTGGATCCCTGTTGCCTTCAAAACAAAAGTGGCACTCATTGGCATCAGAATCCACAATTGATCCCCACTGATATCCTGAGCCTCATATGACCCACCTCTATGCTCCTATCTCTGGATAAACCATGAATACATCCTCACCTGAATATGCCATGCTCTTTCACAACAGGGTATTTTTGATTATTCATTTCACTGGGCCTGGAAATTTGTTCTTCTATTCTCAAATAACTTCTGATTCTTCAAGCCCACTGCAAATATCACTTCCTGTGTGATTTGATTTTCTTACTCAGATAAAATTAACCATCTACTCCCCTTTGCCTGTAGCACTCAGTGTTCAGTATACTCTTCTTAAATAGTCTCTCTAAAAAAAGTTAATTACTAACCTTTATCAATGTTTTAACATTGGATTTCATGTACTTATATTTTCCTCCAGTTGTCTAATGTGTTTAAGCCTAGTCTGCCCAATAGGAAGACAATAAATAAATTCCTAGAGGTGAGGCATTGAAAGATTCATAGCCTGAACTAAATAATAATCTTACACTAAATAAACTACCTTTACCTCAAAGTTAGTTTCCTGAATTAAAGTTTTTATCATTTCTGTGTAAAAATACCAAAACTTGATGTAATCTGTTATGTGGTCATTGCTCAGTCTACTTGGAATGTGATTTGAATATGTTAATAATTTGGGGAATTTTTTCCAAGATGATACATAAGGTGGATGAATATCACAGAGTTGACACAAGAAATTGAAATAGATCTCATTTAAAGTTACAGTGCAAATCATAAGTTATATGGCTTTCATTAGTTTTACAATAATCAAGAATAAAGTAAAAAAAGCAGCTAGTAACCTTCACCATTTTAGAGTTTCCAACATTACCCTAGTTATACCAGTTTTAACAATCTGAATAAAAGCCTAGCATACTGTATATGCTTCTTATTCGTTTTTTTTAATAGTGTGAAGCTAGGTAAATTCTATTCTTTTGGGAATTTTATCTAAAGTTGACAGATTTTAATCTTTTTTAAAATCACTGAAAATACTTTAAAATGACTCCTGAGTGGGTTTGGGGACTTTTCAGTTTTCTTCATATGAGAAATATTGTTTTTAATAACAGAATTTTTTATTGTTTAACTTCTCACCCCCACTTTCATTAAGTATCTGGTGCCAATAACTTCTGAGCCTATAGGGATCTACAGTGGAAAAAAAATTTCTTCCTGAATCTCTCATTGTTTGTTTCAGATTCAGATTTCTTGGGTCTACTAAGTTACCACATACTTCAATATTTCAGTTTTTAAAATACTGAGCTCTTGCTGCTGTTCTTTCCTCTTCTCCTTTTTCTTCTCTTTTTTCTCTCAATATTTTATTTTGAAATATAATATACACACCTAAAAGTGAATAAAACATATATAGGCATCTATGGTGGGCAATACAATGGCTCCAAAGACATCCATGTCCTAATCACCAAGACCTTTAAATATATTATCTTACATGAAAAAAATATAGATGTGATTAATGATCCTGAGTGGTGCCTGGGTGGCTCAGTCAGTTAAGTGTCCAAACCTTGGTTTTGGTTCAGGTCATAATGTTGTGGTCATGAGATGGAGCCCTGAGTCCAGCTCGTTGATGAGCATGGAGCCTACTTGAGATTCTCTCTCTCCTCTTCCCCTGCCCCTCTCCCCAACCCCCACTCATATACACACTCTCTCTCTCTCTCAAAAAAAAAAAAAATCTGGGGCAGTTGGGTGGCTCAGTTGGTTAAGCCTTTGACTCTTGATTTTGGCTCAGGTCATGATATCTCAAAGTCATGAGATCGAGCCCCACATAGGGTTCCACACTGAGCATGGAGCCTAGTTAAGATTCTCTCTCTCTCTCCCTCTGCTCCTCCATCCCTCCACTCATGCTCTCTTTCTCTGAAAAGAAGCTCAATATGTGGATTTAATTCTGGATTACCGAATTGGCTCAATATATCCAGAAGGGTTATTACAGTTGGTCATAGAGAGGATGTGACTGCCCCTTGACCTGTGAAAAGGAATCCAGCAATCAGAGGCTCCTCACTCCCTCATCTGTCTTTGGAATGTGCATTCTGCTTGCCTTCCCTGCTCCCAGAAGTTGCCCCAAGGACAGCTTTGAGATAGTGATATGGTGTTGAGAACATCTGGATAGCATATATGAGTGAACCCCTTTAAGGCCCATATATAAACTTTTAAGATTCAATGGGCAGATATGGAGATCTACTTGTCTTATGGCCACCAAAGTCAAGAATTGTATGTAAGTTCCCATGCTTATTAAAACTGCCACCTACCAATCTGAAGTGGCCTGCTTCTTTCCTTAGTCTTTCCCTGCTCTTTGATTATGGGGACCAATTTCAGATTATACCGAGGAAGCTCCCTAGGAGGTTGCAAACCAAAAAGGTGAGTAAAGTGAAAGAGGAAGGAAGGAGAGGAAGTCAGAATGATATGTGAGAAGGTGCTGCTGCTTTGAAGATGGAGTAAATGAACTAGGAGCCAAGGAATGCCAGTGGCCTCTAGAAGCTGGAAAGGGGAAGAAACAAATCTTCCCCTAGAGCCTTCAAAAAGTAACATAGCACTGTTGACTCCTCAATTTTTGCTTAGTGAGACCTATGTTGGACTTCTAAGCCACAGAACTATAAGAAAATAAATATGTGGTGGTTTGGGTGTTTTTTTAAAGATTTTATTTATTTATTTAGAGAGCACATGCTAGCAGGGGAAGGGTTAGAGGGAAAGGGAGCAAGAGAATCTCAGGCAGACTGCACTGAATGTGGAGCCTGATGTGGGGCTTGTTGCAGGGCTAAATCTCACGGCCCTGAGATTATGACCTTGAGATCATGACCTGGGCTGAAATAAAGAGTCAGATGCTTAACTGACTGAGCCACCCAGGCACCCCATAAATTTGTGTTGTTTTAAGTCACTATGTTTCTGGTAATTGTTAAAGTAGCATTAGTAAACAAGCACAGCATAATATAAAAATAATTAAAAGTTAATACCCATGCAACCATCATCAAAAAATAAAACACTTCCAGGCCCTTAGCTACCCTCTCTTCCCCTGCCATATGTCCTTTCTCCAATATATCCCCTTTGTACTAAATGTAACTACTCTCTTGATATTTATATCATACTATTCCTTGTTTTTCTTTATATTTTTACATGCCATGAATGTATACAAAAAATATACTTTAGTTTTGCCTGATATTTTTAGTATAATAAAGATGTATGCATTATGTCTCACTCCTTTAGTTCAACAGTATTTCTACATGATTCATGCACATTGCTGCATATAATTCTAGTCATTGTAATTTATTTTTTTATTAAAGCCTATTTTATCTGATATAACTATAGTTATACCAGCTTTCTTTTAGTAGTGCTTCTGTGCTATTTAATTTTCCATCCTTTTCAAATTTTCTGTATCCTTATGTTTTACATGTCTGTTTTAAATAGCATATAGATAGGTTTTAAAGCAATCTGATAATCATTGTCTTTTAACTGGCATTTAGTCCATTTATACTTAATGTAATAAATGATAGATTTAAATTTAAATCGCCATCTTGTTTTGTGATTTCTATTTGTTACCTGTTTTTTTTCCCCCTATCTCTCTTGCCTTTTTTGGAGGAAGGAGCAGATTACTGAGTGTTTTTTATCATTCCATTTTTTTCTTCTACTAGTTTGAAAATTTTGTTTTTACTCCTTTATTGTTGCATCCTTAACTTGTGCAAGTTAGATGTCTCCAATAAAGTAATAGATTTATCAGTGGTTAAAAATGCTCATGGGAAATTTTACAGATCAAGTGGACATCATCTGATCTTAGCCTCACTAAATGTAAGTCAACCAGACATATTCTTGTGGTGTGATGAAATGTAAGGCACACAATTTCACCTGTGCAATACTATTACTGATAAACCAAGCTACTGAATTGTATTCTTATGGACCGAACTGTGTCCCTCCAAGTTCACATGGTGAAACACTAATCCCCAGCGTGATATTTGGAGGTGTAGCCTTTGGGAGGTAAATTCATTTAAATGGTGGGGGCTTATAATGGGATTAGTGCTATTTTAATGAGACACCAGAGAACTTATTCTACCTCTTTCTCTTTGTGTCCACAAAGAAGAGGTCATGTGCGCACACAGAGGGATGTTGGCCACCTATAAACCAAGAGAAGCAGTCTCAGGATGAAACCTCTTTCCAGCAATTTCTTGGACTTCCAAGCCTCCAGAACTTTGAGAAAAGTAAATGTCTATTGTTTAAGCTACCCTGTATATGGTATTTTGTTATGACAACCAGACTAAGAATAGATCTAGTCAAACTAATCAAGCATCTAGGTCTAATTATTAGTTTACAGGAAATTTGGGGAAAAAACAAAAAATTTAAGTAGTAACCACCCATATCTAGAATATAGGCTATTTGATAGGACAAATACTCATTTTCTTCAGTAACTCAATGGGAGGAAAAAAATAGGAGTTTGGTGGGAGTGGGTGGGTGAAGGACACAGTTACAGAATAAGAGACAAAACCAAATGTAATGTGTGGGCTTTGTTTGGATCCTGACTATAATCAACCAACTGTAAAAGCTCATTTGGAAGATAATATGGAAAATATGAATGTGAACTGGGTATTAGATGTTATTAAGGAATTATAATTAATTTTGTTATGATAGTCACAAGGGATTGAATTTATTTTATTTTATTTCATTTTATTTTTAAGATTTTATTTATTTATTTAACAGAAAGAGAGACAGTGAGAGAGGGAACACAAGCAGGGGGAGTGGAGAGGGAGAAGCAGGCTTCCCGCTGAGCAGGGAGTCCAATGTGGGGCTCCATCCCAACATGACCTGAGCCGAAGGCAGACACTTAATGACTGAGCCACCCAGGCGCCCCAAGGGAACTGAATTTTTAAAAAAGTCTTTAGCGGGGTGCGTGGGTGGTTCAGATGGTTGAGTGTCTGCCTTCGGTTCAGATCGTCATCCTGGGGTCCTGGGATCGAGCCCTGCATCAGGCTCCCTGCACAATGGGGAGCCTGTTTCTCCCTCTGCCTCTGCCTCTCCCTCTCTCTCTCTGACTCTCATGAATAAATAAATAAAACATTTAAAAATAAATAAATAAAAAAGTCTTTAGGGGCACCTGGGTGGCTCAGTTGGTTGGAGGTCTGACTCCTGATTTCAGCTCAGGTTGTGATTTCAGGATTGTGGCATCATGCCCAGCATGGAGCCCACTTGGGATCTCTTTCAACCTCTCCCTCTGCCCTATTCCCCACTCTCTCCCTCTCTCTCTCTCTCTTGCTCTCAAAAAAAAAAAAAAAAAGGTCTTTATGAGGGCGCCTGGCTGGCTTGGTCAGGGGAGCATGCAACTCTTGATCTCAGGGTTGTGAGTTTGAGTCCCACTTTGGGTGTAGAGATTATGTAAATAAATATTTTTTTGAAAAATTAAAAAATAAAAGACACACACACAAAAGGGTCTTTATCATTAAAGATTCATATTGAAAGATTTATAAGTGAAATGACATAATGTCTATGATTAGCTATAAAATACTGTCTACTCCAGCAAAAAGAAAATAAAGGTGTGGGACAGGTGAAGGAAGATTGTTAAAATGTTAATTGCTGGAGCTAAATGACCCATACTAAGGAATTCACCAAACTATTATTTCTATATGATTGAAAATTTTGTGCATGATTTAAAAAATCTAAATAAAATATTTTTAAAATCTAGCATCAATAACTCTATTCTCTTACCAGAAAATAACTTCTGGGATTCTATTAGTTTCTTATTAGTGCTATAAAAGATCACCACAAATTTAGCAGCTTAAGACAACACAAGCCTATCATCTTACAGTTTTGAGATCTGAAGTCCTAAAATCAAGAAGTCTGCAAGTCAGCAAGGATGTATTTCTTTTGGAGGCTCTAGAAAAGAACCATTTCCTTACTTTTTATAGTTTCTGGAGGCCACCTGCATTCCTTTGTTTATGGTCTCTTTCCATCTTCAAGGTCAGCAGTATAGCATCTTCAAATATCTACCCACCTCTGTTTGTCTCTTTCTCTCTCTCTGTCTCTCCGTCTTTTTCTCTCCTTCTTTTCTCTCTCTCCTCTCTCATCTCCTTTTATGATTAAGACCTTACTGTCTCCCTCTTCTAACTTTTGTGATTATATTGGGCCCATCCAAATAATCCAAAATAAGCTTCCTGTCTCAAGATCCTTAACTTAATCACATCTGTGAAGTCCATTTTGCCATATAAGGTAGAGAATTAGGATGTGGACATCTTTTAGAGGCCTACTATAAGGACTTGTGTACTATACTTGATTTACTTTAATTCTACATATTTTTCAAGACCCAAAAAAGAGAAAGGGAGGAATATACACAACTGAAGTGAAAGAAGTTCAGAGTTAGGGGGAAAATTGCCTTTCTTCATCACATGTTTTATTTAGGTATTTATAATTTGCCTTTAAGGATGTATTTCACAATTTGATTTCCTTCTTGATTTAACATCTATAAAAGGCCATAGCTAAAAACAGAAATATATATAGAAAAATTTTTAAAGAAAAAAAATTATCCATAATTTTACTACCCAAACATAATAAATTTGGGAGAATTTATTTTTAGCTTTTTATTTTCACTTTTTTTAAACAGTGAGATCATAGGGGTACCTGGGTGGCTCAGTCGGTTAAGTGTCTGCCTTTGGCTCAGGTCATGATCTCAGGGTCCTGGGATCAAGCCCCATGTCAGGCTGCCTGCTCAAAGGAAAGTCTGCTTCTCCCTCTGCCTCTCCCTTCCCCCCTGCTTGTGCTCTCTTTCTCTCTCTCTCAAATAAATAAATAAAATATTTTTAAAAAATAAAGTGAGATTATATATTATAAAAATATTTGGGTCTTTTTGTACTTACATAATCCTATGTAATGATCATTTACTTCTATCATGGAATATTTTCAAAAATGTCATTAATATCTTTGTGTTATCCTATTGTTGGGATATGACATAATTTATAAAACCATCAACCTATTTTGAATGTATTTATTGTCTTACGAGTGATTACTAGAAATAGCATTATTGATTCAAAATATATAAACATTTTTTATGGTCTTGAAGTATAGCAAGAATTGCCCTCTTGAAATCTTTGGACTTTTCTGATTGTAATTTTAAAACAGACCCAGAAAATGACCAGTTATTGCCTATTATTTTCTTACAATTCAGTTATATTAGCAGCTCTCTACCTTGTTTTGTTTATTGTACTTCCCACATTTTCTTTTATTTTTCTCTTTCTTTCATTTCTTGAGCATATTCACAGACACCAATCAGTATGGGGTTAAACAAAAAATAGGCTTTTTAGATGATCAAGACTTACTCTTACCTCCTATAATGGAGAAAAGAGATTTAGAATAATGAACAGATGGATCAGACAATCATTATTATACTCTAATCAAATGTTAACTGTAGGTGAAAGTACTGAATCCAGAAAAAAATAGAAAGTAACATTTTATAAAATTAGACACATTTGCAATGCTATTTATTTTTGCTTTCCTAGATTTCCTTTTGACCTCACTCTGTTTGTATAACAAATACTCAAATATATATTCAGAATTAGTTCTAAGGAATTTAGTGGTCAAAGATTTCAGACTTGCAATATTACAAAAATCTAAGGATTACTAAGAAAGGTAGCATGGGCCAGTGAAAAGAGCTATGATCTCTGAGTCAGAAGTTGATTTTATTACTAAGGGTTGAATGGCCTCAAAGGGATCATTTTAAGTCCACACTGTTACAATTTCTCAATTTATAAAATGGGAATAATATAGGATAGATATACCTTACATAAATATAATGAAGATAACATTGAAAAATTTATTTCAATTAGATTCACAAATATTTACTGAGCAGGCTGTCATATCTAGATGTAAAGATACAATAAAAAAGATTGCATGGTCCCAACTTCATGGAATTCATAAGAGTCTAATAAGAATGGTGACTCAAAAAAGAATGATGAATGTTACAAAAGGAACTGTCAGGGCTGCTGGGCAAACTGGAGAGCAAGGGAATTAACTGATGGAGGGAATTTCTTGAGGAGATGAGATTCTAAGGCCAGGGAGAGGGAATAATAAAAAGAACTGGAGTCTTTATGAGTTAACAATCGGGCTACTTACAGGAATAAAAACAGAAAGCAGAACACGATTTGTTGACTTTCAGAGTGTTTAAACAAATTAGTTGCCAATGTTTAAGAACTTCAAGATTACAGAAAAAAAAAGAAATTTCCAGATTTCTTGAAAAATGAGGATCTCACACATGGTAGCAACCAGCTGAATCCAGGAGCATCTACTTTCATTTAAGTACGTGCCCTCCAATTCGTCATAGAGACCACCCTACTTACTCTCTTACAGCTGACCTATTTTACATTAATCTGCCTCTGCCTATATTTGGGTTTTCAGTATCTGATCTGGAAATGAGACTGTACACTTGAAGAGCAGAAGTAAGTCCTGTGTACCTGGAGTGCAGAGACAAAGAGGAATTAGATTGGGAGCCTGAAGTGGCAGTGTTAAGTTTGTGCCAGATTGGAGCAGGCCTGGTATGGTCAATGGATAAAATTGGAGTCCTGGGGCACCTGGGTGGCTTAGTGCGTTAAGCATCAAACTTCAGCTCAGGTCATATCTCAGGGTCCTGGGATGGAGCCTCACATCGGGCTCTCTGCTTAGCGGGGAGTCTGCTTCTCCCTCTCCCTCTGCCCCTCCCCCAACTGGTGCGCTCTCTATCTCTCTCTCTCTTTCAAATAAATAAATAAAATCTTTAAAACAACAAACAAACAAACACTGAAGGGGCTTGAGCAGGGAAATTACATGCCCATATTGGAGTTTTTTAAAAAGTTCTCTGTATGCAGAGTGAAAAAGGGATTGTAAAAGTGCCTTGAAAGCTGAAGACTAGAAAGTATCAACTTGGATTATTTTGTCAAGTTTCAGATGAAAACAGAGGATGAATTTCAAATTTTGTGCAGACTGGTTCTATTCTGATAAAAAAAAAAAAGTCATTGTGACTCCCTAGCTTTTTCTAAAGACAATAAAAGTTAGTCATATCTTGAAAAAAACATTGACCAAAATTATTCTAACATGAAGGGGAAAAAAAACTTGCATAAAAAGTGAAAAACCAGATGATAAAACCTGAGTGATAAAAGAAAACTTTCCCGTATGTTACAGAAAGATCTTCCCCTTACTCAATAAAGTACATCCTAGTATTATTCAAATAAACTCATACAGACACACTGAAAAAGTTATAACTCAGAATGACCCATGGGGTTTATTTCCTGTTAGACTCTATCCCTTGTTCTGCTCTCGAATTTTATTTGAATACATTTCAGCAATGATTCATTTTGTCAGTCTGCCAGAAGTCTTTCTTACTGAGCGAGTGGCATGTACTTCACGTACTTCAGCAGGAACACAATTGAGAGTTTACTGAGAATGCTTCCAAATACCTTATTTGCTAATTCAAAAATAAGTCATACTATTTTTTTATTGGTAATATGCCTCTGAGACTAAATATCATATGACAAACAGTGGAAGTTAAAACAGCAAGTGAACATGATCTAGGCATGACCTTGACCTACATTTTGGGCACCAGGTCTTCTTCAGTGAGACCCACTGCCTGGAATCTATGTGGAACCTGCGTCTGGTTTTCAGTGTAAGCCATCACCTCCCAGATGCAGCCTGCACCAGTGGGTACCATGCCACATCTGACAGTATGACACACACTCCTTTGTTGGTAATTCTTGTGCTCTAATATATTAGCAAGATTTTAGTCAAAACCATTATTTCATTATTATATTCTCACCTACTCCTTCTCACCCTCATCTCCACCTCAAGGCTCGTCAGAAGTCTATGAATTGCTGAAGTAAAGCAATAATAATTAATAATAATAACTAATATTTTTTGAGTCATTATGTACCTGAGAATGTTCTAAGTGCTTTGTCATACCAATTCATTTTTTAAATTTTTTTAGAAGTTTTTATTTATTCATTTGAGAGAGAGAGAGAGCACAAGCAGGGGGACAAGCAGAGGGAGAGGGAGAAGCAGACTCCCTGCTGAGCTAGGAGCCCGAAGTGGGGCTCAATCCCAGGACCTGGAGATCATGACCCGAGCTGATGGCAGACACTTAAACATCCAAGCCACCCAGGTGCCCCCGTAGCAATTGATTTAATCCTCATAACCACCCTATCACATAAGTAGGGAAGTTATCCTTTTTACAAATAAGGAAACTGGGTTATATAGTGGTAAAGTCATCTGGAACCCTTGCTATTAACCACCACACTCTAGCTCTAGAGTCCATACTTTCAACCTCTTTTTTACAAACATTCTGCTGTACTCCGATTCACCTTTTTTCTGTAATGTTTAGCATTGCATTGGATGTGTTCTTTTCTGGAAGTCTTCTAGGCTCCTCATGGACCTATCCTATCAGTCTACAAGTCCTGCCAGATGTAGCTACATAGCAGTGGCCCCAACTTAGGTTCAAGCTGGGATCCCTACTTTCCCCAACTCCAGGGTAATAGCCACCCACAGATCTTCCTTTGTCCTTCCTTCATCTCCATCAAGTCCAACTGACAACTTGATTTTTTGCTTCTACTTACTGCCCTTTTGGAGATAGCATTCCTTCTTCAGCTGAGATGAGCAAATAAAGAATCCTTTCTCTTCACTGAGTCAGAAACAAGAAACAGAGGAAACCTTCTCTGCACGAGTATACTTATGGAAGCTTGGTTGGCAGCAAGGACTATGTGTTCCTAAGAACCAAATATCCCAGCTGCAACTATTGTCCCCTAGAGACAGTGGATTAAGCCAAATCTAGAGAGTCATCTCTTGAACTGTTCTTCTCCTTAACCCTCTCACTTCCATACAAGCAGCACATTTAAATTGTTGTTGAGTCCATCCATTTCCCTCCGTATTCATCCTCATTAATTTTATAAAAGAAAATCTATCTCTCACCTGAATCATTGAAAATGTGTTACCTGGTTTCCTAGACTTCCCTGTCTCCGCAATTCCATTTCATTTTTCAGGCTCTAGCTAAAGAATCTTTGCAAAATGCAAACCTAATCCACTTATTTCCATGCTCAAAGTCCTTCAGTGACTTTCCATTGCTCTTAGAATAAATAAAAAATTCTCAACATTGCTTTCAATTACCTAGCCTTCATTTATCTTTCCAGACTCATCTTTCATCATCTGTCCCAAACATGGCCCTACATTCTCTTCCATTCCATTAGTTGTAACTTCTCTTTGTTTTGCTAAGGTAATATATTTTTTTCCTGCCTACTGGTGTTTGCACATCTTTTCTCCCACACTTCTCACTGTCCCTTCTCCTTGTCAGACTAGCCTATCCATGTTTTGTGTGCTTCTATAGCTCCCTGTACTTCCTTGTGTTCATGGTCAGTTGCATTGCTATTGTTTGTATAGTTTGTATCTCTGGCTAAACTGTAAGCTCTGCCGGAACAGGAACTATTTTATTTTTATTACTATTGTGTTCCCAGCACCTATTACAGTGCCTGGCAAACAAAAGGCACTGGTAATCATTTATTGAATGAATGAGCACATGAGTAATCTGCCACATTACAAGTTAAATAGGTTTCCATGGATCTGTTTGAAGGCTAAACTTTCAAATTTACTTTTGGAATAGTTTGTTAATAATTTGGGATTTTGATCCATTTTATCCATTTGTTCTTTTAGAAGTGAATGTATTTTTACATAATCATCTCTTCCTTTCGTCACTGACTGCTTCTAAATTTCCTATATTTGTTATTTGATTAGGAATATAGAATAAAACCATGGTCCAAGGTAGAGAAGTTAGAAATGGCAACAAGAACTAGATAGACTGGAAAATAGAAAAATAAAATGTTATTTATAAAGTCAAACTACCTGGTATTTATTGAGTGCCTAACAAGCACAGAGCTTGGAACTTAGGAGGCACTCCAAAAATATATGTTGACTTTCTTAATGAATGAAGCAAATTTTGAGAGTAGTTTTATCCCAATGTCCCTGATAGAGAAGGTTGTTGATAGCAGTGCAGACACCTCTCTGCCTACAAATCTAGACTAAGCATTGACTTTACAATTTTTGTTTCTAGTTCTCATGTGGAATAAATGTTTTGTGGGGTCTCTCTCTTACAGAATTACAAGCTGTGGACAGGACAGGTGCTTGAGGTATTTTGAGTCTTACAGAAGTTTTGGAAGTTCTCTTAGTGTCTTTCTGGCAGGAGGAGTGGTTGTGGATAGAGTTAGCTGTGGTCAGAGCTGGGAGCTAGGAGTAGTAGGCAGCCAAGAGGGGCTGGCTTGCCCTGAGAATCTGAGGACAAATGCTGGCAGCACTCCTGCTATTGGGATACTGAGCCTTAGGCCAGCAAGGAAGTATTGAACTGAGCCTTAACTCTCAGGTGATCCAGGATCCTTAGAGGGAACTAAAATGATCCTTAGCTGTGGGAACCCCATGGGTATCAGCAGAAGCACAATGCAAATCCTCTCTGTTGGAATTGCTGCCTAATTTAGATCCAAAGAAAAGACACATGGTAAAATAAGGCAATTTGATTAAAATTAAGGGTTACAAAGAAAACAGCAGTTAACATTATTACAGTCAGTAAAAACAATAAAGAACAGATTTAGACCCCTAAGCCTTCCTGTACAGACTTATAAACATATGTGAAATGTTTAAAGAAATAAAGGATTCCATCGCAAAGATAACCAATTAAAAGCTATGAACCCATATATTTGAGGGGAAGTGAAACATCTAAAAATGAAAATACAGCTGTTGAGGGATGCCTGGGTGGCTCAGTCAGTTGGGCGTCTGCCTTTGGCTCAGGTCATGATCCTAGGGGCCTGGGATCGAGTCCCATATCGGGCTCCTTGCTCAGTGGGGAGCCTGCTTCTCCCTCTGCCTGCCACTCCGCCTGCTCTGCTCTCTCTCTTTCTCCCTCTCTAACAAATAAGTAAATAAATAAAATCTTAAAAAAAGAAAGAAAGAAAATACAGCTGTTGAAATTTTAAAAAACTCAATCAACAGTTAAGCAGCAAACACATCAGCAGAGAGAATTAATGATGCTATAGCTTGAGAAATTACACAGAATGCATCACAAAGAGACAAGGATACAGGAGATATGAAAGACATGTGGAGGACAGAAAGAGAGGGTTAACACAGACCTAGACAGAGTTCCAGAATAAGAGAACATAAAGGAGAGGCAAAATTTAAACACAGTAGTTGCAATTCTTAAGATATAATAAAAGCATAAATCTCTGTAGAAACACAATATATTCCAAGTCAACTAAATTAAAAAGAAACCCTGAAAACATGAGATCACATACAAAGGAATGACGACTGGAATGAAAGCAATGGCAACAAAGGAAGTCAGAGAAATGGGATAATTTCTGCAAATTGTTGAGAGACAAAACTATCTTTCAAGAATGTGTAAAATAAAAACATGCCTAGATTAACCAAAACTGAGAAACTTTATTATTGAGAAATCTACACTAAAGAAAATAAAGCAATAAATATGTATGTGTGAAATCAAAGCAAATATTGACTATATAATTTAGAAAGAGCAATGTTGAATTTATGAGGTTAAAGAAAGGATAAGAATAAAATTCTGGAGAAAATTAGCATAATAGGGAGGAATAGAGTTAAAGTGTTTTGAGGTTTTTATATCTGGGGAGGGGTTAAGATATTAATTAATTCTGATTTCTTTTTTTTTTTTAAGTAGGCTCCATGCCTAGAATGTAGTCCAACATGGGGCTTGAATTCATGACCATGAGACTGAGACCTAAGCCGAGATCAAGAGTCAGATGCTTAACCAACTGAGCTACCCAGGCACTCCTTAATTCTGATTTCTGATAATGATTTGCTAGGTTCATATAACATTCCTGCTAAAAATAATGAAAATTACTCAACAAATTTTATAACTAAAACAACACTTTTTAAAGCGTTGAATATCTTAAAAGACATTGGGAAGTTCACTGGCTAGTTTTTGGAAGAAAGTCTCTAATTAGAGAGGTAAAGAAAGCATTAGATCCCCAAAGCTACAAAAGCTATAAACTCACATGTGGTAAATACAACAAAAAATAAAACAGGAGGGGTAGACAAGAAAATAAGATACAAAGGCAAGAAATGGGCATTAATTTTCTCATTCAACAAATATTTATCATGAAGCTACAAGAGGAGGCACACTAGGTGTTAAGCACTATTCTAGGAGTTGCAGAAACAAGTGAGAAGAGAACAGATATGAAAGCCTTCAGATACTGGAAGACTCAATCACAGATTTTAAGGCAATTACACTTGACATGTTTAAGGAAATAACTCACAAACTTACAAGTATGTATGGGAAACAGGGAATCATGAAAAATGACACAGGAGATGAGAGAAAGAACCAAACAGAACATCTAAGGGTGAAAAATAAAATAAGAGAAATTTTAAAAAGCAATGAAGATGGCAAATAAGCATACAAAAAGATTCTCCACATCAAAATCATCAGGGAAATGTAAATAAAAAGAAAAACGAGATACTACTACACATCTATGAGAATGGCTAAAATATGAAACAATGACAACACCAAATGCTGACAAAGATATGAAGTAACAGGGACTCCTGCACACTGCTGGTGGGAATGCAAAATAGAACAGCTACTTTTGAAGACAGACTGGCAGTTTCTTACAAAACTAAACTTTTACCATATCATCAGGCAATAGTGGATAGTTATTTACCCAAAGGAGTTGAAAACAGCTTTTACAGCATATTCATAATTTCCTTCAGTAGGTGAATGGATAAATAAACTATGGTATATTCAGATAATAGAACATTATTCATTGCTTAAAAAATGAGCTATCACGCTACAAAAAGATGTGGAGAAATCTTAAATACATATTAGTAAGTGAAAGAAGCCAATCTGGAAAGGCTATGTATTATATGATTCCAACTATATGACATCCTGGAAAAGGCAAAACTACAGACACAATAAAAAGATCCATGGTTGCTAGGTGTGGTGGTTGGGGGAGGGGCAAGAGGAGGGAGACATGAATAGGCAGAGTAGAGGGTTTTTAGGGCAGTGAATATACTCTGTATAATATTATAATGATGGATATATGTCATTATGTATTTGTGCAAACCCATAGAATGTAAACCAAGAGTGAACCTTAAGGTAAACTATAGACTTTGAGTGATTATGATGTGTCAGTGTAGGTTCATCCTTGGTAAAAAAATGTATCATTCTAATGAGTGATGTTCATACTGGGGGAGGTTATGCATGTGTGTGAGCAGGGAGTATATGGAAAATTGTTCTACCTGCCTCTCATGTGATTGTAAATGTAAAACTGCTCTTAAAAAAAAAGTCTTCATTTATTTTTCTTTTAAAAGACCCTATGTATCTATATATATTTGCCTGGTACAGAAAAAGATATGGAAGGATACACACCAAACTCTTAACATTGATTGCTTCAATTTGGTAATGGAGGAAGGAGAAGGTAGAAGAGAGAATTAGCTTTTTTTTTTTAAAGATTTTATTTATTTATTCATGAGAGACAGAGAGAGAGAGAGAGGCAGAGGGAGAAGCAGGCTGCCAAGGAGCAGGGAGCCTAACTTTTTCTTTACATGTAAAAAGACCCCAAAGGATGGAGCTGGCAATGATTGGATACAATGTAAGAAATAACCAACTGGTGAACTACAAGAGGAATTAGAAGAAATTATCCAGAACACAGGACAGAGAAATGAAAAAAAAAAAATGGAATAAAGCAAAAGTGAAGATATAGGTGTGAAGAAGACAATGAAAATGTCCTTCTGTTTGGTTGGAGAACCATCAGGAGGGGAAAGCAAAAGTGAAAGTGGTTTAAGATTTCAAAAGATAAAGGCTAAGAATTTTACTGATCTGAGGAGAGATAACCACAAATTCAAATTATCTTTTGGGATTTGAGCCCAACAAATCCCAAAAGATAGTTTTTTGAAATACATGCTTAAATACATCATAATGAAATATCAAAACTCAAAAACAATAAGATTTCAAAAAATCAGTCAGAAAAAAATTACCTTCAAAGGAACCACCGTTACTCTGAAGCTGACTTCTCATCAGCAACAATAAAAGTAAGAAGATATAATTTATTTCCAAAGTAATGGAGAAAATACCATCAATCAAGACTTCTACAGGAAAAATGAAGGTGAGAGAGAGTTGTCACCAGAAGGCTTTCCCTAAATGAAATTCTAAGGAATGAAATTGAAGCACAAAGAAAGTGATCTCAGATGGGGGCGCCTTGGTGGCTCAGTCGTTAAGCGTCTGCCTTTGGCTCAGGTCATGATCCAAGGTTCTGGGATCGAGCCCCACATCGGGCTCCCTGCTCAGTGGGAAGCCTGCTTCTCCCTCTCCCACTTCCCCTGCTTATTTTCCCTCTCTCACTGTCTCTCTGGCAAATAAATAAATAAAATCTTAAAAATAAAATAAAATAAAATAAAATAATTTAAAAAAATTAAAATTCAAAACCATAATATATTAAGTGGAGGTTAGGTCATTAAAGTATTAATTGAAGAACTTGATGTCTATGTTAACCATTTCCAAACTAGTGGTGAGAAAAATAATAAAAGTACAAAAACCAATTTGACAAATTAAAAAAATAAAGAAAAGACATACAAGCATTTGGGACAAGTAAAAAACAGAACATACAAGACAAAAATGTTATCAGTAATTACATGTAATGGACATAAACTAAATGCCTTAAGGATAAAGCTGGACAAATGGATAACAAAAAAAAACCCAACTATATAATGTTAAGAAAATAACTAACTATAAATTTATAGAAAAAATTAAAAGTTACAGGATCAAAATAGATATACTATACAAATTCTAACTAAAAGAAAGCTAGTCTAGGTACATAAATATTTTTAAAAATTAACTTTAAGTCAAAACATTAGAAAAAGAAAGTCAAAATGAGAAAAGGTTTAAAGAACCTATAACAATTCTAATATTGTATGCACAAATAATGTGGTCTCAAAATATGTCATCTATAAATAATATCATTTTTATTTGTCCCTTCTAATCCTTATGGCTTTTGTTTGTTTTTCTGTCTATGTGACCTAACTAAAGTATCTGGTAGAGTTTTATGGAAATGGTGATAGCAAACATTCTTGCCTGATTGTGGGTCAAAAATGGGAAGTCTTTTATTTTTTATTTTTTTTAAAGATTTTATTTATGTATTTGACAGAGAGAGACACAGCAATAGAGGAAACACAAGCAGGGGGAGTGGGAGAGGGAGAAGCAGGCTTTCTGACGAGCAGGGATCCCGATGTGGGGCTTGATCCCGGGACCCTGGGATCATGACCCGAGCCGAAGGCAGACGCTTAACGACTGAGCCACACAGGCGCCCCAAATGGGAAGTTTTTTAAAAAATGTCACTGTCGACTGTGAGATGTTTTTGTAAGTACTTTTTATTAAGTTAAAGAAGTTTCCTTATACTCATACTTTTAATTGTTTTAATTATTCATGACTGGATGTTGAATTTTAACAAATGTTTTTATTTGCATAGATTATAAAGGTCATATGATATTTCTCCTATAATCTATTAATGTGGTAAGTTATAGCAACTCATTTTCCAATCCTGCATTCTTGGGATATAACCAAGTTGGCAATAATGTTTGTTCCTTTGTATGTTACTGAATTTGATTTGCTAAAATTTTGTTTAGAAATCTTGTTTCTAGAGATGCCTGGGTACCTCAGTCAGTTAAGTGAATAACTCTTGGTTTCAGCTCAGATCATGATCTCAGGGTCATGAAATCTAGCCCCGTGTCAGGCTCCGTACTTCACGCAGAGTCTGCTTGGGACTCTCTTTCCCTCTCCCTCTGCCTCCCCCCCCCCCCCCCCCCGCTCTCTCTCTCTTTCTCAAATAAATAAATAAATCTTAAAAAAAAGAAATTTTGTTTCTATTTATATGAGTGGAATTATTCTTTCCTTTCTCATATTGTTTCTATCAGATTTATTTCATTTTATTTTATTGAGGTGATTTTTTGTTTGTTTGTTTGTTTGTTTGTTTGTTTTTGAGAGAGTGGGAGAGAGTGCACATGCACGCACAGGGCGGGAGGAGCAGAGAGGGAGAGGGAGCAAGAGAATTTTTTTTTTTTAAGTTTTACTTATTTATTCATGAGAGTCAGAGAGAGAGAGAGTGGCAGAGGGAGAAGCAGGTTCCCTGCCTAGATGGGAGCCTGATGCGGGACTGGATCCCAGGACCCTGGGATCATGACCTGAGCCAAAGGCAGACGCTTAACCATCTGAGCCACCCAGGCGCCTGGGAGCAAGAGAATCTTAAGCAGGCTCCACACCCAGCACAGAGCCTGACACAGGGCTGGATCTCACGACCCTGAGATCATGATCTGAGCCAAAATCAAGAGTCAGATGCTTAACTGACTGAGTCACCCAGACACCCCGTCTATCAGGTTTTAGAATCAAGATTATGTTCACCTCTAAGATGGCCTTAATGTACCTCTCAATTTGACAAAATTTTTGGCAGGCTTCTTCCTAACTACAAGCTCCTGACCTTCCTTTTCCTAGGGCATTTACTTTAGAAAACTTATAAAGCTTTTCTTTGTTCCTTGGAAATACAAATTTTCTACAACCCAGGAACATCTTTCTCTAGAACCTGGGAGTTAGCCTTTTGAAATGTAATCTTCAAGAAAGATGGAGCCCCTTCCTTCCAGTCTCTGTGAGAGTTTAGCAAGAACAGGTAGCCTAATCACATTGATCTATCTTCCAGGTAACATTCTCCACTATCTTTCTATTAGCTCATCCCAGTCTTCCCAATTTTTATTTTCAGTAGAGTTGAGTTCAAGCACTCCCGTCTATTGCAATAATCTTTTTTTTTTTTAAAGATTTTATTTATTTGACAGAGAGAGACATAGTGATAGAGGGAACACAAGCAGGGGGAGTGGGAGAGGGAGAAGCAGACTCCCCACGGAGCAGCAGCCCAATGCGGGCCTCGATCCCAGGACCCTGGGATCATGACCTGAGCCGAAGGCAGACACTTAACGACTGAGCCACCCAGGCGCCCGTATTGCAATAATCTTGAATAAAGTCTTCTTCCTTGCCTGTTTAACTGGGCTGGTGCAATTTTTCTTTGACATATCCTAACATGAGTTGGAGTATAGACCCACTTTTTGTATTTTCTGGAAGAGTTTGTGTAACATTGGCAACTATTTCTTCCTTGAATGTTTAGCAGAGGTAGGACTCACCCAAAAAAGCCATCGGGGTCTAAAATTTTCTCTGTGGCCAAGTGTTTTGACTAATGACCCAATTTTCTCATAATTTTATTATCTGTCGATACCTGCAACATTTATAGTGATGACCTCTTACTCCTAATGATTCTTTTTTGGGGCTTTTCTTTTTTAATATAATCAATCCTGAGAGATGTTTGCCAATTTGTTAGTCTTTTCAAGGGACTAACTATTGGTTTGGTTAATCACAATTGTATATTTGTTTTCTGTTTCATTAATTTTTTTTAAAGATTTTATTTATTTATTTGAGAGAGAGAGAGAATGAAAGAGAGAGCACGAGAAGGGGGAGGGTCAGAGGGAGAAGCAGATCCCCCGCCGAGCAGGTAGGCCGACGCGGAACTCGATCTTGGGACTCCAGGATCATGACCTGAGCCAAAGGCAGTCGCTTAACCCACTGAGCCACCCACGCACCCTGTTTCATTAGTTTTTTACTGACATTTATTTTTCCTTAGAGTTTAATTTGTTAATCTTTTTTACCACCTTAGAGTTTAATTTGTTAATCTTTTTTCTAATTGTTAGCTTTTTGGTCCAATGACTGATGAAGACAATCTATAATCAATTATGAAAGTTTAAAGGTTTATTCTTGCAATCTTGAATAAGACAAGGATTACCCTTACCACCATTTCTATTCAACATTATACTGGAAGTCATAGTCAGTGCAATAAACATGAAAAAGAAACAAAAGTTATAAGGATTAAAAAGAAAGAAAAAACTTATTATTTACAGGTATTTTTGTTGCTCATGTAAAACATCTTTTTTAAAAAATATAACCTTTTAAGATTTTTTAAATTTATTTTTGCAAGAGAGAGAGCACACAAGTGGGGGTGAGGGGAAGGAGCAGAGGGAAAAGCAGGCTCCCCACTGAGCTGGGAGCCTGACACAGGACTTGATCCCAGGACCCGGGGATCATGACCCGATCCGAAGGCAGACTCTTAACTGACTAAACCACCCAGGTGCCCTCATGTAGAAAATCTGAAAGAATTTGTGGAAGAGCACCTGGGTGGCTCAGTCAGTTAAGTGTCTGACTCTTACTTTCAGCTCAGGTCATGATCTCATCAGTTGTGAGATGTTCTTTCTCTCTCTAAAATAAATCATCTTAAAAAAAAAGAATTCATAGAAAAATCATGAGAATAAGAGAATCTAGCAAGGCAATGAGATACAAATCTATACATAAAAATAATTTGAGCTTTTATGTAGCAGGAACCAACTATTGCAAAATTAAATTTTAAATAGATACAACTTTCAACAGCATTAAAACACTTAATTATCAAAATACCTAATTTCAGAATATATAAGAACTCCTCCCACAAATCAGTGAGAACTAGGTAGACAACCCAACAGTAAAGTGGGTAAAAGAACAGAATATACATTTAGCTAAAGAGGGAATTTAAATGACCAACAAACATAGGAAAACATGCTTAATTTATGTATAGCAATCAGCATTTTAAAACCATAATGAGATACCACTATACAATCCCAAAACTGGCAAAAATTTCAAGGTACTAATAATACTATGGTTTTTGTTTTTTGTTTTTTGTTTTTTAAGATTTTATTTATTTATTTGAGAGAGAGTGAGCACAAGTAAGGGGAGCAGTGGAGGGAGAAGGAGAAGCAGGTTCTCTGCTGAGCAGAGACCCAGATGCAGGACTGGATCCCAGGACCCTGGGATCATGACCTGAGCTGAAGGCAGACGCTTAACCGACTGAGCGACCCAAGTGCCCCCTAATAATATTATAGTAAAGTCATAGGAACTCTAATATACAACAGATGGTAGTATAAATTAGATCAACTAGTTTGGAAAATTGTTTTCCATTATCCATTACAGTTGCCTTGGGTGTAATAATTCCATTCTTAGACAGAAATTCAAGGATATAGTACATTAGCATATACATGCAATAATGTCCTTAGTCACATTATTCACAGATATCAAAAACTGGAACTAGCCCAAATGGACTTGAATAGTTGAGTATATAAACAAATTGTGAGCTAATCATACAATGGAATACTATACAAGAAAGAAAATCAACCAACTAACCATATAGTTGGAACTGCATACAAAAATATGAATGGATTTCAGAAACAAAGTTGAGGGAAAGAAGCAAGCCAGAAGATAAAAACATGCAGTATGGTTGAATTTATATAAAATTCAAAAAGTAAAACTAAACCCTATTTGTTTTGGATGTATATACAACTAAAGCAAGGAAATTATTATTATAAATTAAGGATAAGGATTACTTATAAATAAGAGGAAGGAATTTATAATTGGAATGAAATAGACAAGAAGTTTCTGGGGGTGTTTCTTATGGTTTTTAATCTGAGTTATGCACAGGTATTTGTTTTGTAACCATTTATTAAATAGTACCTATAATTTTTACACATTTCCATATGTGTTACACTTCATACCTTCAAATTGAGTTTAAGAAAATACTGTACAGGGGCATCTGGATGGCTCAGTCCATTGTGCAGCTAAATCTTGATTTTGGCTCAGCTCATGATCTCAGCTCATGAGATCAAGCCCCCCATCAGGCTTCATGCTCAGCGGGGAGTCGGCTGCAGATTTCCTCTCTCTTCCTCTGCCCTCTGTCCTCCCCCCAACTCATATAAATAAATAAATAAATAAATAAATAAATAAATAAATAAATCTTAAATAAATAAATAAATCTTAAAAAAATATCATGCAAGTTCATACTTGCTCTGTCTCTTTAGTGCTCTCTCTCTCAAATAAATAAATGAAATCTTTTAAAAAAAATAAATCAGTCAAAAATGAAAAGATAATGCTGAAGAAAGAAGCAGAAAGAAAACAAGACAAATGGATTTTTTTAAAGATTTTATTTATTTGTCAGAGAGAGAGAGAGAAAGAGAGTACACAAGCAGAGGAAGTGGCAGGCAGAGGGAGAAGCAGACTCCCAGAGATCATGATGCGGGACTTGATCCCAGGACTCTGGGATCATGACCTGAGCTGAAGGCAGACACTTAACCAACTGAGCCACCCAGGCATCCCAAGACAAATAGAATTTTTAAAAATAAGTAAGATAGTAGAATTAGGCCCAAATATATGACAATCAAAATAAACATAAAGGAACTTACATGGGTATCATCAGTTAAAAGGTAGACATGATGGGACGCCTGGGTGGCTCAGGTGGTTAAGCTTCTACCTTTAGCTCAAGTCATGAGCCCAGGGTCCTCGGATCGAGTCCTGCCAAATTTGGCCTCCTTGTTCAGCAGGGAGCCTGCTTCTCCTTCTGCCTGCCGCCTCTCCTCCCCGGCTGGTGCTCTCTCTCTCTGTGTGTGTCAAATAAATAAATAAAATCTTAAAAAAAAGACAGACATGGTAAGATTGGACTAACAACAAAAATTTTAAAATGTAGTTCTATGCTGTATATAACAAAAAGTGAGAGGATAAAAAATGTACGGAGGCAAATGTTAATCACAAGAGAAATGAGATAGTCATATTAATAAAAGATAAAGTAGGCTGTAAAATAAGAAATATTATTTGAGATAAATAATCAGAGTAGGAGTGGAACTTCATGCAGGGTCAAAAAGTTTCTTTATTCTTCAAGTCAACGTGACAGGCACTACCTTCAGACTCTCTTTCTCTTTTCGGTTAAGACAACTACTCTAATAAAAAAAGCCATTGAGATTATATATATGCCAAGCATGTCACACTACCTTTGACTCATTCTACACCCTTACATTGCCTTTCTGGCAATAGCTCTTAAAAATTCATTCTTCTCGTAAATGAATAGAAGAATTGCAAGAAGTGAAATGAAACAGAGAATCCAAGTGAAGCATGTTCACAAAACACCCAACAATGGGCTCTTATTCCTTCATTGTCTCTTAAAAGCAAAAGGAAAAGTTCAGGTTAGCTTTTCTTGCAATAATATGTCTTAGAAATCCCATCATTTTTTCCCCAGAAGTATTTCTGTTATACAGCATGCTAAAACTCAATGTTGTCATTTAGTATGGAGAAAATAGCATCACTATATATTGAGACCAAAAAAATCTTCATTTTTCTCTTACTGTAAGTATAATGAATATTCAGTAAGAAAAACACTACATAATTACCCTAGGTAATAAGATATCATAAGTAACTTTTTCAAAATATAAAAGGAATAATTCAATTTCAAATTAGGACAAAAAAGAAGTACAAAAATAGATGCCTAAATGAACCAAAGCTATATTCTATGAATCAATAAATCATACTTCTAAGACCCCTAAATCAACAATGACACATCAGAAAAATACAAATAAGCTCAATAAAATCTCAAATATAACTAAAGCAACAAATAAAACAGACAGTTAAGAATAGTGACATATTAAGCTAGAGGCATTTATACATATCCCCCTGGTGACCTAATCTGATGCTAAGATTATATCACCCCAAGATGAATTAATTTATGTTCCTGAAAATTGAAATTTAGTAAGAAAATATAGTGGTTGGAAAGAGACTATAGGCCAAGCTAGAACAATTCGGGGTCCTCATTTCTATGTGAAACTTTCATGCAACTGTGAGACTATCAAGGATTCAAACCAGGATATTCAGCCTCTGCTTTTAATGGCTATTTCTACTTTGTATAGTAAACAAATGGCTCTAATTCTCCATTCATCAGAAAAATTTCAGGATTTAAGATTGCTGTTGTTTTGAATTCTCAAATTAGATAACATGTACTCCAAAATAGGGAGCCTTCTGCCAATGTTTCCAGAAAAATTATATGCATGTGTGATTGCTCCTACTCTCTTACATTTTATAACCATTCATTCTCTCCTTTCAAACTCAGCTCTGTTCAGCCATGAACATAGGTTAGTAATAATTCGATAGCATTTTACCCTTTTTGCTTAGGGCATTTTTGCTGTGGGCCTCAATCACACATGGCAGCTTTTCAGGTCACCTGGTAAATGGCCAAAGCAGGATACACAGAGTGGGTTCACGCTTCTTCCAAGGCATGCCAATTAGTAGGCCTCTTTCTTAGTGGTACAGGGTCAAAGTTGTTTTTCCCTGGGTGGGAATATCTTGGCATCTCCCAGATGGCACTTTTAGTGTTACAGGAGTCTCTGACATCAATGTTGTCTGGTCTTTCCTTTTCCAAGGGGATCTGATAGTGTAAACAATTAGGTTAGGGCGCCTGGGTGGCTCAGTTGGTTAAGCGACTGCCTTCGGCTCAGGTCATGATCCTGGAGTCCCGGGATCGAGTCCCGCATCGGGCTCCCCGCTTGGCGGGGAGTCTGCTTCTCCCTCTGACCCTCCCTCCTCTCATGTGCTCTCTCTCTCTCTCATTCTCTCTCTCAAATAAATAAATAAATAAAATCTTTAAAAAAAAAAAAAGAAAACAATTAGGTTAGGTGATTGGCTAAGAGATGTGATCATGACTTTTTCTTTTCATGGCTTAAGTAAGACCTCTGTTTACTGGACCAAGGGTTTTTGTTTCGTTTTATATTATGTGATTGTTTCACTCCCAATTTTTTCCTAGGGAGCTCATTCATAATCAAGTAGTCATACCCAGATAGCTCTTCCAGACAGGCCAGTCTGATGATTGTGCCAGTCCCACTGCCTATTATGGTCTTGCCTTGTCTTTGCCACCCCCATGCTGCTGCTCATTTCCAGTGTAATATTTCATAGCAGCTTTTCTGGCCTACAGAGAATGGCTATTTTAAACAGATGTTTAAAGACAGATCTTTTAAAGATACTCATACTTTCTTCAATATATATTTCAGGTGTTTGTTGAAGTGATTATTATCTAGACCCTCTAGATCTGGCCATTCCTATAATTTCTTTTATTTTTAATTTTTTATTGTTATGTTAATCACCATATATTACATCATTTGTTTTGGTGTAGTGTTCCATGATTCATTGTTTGTTCATAATACCCAGTGCTCCATGCAGAACGTGCGCTCTTTAATACCCATCACCAGGCTAACCCATCCCCCTACCCTCCTCCCCTCTAGAACCCTCAGTTTGTTTTTCAGAGTCCATCATCTCTCCTGGTTCGTCTCCCCCTCTGACTTACTCCCCTTCATTCTTCCTCTCCGGCTATCTTCTTCTTTTTCTTTTTTCTTAAAATATGTTGCGTTATTTGTTTCAGAACCACAGATCTGTGATTCAACAGTCTTGCACAATTCACAGGGCTCACCGTAGCACATACCCTCCCCAATGTCTATCACCCAGCCACCCCATCCCTCCCACCCCCCACCACTCCAGTAACACTCAGTTTGTTCCTGAGATTCAGAATTCCTCATATCAGTGAGGTCATATGATACATGTCTTTCTCTGATTGACTTATTTCACTAAGCATAACAGCCTCCAGTTCCATCCACGTCATTGCAAATGGCAAGATCTCATTCCTTTTGATGGCTGCATAATATTCCATTGTGTATATATACCACCTCTTCTTTATCCATTCATCTGTCGATGGACATCTTGGCTCTTGCCACAGTTTGGCTATTGTGGACATTGCTGCTATAAACATTGGGGTGCACGTACCCCTTCAGGTCCCTACATTTGTATCTTTGGGGTAAATACCCAGCAGTGCAAATGCTGGGTCGTAGGGTAGCTCTAATTTCAACTGTTTGAGGAACCTCCATACTGTTTTCCAGAGTGGTAGCACCAGCTTGCATTCCCACCATCAGTGTAGGAGGGTTCCCCTTTCTCCACATCCCCGCCAACAACTTGTTAATTTTAGCCATTCTGACTGGTGTGAGGTGGTAACTCATTGAGGTTTTGATTTGGATTTCCCTGATGCCGAGCAATGTTGAGCACTTTTTCATGTGCCTGTTGGCCATTTGGATGTCTTCTTTGGAAAAATGTCTGTTCATGTTTTCTGCCCATTTCTTGATTGGATTATTTGTTCTTTGGGTGTTGAGTTTGATACGTTCTTTATAGATTTTGGATACTAGCCCTTTATCTGATATGTCATTTGCAAATATTTTCTCCCATTCTGTCGGTTGTCTTTTGGTTTTGTGGACTGTTTCTTTTGCTGTGCAAAAGCTTTTTATCTTGATGAAATCCCAATAGTTCATTTTTGCCCTGGCTTCCCGTGGCTTTGGTGATGTTTCTAGGAAGAAGTTGCTGCGGCTGAGGTCGAAGAGGTTGCTACCTGTGTTCTCCTTTAGGATTTTGATGGACTCCTGTCTCACGTTTAGGTCTTTCAACCATTTGGAGTCTATTTTTGTGTGTGGTGTAAGGAAATGGTCCAGTTTCATTCTTCTGCATGTGGCTGTCCAATTTTCCCAACACCATTTGTTGAAGAGACTGTCTTTTT
>NW_027397075.1:38157866-38394997 GCF_003265705.2 Callorhinus ursinus
TTTTCCACCACCTCACTTTCAATCTGGGGGTGTCTTTGGGTCTAAAATGAGTCTCTTGCAGACAGCATATTGATGGGTCTTGTTTTTTAATCCAATCTGATAGCCTGTGTCTTTTGATTGGGGCATTGAGCCCATTTACATTCAGGGTAACTATTGAAAGGTAGGAATTTAGTGCCATTGTGTTGCCTGTAAGGTGACTGTTACTGTATGTTGTCTGTGTTCCTTTCTGATCTTTGCTGCTTTTAGGCTCTCTCTTTGCTTAGAGGACCCCTTTCAATATTTTTTGGAGGGCTGGTTTCATGTTTGCAAATTCCTTTAGTTTTTGTTTGTTCTGGAAGCTCTTTATCTCTCCTTCTATTTTCAATGACAGCCTAGCTGGATATAGTATTCTTGGCTGCATATTTTTCTCGTTTAGTGCTCTGAAGATATCTTGCCAGTCCTTTCTGGCCTGCCAGGTCTCTGTGGATAGGTCTGTTGCCAATCTAATATTTTTACCATTGTAGGTTACATATCTCTTCTCCCGAGCTGCTTTCAGGATTTTCTCTTTGTCTCTGAGACTCATAAGTTTTACTATTAGATGTCGGGGTGTTGACCTATTATTATTGATTTTGAGAGGGGTTCTCTGTGCCTCCTGGATTTTGATGCCTGTTTCTTTCCTCACATTAGGGAAGTTCTCTGCTATTATTTGCTCCAATATACCTTCTGCCCCTCTCTCTCTTTCTTCTTCTTCTGGGATCCCAATTATTCTAATGTTGTTTCGTCCTATCGTATCACTTATCTCTCGAATTCTGCCCTCGTGATCCTGTAGTTGTTTCTCCCTCTTTTTCTCAGCCTCTTTATTTTCCATCATTTGGTCTTTTATATCGCTGATTCTCTCTTCTGCCTCATTTATCCTAGCAGTTAGTGCCCCCATTTTTGATTGCACCTCATCAATAGCCTTTTTGATTTTGACTTGATTAGATTTTAGTTCTTTTATTTCTCCAGAAAGGGTTTCTCTAATAACTTCCACGCTTTTTTCAAGCCCAGCTAGTATCTTTAAAGTCATGATTCTGAACTCTAGGTCCGACATCGTACTAATGTTCGTATTGAGTAGGTCCCTGGCTGACGGTACTACCTCTTCTTCTTTTTGCTGAGCTGATTTTTTTCGTCTTGTCATTTTGTCCAGAGGAGAATAGATGAATGAGAGAACAAAATGCTAACAGGTTTACAACGTCCCCTGCAAATATACTGTATACAAATCAGTAAAGACCCGAAACCAGGGGAAAAGAAAGGGAAAGAAAGAAAAAAGAAAGAGAAAAAAGAAAAAAAAAGAAAAAAAAAGATAAAAACAAAAACAGAACAATACAAAAAAAGCAGAATGTGATCAAATATGATCAGGCTAGTGCATAGATCAGTGCCACACACTAGATTTTGGGCGTATTTTGGTCTGTTAGAAAAAAGTGCCTCCTAAAATTTTAAAGGAAGAAAGATATATATGTACAAAATAAGGGTTGATACAATGAAGGGATAGAAGATGACTGTAAAGATGAAAATTATAAAAGATTTTTAAAAGGACTTGATAAGATAAGTAGTTGTTTGAAAAAAGAAAGAAGATTAAAAAAAAAAAAGAAAAAAGGGAGAGAATGTGATCAGGCAGGAGACCAGAACAGAGCCATACACTAGTGATTTAGGGTATATTTTGATCTGTTAGAAGAAACTGTATCTCAAAATTTTAAAGAGAGTACAACTTATATATATATATGCCAAAAATAAGGGTAACTACTATGAAGGGATAAAATATGACTCTAAAAATGAAAAATAAAAAATGTTTTTTTTTTAAAAAAGAGATTGATAAGATGTTGGTTGAAAAAGGGAAAAAGAAAAAAAACAGGTAAGAAAAATTAACTTTGATGAACTAATGAATCACGGTAAAAAAAAAAGCCATGAATTCTATGTGCAGTATTCCCCTAGCGCTGGAGTTCTCCCGTTCTCCTTGATCGGTAAACTTGGTCTTGGCTTGCTGGCTGTTTGGGCTGATCTTCTGGGGGAGGGGCCTGTTGCTGTGGTTTCCAAATGTCTTTGCGGGAGGCTAAATTGCCCCGCCCTTGTCGGTCCGGGCTAAGCAAGCTGCTCCGGTTTGATCTCAGGAGCTTTTGTTCCCTGCAAGCTCTCCGTACAGCCTTGGAGGACCAGGGCAAAAATGGTGGCCTCCCAATCTCCACCCAGAGGAGCTGAGAACTCGGGGCCCCGCTCCTCAGTGTGCCCACAGAGAAAAGCAGTCACTCCCTTGTCCCCGGTCTCCGGCCGCTCTCCGTGCTCACCCGGCCTGTGACTGAGCGTTGCTATCTGTGGCACCCGACCCCGTGTGGAGTCTCCAAACCCAGCAGATCCCTGCGGTGCATTCCCGCGCCGCTCCTCCCCGGGAAGGAAGGGGAGTCTCCCCGGATCTGCCGCCTGTTGGGTCTCTGCTGGAGGAGCAGTGGCCCGACTGGGCCGCGGATCACAGTTTATGGCAACCCCAAGCTGGGAGCCCGCGCCTCAGCTCCATCTCTGCAGCCGGCTTCCCCGCTCTGATACCTAGGAGCTCTGGTGCATTCAGGCTCCCCCGGTCTTTCTGTGACCCCAAGGGTCCTGAGACCACACTGTCCCGGGAGGATTCCACCCCCTGCTTAGCCACTGCAGCAACGTCCCTCAGCGGAGCCGACTTCTAACTGTTCCGATTTTGTGCTCCGCGGCTCTATCACTTGCCAGAAGCAGCCGGCGGAGGCCCCTCCCCCGTCGTCTATCCTCCCGAATATCGCCTCGGATTCACTTCTCCGCACGTCCTACCTTCTAGTAAGTGGTCGCTTCTCTGTTCAGATAGTTGTTGCTACTCTCCTCTTTGATCTCCTGTTGAGTTCGTAGGTGTTCAGAATGGTTTGATCCCTATTCAGCTGAATTCCTGAGACCAGACGAAATCTAGGTCTCCTACTTCTCCGCCATCTTGCTCCGCCCCCTGGCCATTCCTATAATTTATAAAATAAAATATTTCTAACACTTAACATCCAACTTTCTCTATTGAAAACATTATTTTATTTTATTTTTTATTTTTTAAAAGATTTTATTTATTATTTGACAGAGAGATAGAGAGCACAAGTAGGCAGAGAGGCAGGCAGAGGGAGAGAGAGAAGCAGACTCCCTGCTGAGCTGGGAGCCTGATGTGGGGCTTAATCCCAGGACCGTGGGATCATGACTAGAGCTGAAGGCAGCCACTTAACCAACTGAGACACCCAGGTGCCTCTATTGAACACATTTTAAGCATGTTTGTGTATGTGTGTTAACCAAGACCAAAAAAAAAAAAATGTTACAATCAACTTAGCTAGTCTAGTTCATATAGAATCTCTGGCATATGAACCATACTGACAAATTCAGTAAAACTAAAATTATGCTGCTTTCTCCTTAGTCAAACATCTAAAAAATCTATTCTCCCATATATTTCCCACTTTAGGGTTAACATACATTGGCATATTCCTGCCTGCCATTATTTTGTTATATAACATTTTACTTTCCAATATTGATTTTGGACTCTGGGGCATGCCAGGGTATTATTCTAATTAATGGTCTATGGATGAAAAGATGTGGGGCATAAGGAAGACTGTTAACTTCTTTTTCAATGTGAACTCTCTCAGATGAAGGTTTGCAGGTATCTTCGAGCATGAAAGAAAACAGCTTTTCAGATAGACAGAGAAGAATCACTTCTCTATCAAAAAAAACTTTGGAGGTTCAAATTACTCTGATGCCTCTAGATCATTTTTTCCCTGATGGATACCCTAATTTTCATGTAAGAAATTTAGCAAAGTTCTGATGCTGTCATTGGTGCTCTCCACCAATTATTTCTAGTTCTTATACTAGGAAAAACTGTACTTTGTTCCCTCCTCGAAGTTATGAAAGGCCATATGACTCTCTTTGACCAAATATATATGAGCAGAAATGATGTCTCCCACTTCCCTTCCAAAAGCTTTAAGAGCCACTTCACAATTTGTCAAACTTCCTTTCCTTCCCTCTGCCACAATCACCAGCAGTGGTTCAGATAGTGGCTCTTGCATCAGCCAGGTCCTGCGGAGTGAGAGGGATGCACAGCACTATTGCCAACTAGGCCTGAAATGGATTCCTAGTACGAGTGACCCTTATTGTTTTAAGCCATTGAAGCTGTGGATTTGTTTTGTTATCATAACCTAGTCTATCCTAACTCTGAATTCAACTCTGAATTCAACTGGTAATTAAACACTGAGTTTGATTCTTGGCTATCTCAATCCAATAGGTACAAGATACAGGTGATTCTTTCAACATATTCATATAAAGTCCCTGAGTTTACATCCACTTTTTCAAGCAGGTACTTTAACATTTTGAGTCTATAATTCCTTTGTCATTATTCATCCAGTTCCATCAAGAGCCTCCCTACCGTGCCATCCTTGAATTCCTCACACTCTTTATGTTGCTCCATGAAACTATTCCAAGCCCCCAAACTTTATCTTTTATTGAGATTTGTTTTTCCCAATGACCATAGGTCATAACTTACATAGCTGTTTCATCAAAGGACACCATACTTGATATCTCACCCTTGAGGATCTATGTCCTGAGATTTCTCATCACTTGTATTTCTTGGTTGAAAGCAGCAGATACTGACTCCGGCTAACTTTTAAAAAGGAAATTTATTGGAAGGCTATTGGGGTTATGCAGATAAGACAGGAAGTTAGGGACCAAACTTGGCATGGGAAAGAAACCAAGGGAGGTCTAGAAAATAAGGAATGAAAAATCATGAGGAAGGAATTATCCTAAAGCTGGAATAGCTGTTTCTGCCCTGAAAGATGTCTGGCTATTCCCTCTGTCCTTACACCACTTTCTCAGACTTCAAAGTCTTGGAAGAAAGTTTCCAATTAGCAGAACTTAGATCACAAGCTCACCCACCAGCAGTTCCAGGGAGTGGGAGAGGAATGGTCTGGCCTTTCAAGTTTCATTATTAGAGGCATAGGCCTGAAATTCCCTCCCACCATGATTATACACAGGGGAAGGAGGTAAATCCTCAAAGAAATCAGGTTCTACTAGGGAAAAGAATGGATACCAGGCAACAATACCTAAAAAGATAGTTGTGCCTAGAGAAATGAGAAAAAGGAGAGGATGATATGGTCTGTAATGAAAGGAAGTTTTATGACTTTATCGTGTTAGGTTACTGTAGGAACTCAGGAAGTCTTCACTTACCAAATGCATTTTTTTTTCTTACAGGATCATGCAGCTGAAGCCACTTTGGAATGATACAAACCTTAACTGAAACCAGACATTTTGGGGCAAGTTCCTTAATATCTTTGAATCTCTGTTACCTCTTAGAGTTGCCTGAGGATTCTGAGCTAATATGTATAGACACACACCCTGCACTAAATAAACATTAGTTTCCATCCCCTGTGTATTGGTCAGGGTTCTTTAGAGAAAAGAACCAATAGGATATGTATATACAAAGAGAAAGAGACTTATTTTAAGAAATTGGTAATTATTTAAAGGAACATGCAGTTATGGAAGCTGGCAAGTCCAAAATCTTCAGGGTGGGCCAGCATGCTAGGAACCCAGAGAAGAGCCAATACTGTGATTCAAGTCTGAAAGCCATCAAGCTGAAGACTCAGAAAGAAGCAGATGTGTTGCAGTTCAACATGAAGGCCATCTAATGCAGAATTCCCTTTTGGTCGGAAGAGGTCAGTCTTTTGTTGTATTCAGGCCTTCAACTGAGTGGGGGAGGCACACCCACATTATGGAGAACAATATGCTTTACTCAAAGTCCACCAGTTTAAATGTTAATCTCATCCAAAAACATCCTCACATAAACATCCAGAATAATGTATGATACACATATATGGGCACTGTAGTCCTGCCAAGTTGACATATAAAATTAACCATCATACCCTGAGAGATGCTATTCAGGAAAATAGTCTTCCTTCTTTTTCTGCACTCAGTAAAACACTTTTTAAGACTGTTAAAACCCATTGAGCAAGGGATGTCTGAGACTGGGCATGTAGGAATGATGGAAATGGCAGATGTGAGCCACAAAACAGTAGAACCCAGAGGCTAAGTACTCGAATTTTAGAAGAGACTCACCCCCAGGGAGTCCTCTGCTGCAGCAAGAAAAAAGCATAATCAGACTCGACCCTCCCCTCCTCCAAAATGATAACCTTCACCAACACCAACTCCTATCAACAAATCTTGAACCTGATCAAAAATGAACTGATCATCTGCAAGCTTGTGACTGTCCACTCCTTGAACAATGCCAGAATAGTACTTTGCCCCACTATAAGGCAGGGATATGGACACAGATAGCCAAAATGTTTACTTCCAAAATTCAAATGCATGAGGATGACATAGATAAGAAAGATAAGATTTATGCAAGGACTTCTCAGATGCTAGAATGAACACAAGAAGACTAATGGCCATATGTAACATGGCACGTACCTGGAGATGAATAAATATTCAAAATCTGGATTCTCATGAAACACATCCCCAGGATGAAGACAGACAGGGTCCCCAAGAGTCTTTTGAATGCCCATGCTGAAGCTATCTGTGTTATGAAGAGCAGCTACAGGCCAAGAAGGGAAAGATCATCCAGACTCTGTCCAAGAAAGAAGAAACTAAGAAATAAATTTCCCATTTCATCTGTACATAGTGCCCTCATCAACAATAGATGATCCCCCAAAACCCAAGCCTTTTTTTGGGGAAAAATGGTTAAAGAAAAGAGAATATCTGAAGAATTTAATAAGTGATAAAAATAATATAACCAAGTGAAAACTAATGTAATATTTAGATTTAATTATACAAAATTATTATTTGATCACTTTTAACCTACAAAAATGTCAAGAGTGTTAAGAGTCAATGTGAAGCCAAGGTACCATCAGTAAACAGGCAGACCCCGTCCTACAAGTTATTACATCAGCATTCTAAGTCCAAGGAAATATAGCTGTTAAATTTAAGAGGGAAGCAAACTTGGAAATGTTAATATTACAGTTCAACATTACAAAATCAGGGCCTTGAGATCAATAGAACAGCTAGTAAAAATGGTGCTGATGTAAAATATAATATATATCACACACATTTATAAGATGGAAAGAACGCTTTCTCTTGCAAATGGACAAGTGTTTTAGCTAAGCAAGGGCTAGACTCTTTGTGGGCAAGGGTTGGGGGTTAGGTGATAAAAATACATACACAAGTGTATATACATGTACATGTACAGGTGTGTTTGTGTCTGTGTAGATGTAGGGGATGTGTCTTTATGTTCGTGGGTGTATTATGTGTGTGCACATGGTATGTGGGTAGCTATGTATGCATGTGTATGTGTGTGTAAGTGTAGGTTTAGGTATAGGTGTGTGTGAGGTAAACATTTCTAGTCATGATATTTGTAATATTACAAAGAAAACTTAGACCTCATCATCTCATTACTGTAGGTCTAGGTGCTATGCTAAGGTCTCCCAGGGACATACAAGGCAGTTGCAGAATTGAGTTTCTCCCTTACAGATGGGAAACAGACTGAGTCTGAACCAAGTCCATCTTCCTCCTTTCACCTTCTCCTTGCCATTTCTTTACTTCCTCTTTTCCTCCCCTCCTTTCCAGATGTATGGGAGTAGGGAAAACCTTTCATATGGGAGATGTTGGCTGCCCTAAAGGGAAAAGTTGCTCCTGCTCCAAGTAACTAATGAATTTTGCATCTTCTTCCTTGGCTTGTGGCTTCTTCTGGAAACTGATGCACTGGTTCCTCACAGTACTTGAAACCTGATGAGATTTACCAGTTTAATTGTTTTAACAGTTTTTGTGTCTGTGCTTTGCCACACAACTTTCACTTTTTCTCAGTTGTATATATTCCTTTTAAATAAGCAAGCTTAATATGTAAATTGTTGAATTAATCAAGTACAAAACCGAAAGGCTTGAATCTAAGAAATTCTGAAGAACAGCATCATATGTTTCTCCAAAGCACTTGTTATCTAAGCTTATTACTTCACAAAAATCTTTTAAGCTTTGCAAATATCACTCACAGACCAAAAGATTAGATTCAGGAAAGTAGAGAATGGCCAAAGTCCAAGAAAATACCCTTGATCTGGATAACTCTACAATGTTTTGGAAGCAGTACAAAGAAAAATGCATAATACTAATATTGGACTACAATGTCCAGATTATAAATCTGATTATCACCTTAACCATCTCATTTTCAATTCAGACTATTAAGGGAATATTTTACAAAAAAGATTTTGGATTAATTTGGAGTATAGCAAATTCAAAAGAGGCAAACTTCTATTTAACTCAAGTACTTAGCATCTACTATATACCAACTGCTGTGAGAGAAAGAAAAATAGTGTAAGAGAGTAAAGCTTCAGGAAGTTCAAAACATTTTCTGGGAAGTGGAAATTCCAATTTTGGTAGCAGCCCTATGAAGCCTTGGTTCACAAAGTTTCACTAAAGCTAGACATTCCAACATACTTAACTCATGGCTTTGGAGACTGCTTTAAAAAAATACCTATGCCAGGAACATGAACACACCTACGAAGTTAACAAGGGAAGTAGCCATCAAAGAAACCTTGTGGACCCCTGCTCGGGTTCTGCAAATATTGGAAAAACAACCACCTTGAGTTCAGGGAGGACAGAAATGAGTATTCTCTGAACCAGTCTGTCTCAACATGCAGGCGTTCCAACCCCCAACCTGCTCTCACAGCTCTCCTTCCTGTGGTCATCATGATCCTAGATCCTGGATCACTCAGCAAACACTGCCTCCTTGAAAATCAGTTGCTTTTTTGGCAACAAGGCTAGCAATGCTTGATTTTACTTCTACAAGTTTCAGAACATGAGAAGTTATTCAGTAGATCCTTTCCCTTCTGATTCCACAGGTTCCCATCACAGCACACAATTCTGTATGAATGGGCATGCATTGCTGGAAATGACCTGTTGTCCAATCAATAAAACTATGTTGTTCTCACTGAATAAATAGAATAAAAGAAACTAAAGATTTGACTCTCTTCCTTGAGGACTCTACATATAGAGGAGAAAAAAATATATATCCATATATATAAATATGAAAGAACTCAAGGATAATTAGAGAAATAAGAATGATAACATTGTGCTGAATAAAACGTGCTGTGGGAAAGGGGGTAAAGAATAATCAAAATGGTATGAAATGAATATGAGAAAGCTTCCTGAAGGAAAGGAAGTGCATTCCAGGTAAAGGAAATGGAATGAACAATAAGACACGGAAACAGAATTCATTAAGTTTTAGGCAATCTTCATTTTATATTTTTGACAAGCATATAGCAGTTCTAGAATAAAACAAATTCTGGAAGAGGATGTTTATTTATTTATAATCTTCTTTGATTTGATGGCGAAGGAAAATACAGAATAGAATTTTGATTCTGAGTAGAACTTTTGGTTATGAATTCTAAATTTTAAATGAAATCAGTATTGGCAACATGTAAGTCTAAACTCATAAATGTCACTAAACTTATAGCATTGACACAACCTTAACTTGGGAAAGCTTACAGCATTGATACAACCTTACTTTGGAGTATGCCTTTTGATTTGAAAGCACTGGGTGTGATATGCAACTAATGAGTCGTTGAACACTACATCAAAAACTAATGCTGTACTATATGTTGGCTAACTGAACATAATAAAAATATTTTTAAAAATTTCAATGGCTTTAAAAAGAAAAAAAATAAAAGTGATATTTTACTTCTCTCTCTTCTTTTTTTAATAGTAACTTTAAAAATCTAACAAATATTTACATGTTTTAGAAAAAATGAACTGTTATGTCAGGAGAACAAATTTCATCTTACTCTATGAATGAACGCTATAATGTTTAGAACAAAGTGAGTTTGCCTAGCTGTGGGGATTGGATAAATCATTCCTGGAAATGTCCAAAAATAAACGAGGCAAAAATTTAGAAGAGCCAAATCAAGTTTTAAGCTCCCCTTTAACTTTGATTTCAAGATTCCATGAGAGCTTTCCACATGAATGGTCCCTTCCATTATGCAGTCTTCAGTAGAGGTAAAAATTCTACTCTCTACCAGCAATGAGCTACATAACTGCCCATCCCAAAACCAGAGATTCATGGCACTGCCTAGCATTTCACAAAATTTGATCCTGGAGGCATACATATCAGAGTCTCTGGAATATTTGCCAAACTTTTAGATTTCTAGGTCCCACTTCAGACCTACCAAAGAGGAATCTTTACAAGTGAATCCCAGAAAACTACATATTTCATAAGTTTTCCAAGTGACTGATATAATACCATAATTTGTAAACCACTACTCTAATCCTTAACATTCCTACTGAAAAGGCAGACCAGTAAGGTCTATTTACAGTTATGACCGTAGTAATAAAGTCATTTGTTCCTTAAGGAGTGAGTTAAGCTCACAAGCATCTCAAACACTGTTTAAGCATCCAACCACCTTTGGAAAATAAACTTAACAGCATGTAAAATGTTCCTTGACCTTTTCTTTACAAGAGACAATTTTCATGGGCATTACAGTTACTAAGAATAATCTTTCTCAAAGTTCTTTGTTCAACAAAGAACATTGAGTGAATAAGGCCTCAGTTATCAGCAGTGTCTGGTTAAGACTTAAATGTATAAATATTTTAGTCTTTTTCATTTCTATTTGATATTAGAAAAGAACACAGCATTCAGATCACATTTACAACCTAAACCACAGAATGCAACTTAAGAAATGCAAGGGAATTATCTTGCTTATTTCTTTTTACTGTAAAAATATCAACTATTTGGTTGTATTAATAAACCATTACTGCTTTACCATCTGTCCTATGATTTAAATTGACAACAGCAAAATTGAGGATTCTAGAGTCTCACCTACCACTTTTCCCACTATAATTCTTTTTAAGTACATGCCAAAGATTTAATTACAGCATATTGAAAATATGGAATTAATAGTAAAAACCTGGCTAAATTAGGCTAATTGATAAAAAGATTAATCCCATTAAGGCTTTTATAAAATATTATTTTCAGTAATATACATGATATCTAATTTTAAGTGTGAAATGCTAATAGTGAACATATATAACCTTTTTTAGGTAAATGAGAGTACAATAATAAACATTATTAAGTTTTTTGTAAATTCTTTCTACAAAGAAACCAGGTCCAAATCCTGTCTGAATTATCACAAATTCCAAATCAAAGGGTTTGACTTATCTGTCTATTTATTTGTCTTTTAGACTTTGATAGTCAAATTATCACATTGATTAGTTACCTTTCATGCTTGCCTTAATTTATCTTCCAAGGGCTTTTTAAAAACACCCCAAAAACAAATAATCAAGTCAAAAAATGTGCAGAAGACATGAACAGACACTTCTCCAAAGAAGACATACAAATGGCTAACAGACGCATGAAAAAATATTCATCATCATTAGCCATCAGGGAAATTCAAATCAAAACCACACTGACATACCCCCTTACACCAGTTAGAATGGCAAAAATTGACAAGGCAAGAAACAACAAATGTTGGAGAGGTTGTGGAGAAAGGGGAACCCTCTTACACTGTTGGTGGGAATGCAAGTTGGTACAGCCACTTTGGAAAACAGTGTGGAGAGGCCTCAAGAAGTTAAAATAGAGCTACCCTTTGACCCAGCAATTGCACTACTGGGTATTTACCCTAAAGACACAGATGTAGTGAAAAGAAGGGCCACATGCACCTCAATGTTCTTGGCAGCAATGTCCGCAATAGCCAAACTGTGGGAAGAACCGAGATGCCCTTCAACAGATGAATGGATAAGGAAGATGTGGTCCATATATACAATGGAATATTAATCAGCCATCAGAAAGGATGAATACCCAAATTTTACAACAACATAGATGGGACTGGAGGGGATTATGCTAAGTGAAATAAGTCAAGTACAGAAAGACAATTATCATATGTTTTCACTTATTTGTGGAACATAAGGAATAGCATGGAGGACATTAGGAGAAGGAAGGGAAAAATGAAGGGGGGGGATCGGAGGGGGAGACGAACCATGAGAGACTATGGACTCTGAGAAACAAACAGGGTTTTAGAGAGGAGGGGGGTGGGGGGATGGATTAGCCTGGTGATGGGTATTAAGGAGGGCATGTACTGCATGGAGCACTGGGGTGTTATACGAAAACAATGAATCATGGAACACTACATCAAAAACTAATGATGTATTGTATGGTAACTAACATAATAGAAATAAAATAACATTTAAAAAATATCCTTTAAACACAAAATGCAATTTAATTTTTAAACTAGTGTCTGTAATAAGCCTTGGGTACAAATTAAGCATAATGAACGTTTAAGTAAGTTACAAAATCTTCCCATGAACACATTTGGAAAGGTCACTTCCATTTATGAGAGTACATTTTGCAAAAATTAGGAACATCTTAAAATGTACAGATAATAAGTTTCAGTTGGCCACTGAAACCCAATCCTCACTTCTAGAAAAAGAACAGTTTTTGGTTTGAGAGGCTAAAGAAGATCAGAAGAGAAAATAATTATTCATAGAAAATACTGTATTAGAACCCCATTTCAGAGAGAACAGAGAAGTAAAAGAGTATATATTTTGTGAGTAGTGTGTTAAAATGTGTCTTAAGGGGATGTCTGGGTGGCCCACTCGATTAAGCTTCAGACTCTTAGGTTCAGCTCAGGTCGTGATCTCACAATGGTGAGATCAAGCCTCATGTAGGGCTCCGTGCTCAGCGGGGAGTCTGCTTGGGATTCTCTCCCTCCTGCCTGAGCTCGCTCTCTCTCTCTCAAAATAAATAAATCTTTTTTTAAAAAGTGTCTTCATTAAATGACTAGACAGTCTTCAGTTATAGAACTTGATTTACCACTTAGATACCACAGAGCTGCTATAGGAGCAGTTAGTAAGGTGGTGGAGCATGACATTGTAGACAAAATACATACCTTAGAAGCATAAAGCCCTTCTTTATAACCCTATTCTGTTACTTGACAGTTGTATCACTTTGGACAAGTTACATAATTTCTTTAAGCCTGTTTCTCTCTTTGTAAATGGGGATGAATCACATCTACGTTCCAGGGTTTTTATGGATACCACATGAAATAATGATTGTAATGTGATTAGCACCATAACTACTATATATGAAGCTCCAATATCTATTAACCATTAGAGATACATGTTCCTGTGCATGAAAACTTCAGAAAAAAGTATAAAGGTGTACAAGATAAAATGGTACTTATTTTTTTTAAAGATTTTATTTATTTATTTAAGAGAGAGAGAGAATACACAAGCAGGAGGAGAGGCAGAAGGAGAGGAAGAAGCAGACTCCCCACTGAGCGGGGAGCCTGACATGGGGCTCCATCCCAGGACCCTGGGATCATGACCTGAGCTGAAGGCAGACGCTTAACCGACTGAGCCACCCAAGCACCACAAATTGGTACTAACTTCTAAGAGATAAAAAATGGATTCTAAACAAATCCATGTAATAGAACATTATGAACATTATATACTCACTAAAAATCATATTTTCAAAGAATAATAAATAACATGGGAAAATGGTAATGATATAATGTTAAGTAAAAAAGCAGGACATAAAACAATAGATTCTATGAAAAAACTGTGTGCACAGAAAAGAACACTACAGGTAAATTTCTCAAAGTGTACAGTGGTACTCTCTGGGTGCATTACAGATAGTATTACACGCGCCCTGATTTCTAGCATCCGTGGTCACTCTCCTTCTGATATACTACTGTTCATTCATGTCCTTTTAAAAGCATCAAGTTTTTGAGCTCCTAATTGAACATAAAATTCCATGTGTATCTTAATATAATAGGATGATCACTTACTGTGATCTGAATACTCTTTAGACAACCAAAGATGCATATATTTATTGAGCACTTAGTCTGTGCCATGCACTGGGGACACAAAGATAAGATACAAATTTTTCCTTAAGGAATCTATAGTCTAGTAAAGGACAGAGAGAAGGTATGATGAATATTTTTAAAGAGTATACAAGAGACTATAGAGACATAGATAAGAGCAGTCAATTCTTCTTAGATTTGGGGTACATCAGCTGAATTGTGACACATGAGTAAGAATGGTTTTGATTTCACACCTGTTAAGTGTGATGCATGTGAGATATCCTTATGGAACTGTCCAGTAATCAGTGGGATACATGAAAGTAGAAAGCAAGAAAGAGTTCTTGGATGGAGATGAGAATTTGAGCACCACCAATACAAAGGTGATAGTTAAAGCCATGAGAAGGCATGAAGTTGGTAAAAGTGGTCATGAAGAAAGAAGTAGGAACATGATGCAGAAACAAAAAAAAGACAATGCCCTCAAAAACAACATTAGTTAAGGGATGTACAAAGCAAGAGGGGCCCAGGAATAAAGGCTGAGCAAAAATGGCTAGAGATGTAAATTAAGGAACAAAACAGCTGAAGAGGAAGCCCTGTATGGAGTTTTTAAAGAAGAAAAAGAGTCAACTAGATGTCCAGTAAGGTGAGACATAAAACTAATTGATTGGATGTAGAAGTGAGTTTCTTTGGGGTGACATTTGCCTGAGCAGTTTCAGCGTGTATCTGTGTATGTGTGCATGTGAACTTGTGGGGGTGGGAAGGTAGAAGCTGAGGGCACTAAATTTAAAAATGAATGAGGTTAAAGGGCACGGAAAGAAAATACAAATGGAAAACATGTTATATATAAAAATTGACCTCTACAGCATATAAATGCAAGTTAAAATCAGATATCAGGTTTGCTTACCAAATGAACAAAATATTCTAAAAAATAATCCTTCTTGCTGGCAAGGGTGCAGCGAGATAGTACATACGACTGGCAGGAATATGACATAATTCCCCATTTTTCCTGTTATGTACCTGGTGTAACTGATCTCCCCTTTGCAGCCCCATTGTATACTACCTGTAACATTTCATTTTTCATGTGCTCTTCATGTGTAACTCTCCTTCTGGCTGGCTTGCAAGGATTTTGAGGATAACCACCCAGTGTGGCTAATCCCTATTCTCGTTGGTATCTAGTTTCCATCACAGTGCCTGACTCATGGTAAGTACTTAAGAGATGTTTGGTAAACAAATTTATAAGGACCAGAGTTCCTGTTTTGATATGTTATTTTAGCTAAACTTGGCAAAATCCACCCAAAGTCTGAATGATATGATTTAAAGAAATAAGCCATAAGTGATTTCCTTTATGAAATTCTGGTAGTGTCTGTGTAATCAGATATAAAAGTGGGGATGTATACCATGCATCTCACGCATATCTACAAATATTTATGCTGTCCTGACCCTCCTTCTATTTTATTTTAATTCTCTCAAGGTAACTATTTGCCCTTAGTTAAGTCTCCATTTATACCCTCATCATTCGAGTATAAGCTATAAAAGCTATCCAGAGCTACCTCGTCAATCTAAGCCAGTCATACCCTCTACTGTTTGTCTGGGCATATGACTAAAGCTATGTCTAACAAGTTTATTGAAATCGATGGAAATGGAAAAAGTATAAATTCACTTGGTATTTGAAGTGGGAAAGTAAGACATGAGTCGGCTTTAAAATGTATTTTTAATGTGCTTCATATTTCCTAAACTGTAATTTTAATGAATCATCAGAAATTATTGTGTCTGTATGTACTATTCAGGGAATCTCAGGAAAAGTACAGTCATCACTGGGCCCTCAGGAAAACAGGTATAAGATTTTATGACACCTCTTCTGTGAGAGCCAAAGCAACACCACCATCAGCATTTTTTGGTGTAGCTCTTTTAGGACTGATCAACATCACCTGGAGAATGAACCAAGTCAGGTCTTCCAAAGAACTGGGCAATTTTCTTTAAATATGCTAACATTGCACTATTATTCCCTTGCTTGCTTGTGAAAATACCAAAATGAAGAAAATTTCTCTAATTATGCATGACTATCCTTTATGTGCTAAATCAGTGATACTCAACCAGGGACAGTTTTGCCCTCCACCCCCACCCCCAGCCATGGTTACATTGGCAATGTCTGAAGACATTTTTGGTTGTCACAACTTAGGGTGGAGGGGAGGGTTGCCACTAGCGTCTAGCTGACACGGGCCAGGGATGCTGCTAAACATTAATGCACAAGATAGGCCCCCAAAACAAAGAATTATCCAATCCAAAATGCCAATAATGCTATGGTTGAAACACCCTGTCACCCTGTCCTAAACAATAGAATATGTACAACTTTCAGAGAACCCATCTTTTGAGGCCCAACTAAGCTACCACCCCTTTCATGAGGTTTTCTTGGATCAACCCACAATGACATCTTCACAGGTTGGACCTTCCATGATTCAGGTTTCATTTGATTGTGACCTACTTCAAAGCATTTTTGGGAAATCATGTTCATATTCACTGCTAATACTTTCTTCTTCTTCTTCTTCTTCTTCTTCTTCTTCTTCTTCTTCTTCTTCTCCTTCTCCTCCTCCTCCTCCTCCTCCTCCTTCTTTTGTAATTTGCCTGTGTTCTTTGACGAAACTATTAAATAGCTTTCTAAGTCAAAAGACTCATGACTTATGTTACTTTCTCTTTCTAAACTCTTTTTTTAAACTTTTCCAGGACCTTTATTTTAATACTCCTCTCATAGATAATAATTTCTGAAGTGGGAAAAAGAAACCAATTATTCCATTGTTTTTCCAGCTAAAATGTTTGGGTAATATTTCTAGTAACCCATATTGCCGATGTCCATTGTCTGGCCATTCTACTAAGAATAAAAACAAACAAAGAGGCTATGATTTTTGGCCTCTGATCAATCATGTAATTCTCCTTCTATTTAAAGTTTGAAGATTTGGCTTGTTATTTCTAATACCAGGAATTCACAACCCCCAGGAGCCAGGAGTGGTAGGAATAGGAGATGTGGGGGGAAAAGAAACAACTCTGAATTAAAGTCAACAGTTGAATAGAATTCATTAGCAATATTCTTATGAAACAAGTGATTTCCTTGGAAAAGAAAGGTGTTTCAAGAAATCACTGCCATACTCGTCTTTTTTTTTGCTTTCTGATTCTTGAGGGTCCTTTAATATGTCTGTCACATACAACAAGTATCAAAACTGTAAGCACATAGGGAAGAGTTTGCCAAGGACATAAATTGTTATACAAGGTGATATGAAGATAATTATTTTCATTTGATCTACCCATTAAAAAAAAAAGGCTATCTAGGTAGCCAGGTTATTTGTTTGTAGATTTTAAGAACGGAATGGTCATGATGGAAAGATCTGAATTTTGAATTTTGCCTGAGACTGAGGGGGATGATGATGTGGTAAAGAAGTCACTAGCAGAAGCTAACTAGAAGATTTTAGTTTTCATAGTGAACTGAAATTCTGTTACTTCCATACAGCTTTCCTTCTGAAGCAACACAAACCCAATCCAATCTGCCTTCCACAGAAAATTCCTTCAGATACTTGAAGACAGCTTCTTTATTCTTCCCAAGTCTTCTCTTTCAACACATTTTCACACATCAAATATCTATCCTAACCAAAGACAGGGAAAATTCAGAAGCCAACACTGTATGATGCTGACACTGGAGTATAACCCAAATGTAAGCAGTCTGTCTTTCAAGATCTAAATATAATTTGACTTGTCTTGAACTCCAATCCCTATATGTTAAAGTGTGCCTCCTTCAGCTGTCTTCAGGGATTTTTAAATAGGGAGGGGAGTTAAAGACTCTTTCTCCTGGTTACCTCTGGCTCAGAGCTTATGTTTTCAGTAAACATTCTGTTTTACTTGATTATCATCTGTGGATGTTCTCTTTCTCTTCTGTCTTTAGCACTAACTCAAACATGAAATGCAGACCTTTGTCCTACATTTTCCCAAAACCAATCACATAAGGCATTTGTGGTTGCACCAAACCTTACTGTAGTTTGGGGGGCAACAGAGGATGCTTACAGAGTCGGAATGCAAATGACTTAAAATTATATAGTAAGCATCTTTGTAAAATTATATAGTATACACCCTTGTTTTTAAAAGTCCCTTAGCCATCCTGTTTGGTCCTCTGCCCTTTTAAACACACTTACATAGATTTCACCCATTCTTTTCCCTCTAGCATCAACACATTACAGTCTTAGCTTGAACTCCAGCTTGTCTCATTACCTCCTGTGGGACAAGGTCTGGTTTCAGAACATTTGCATTATCAATGGTACCACTATTACACTGGTCCACCTGGCTTGAAACCACTTTAATGCACTCAGGTGTTCCTTTCTTTGTCATCAAGTACTGTCCATTCATACATGCGATTATAACTTACATGTAAACCCACCCCCCATTTGCAAAGGCCAGATCCCTTTCACTGCATATATGGCTTTGCTTTCAGTGTTTCTTCGATGGAAGCTCTCACATAACTGTCAGATTCAACTTCTGAAGACAGGGTATTCATAATTCCACCTCTGCTCCAAACCTCTGACCAGACCTTGCTGGGTTAAGTGCCACCTTTTTCAGGACAGTATCACATCACATTGCTTCTCTAAGAAGCCAACTAAATTCAATACCAAACCACTATTTTCTTATTAGTTCTCCTCCAAAGAAATACATATTTCTGCTTCCACATCTTTGGTTATAATTTCCCCCACTGTGTTTGTTTACTAGGACTACCACAACAAAGTTACACAAAACGAGTGGCTTAAACAACAGAAATATAAGTTCTTGCATTTCTAGAGCCTAGCATCTCCTGTTCTTAAAAGGACATCGGTCATATTGAATTAGGGCCCAGCTAATGGCCTCATTTTAACTTTATCCCTTTAAAGTCCCTGTCTCCAAGTATAGTCACATTCTGAGGTACTAGGGGTTAGGACTTTAACATATGAATTCGAGGGCTGAGGGATATAATTCAGTCCATAACACCCACCTAAGTTTTCTCCTTCCTCTTCCTCTCCAAATCTCAACCAATATTTAAGGACACATTCAAATTCTACTTTCAATCCTACTATGTAATCATTAAAGTTCACTCTATCTCTTCCTCTAAGCTCTGACCTTATGCACTTTGGCACTTGGATAGTTTCTTTCCTTTCTCTCCCTCTCTCTCTCTCTCTCTTTTAAAGACCTAGTGCATGCATGCACACATGAGTTGGGGGGGCAGAGGGAGAAGGAGAGAATCTTAAGCAGGCTCCACTCTAAGCTCATCTCAGAACCTGAGATCATGACTAGAGCTGAAATCGAGAGTCTGACGCTTAACCAACTGAGCCACCCAGGTGCCCCGCACGTCTATAGTTTCACTTTCCTGGGTATAGGTCTGTCTCCAGAAAGTCAAGCTCTTTTAAGCTCTCTAAGTTGTTGGTAAGTGCTTACTGAATATGGATTTAAAACTTAACCAGATTGACTTTCTTCAATCTGAATTTTCTTCTTTTCAAAAGAACTTTTCAGAGTCTTACTTACTATGATATTGCTTTCATAGATAATGGGTAAGTTCCTAAGTAGGAAAGAGTCACTACTTTGTTACCAACCAAAAAGTAAGGGTTCAAATCTTTGAGAAGAAAAATTTCCCCTTTGTATCAGCACATATGACATCTCTCCCCTAATTCTCAATAGATCTTAATTAAACTTTCTGTCTTTCATATTTTCCCCTCCTCTTAAACAGCTCCTTTAAACATATTTTTTCCCAGGATCCCTGTGACCAAATAGCATAAAATACAGAGTAGGTATCTCACTCAAATTCTTTCTTGTGCATTAGACTCTGATACTTCAAGGTCTTTTAAATTGAAACTTTAGCATTTACTTCCTGAATATAATGGAAACTAACATTTACAGTGCAATTATGTGTAGAGTATATTCAAACTGGTCTACCTGTATTATCTCATTTAATCCTGAACAACTCTGTGAATGCATACTATGATTCCTTCCCTTTTGTATTTGAGGAAACTAAGGCATAGAAATGTTAATTAACTTGCCCAAAATATTATGGTGGGTTAAGACAAAGCAGTCTGACACTAGTGCCCAACACTTAACTACTCTGTATGGTTCCATCTACAAATAGGAAAGAGATTGTTCTCTGTCTCTCTCTAGTATTCTTTTTTAAACTTTAAATTTTAAATTCATAATTACAAATTATTTTTCTAATGTAAATCACATATCCTTTTTTTTTTTAAGATTGTATTTATTTGTCAGAGAGAGAGAGCACGCGCGTGCACAAGTGGCGGGGGGCGGGCGGGGTGGTGGGCAGGCAGAGAGAGAAGCTCCTAAGCAAGGAGCCCGATGTGGGACTCCGTCCCGGGACCCTGGGATCATGACCTGAGCCGAAGGTACATAGACTGAGTCACCCAAGCGTCTCCACATATCCTTTTTTTTTTTTTAAGGTTTTCTTTTTTTTTTTTTTTAAAGATTTTATTTATTTATTTGAGACAGAGAGAATGAGAGAGAGAGAGCACATGAGAGGGGGGAGGGTAAGAGGGAGAAGCAGACTCCCCGCTGAGCGGGGAGCCCGATGCGGGACTCGATCCAGGGACTCCAGGATCATGACCTGAGCCGAAGGCAGTCGCTTAACCAACTGAGCCACCCAGGCGCCCTCCACATATCCTTTTGATGAGGATATTCAGTAATAGAAAAATATTTTTAATTATATTTGTTCTAATGTTTTTATCTTGTGTTTCAATCAGTTGAGCAGTGTGTGTGGAAAAAAAAGAAGACTATTTACAAGTTCTTGAGCTGTTTGGCATCCTTTGTAATCAGTTCTCTGATCTAAGGGCAAACCAGACAGCTGGCCTGTATATGATTGTGCTGCCCTCATCTGACAGACATTGGGAACTGCAGGTAGAATAGATTCGCCGAGACTATGAAGCCCCAACTCAGAGGAGCTGAGTATCTACCCAAGAGTTCACTGAACACTTTCAAAGCCACTTTACCTGTGACCTTGAAAAGCCAGTGAACTCTTCATATGTCCTTAGCTTATTTCATAGAAGAAACATACCAAGTGGGAGACTATTCAATTACTGCAAGTATTTATAACACTATGTATTTATAGGTATTACGTGCATTTACAATTTGATAACAGGAAATGTCAAAAACATTCTCCCTGTGAACTCAACGTACTAATAAAATTGGTATGTTACATTGAAAATTATATTTTTAAAAACTGGAAAATTCTTGAAATTCTCCTGGGGTGTATGTAATTTACCTATTTAATTATACAACTGGACAAGGCTTGCCATTTTTAAATCTCTTTAATATTAATCTTGGAACATGGAATTTAGAACATTTAACTTTTTTTTAAGATTTTATTTATTTGACAGAGACACAGCGAGAGAGGGAACACAAACAAGGGGAGTGGGAAAGGGAGAAGCAGGCTTCCCGCTGAGCAGAGAGCCCGGCCTGGGGCTCAATCCCAGGACCCTGGGATCATGACCTGAGCCGAAGGCAGACGCTTAACCGACTGAGCCACCCAGGTGCCCTAGAATATTAAACTTAAGTCCTCTATTCATAATTATAAATATGGAAACAGCCCGCATTGACTAACTATAACAGTAGAGACCTTGTCCCACAACAAAACCCAGTGTGGGTCTCCAAAAGGGTTCTCTTTCTCTCCTTGATAAACAATCTGTTGGCTTGCAAAGGCAGTGGCTAAAATTCCTCATTGGTAATAATTTCACATGATAGTCTCATTGAATAGAGTTAAAAACTAGAAACAGAGCAACAAAATTCTACCCTTGTTGGTATAGGAACTGTAAATCTGAAGCCAGCAAAAGGCCTCAAAATTATTTCTCAAACTGGTCTGCCCCAGAGCCTAGGATTCCTGCCATAGATACATTTTTTTTCCTACTTACAATATGATTTCTCCAGTAGTTTCTCTGGTAGCCCAATTTTGAAATATCAAAATACAACATTATCTAGAGAGATTAGACACATAACTCACAAATTCTTCAGCACGGATTAGCTTATCAGTTTGTCAAAAGGAAAGCAGGAAATAATACCTTGAGGGGAAGATGGGGAAGATGCAGGTAGTGTTTAATGGACAGGAGGATAGAAGAATATTCCCAAGCATATGGGACCGCTGAGGAAGAGCTGCCAGTGTGGACTGTAGAAGTGGGAGCAAAGGAAGATCATGTAGGCAAAAGAAGCCAAACATTGAAAGGGAAAGGGGGAAAAAGCTGAACACAAAACCTGGACTACTTGAGAATTTTATGTGGGACTGGCCTTGTTGACCAAAACTAAAATATGGAGATTGTCCAATAAGAAGGGGAAAATTTTTTTTATCAGAGTTTACAGATTAAACAAAGCAAACAAAGGGTAGAATAATCACATTTGTTTTACAAGACTTTAAAACTGATGACTTTACCACAAATAAATTCTCACTTTCTCCAGATAAAACATTCTGCATTTAGAAATACCAAATGATATTGAAAAGCTGAAGCCTTGGCTAAATATTGAACAGATTGTTCCATCCCTTCTCGGCCAGGATAAGGAAAGGACAAAATATATTTCTAAAGGTCCTATTTACTTTATGTCTTGAAATGTTTAGAATAAACTAAATAAATGTTAAAAAAAAGGAAGAGAAGAAACATATAATCAAAATATGCCAAGTAAAGGAATTGTCATGACTTTTAAAATCTAATTTTAATCCTCCCCAACTGTAGTATGAGTACAGATGCCAAAATGAGTAGTAGATGCCAAATAAGTGATAATGTAGATAAGTTTTATTTGTCTGCATATCTGAGAAAGCAATTGTTAGTTGGTCCTTTTCTGGCAACCTCCTTGTCCAGATTACACTTACTTGCATCATAATAGTTCTTTCCACAGGAAATATTGATACAGTATCTGTGCTTATCTGGTGAAGCCTGGCTCTAGCATCCAAAGTACAGCAAAGAAAACAGCCCCGTCTGGCTCTGCTGCTCTTTCCAATAAAGGGCAGCACAGTGTCCTAAGCTGGGTTCTCTTTTAGTCTCTGCCCTTCTCCCTATTTAAAAGACAACATACTTTAAGTAAAGCTTAAATTTTCTATTTCTAATCCCTAAGGATGATATTCAAAAGATTTTCTTTAAAAAACCGAAGGTGGCACACTGGCCAATCAGGACAGATTCTGAATGTAAACAACAGGTATTTGGCTACCTTACTGTTTCCTACACCTCCTGTTCAATCTCAGTTCTACATTTCATTTGGAAGTTTTCAATTTTAATGCAATTTAAACACCATCACTTAAAATAATATCTGAGTTTTGAAAATAAAATCAAAATATGTGTTGTTTACAATTATAGCTGAAAAATTGCTTATAGCTTAGTTAAGTTTAACATAGTCACACAGTTACATAAAACATGAAGAAAGAGAAAGAAGGAAGGAAGGAAGGAAAGAAGGAAGAAGGAAGGAAGGAAGGAAGGAAGGAAGAAAAGAAGGAAGGAAGGAAGGAAGAGGGGAAGGGAGGAAGTCAAGCAAGAATCTACAACCCTGACACTATCAACATGGTGAGTAAATGCACACAATTTTCCCTAAGGTGCTGATCACATTTTAATAGCACATTTACCATACTGAAACACTTTTTAAGGTAAAAAGCAATATATTACAGTCTATTCATCTAAGATGACTATCTAATAGGAGGAATACTAAATATTAGATTATAAATATTACTAGTAAAAGTAGAGACATATGTCTCTATGAATTAAAAACCCATCTGGAGTCAAGTTACTGTCTAAGTCCCGGGTCCAACTCTTCCTGACTCTGGGATCCTGAGCAGGATGCTCAACCTCTCTTAGGTCTGCTTCTTCATCTATTAAGTGGTAACAACTCTCCCTCCACTTGGATTATTGAGAACTTCAAAATGAAACTACGTCAGAGAAAGCGTTTTGTAAATAATTAAAAGTGGTTCAGTGTTACCTAATTAAGCATTAGAATAATGATATTAATAATAATAATAAACTAAATCCTAAGATTTTCCTCCAAGAAAAGTTGCTTTCTTCATGAACAAAGCCTTAAGATATTAGAAATGTGACAAGAATGTAAAAGCTTGACAAATGCTTTAGGGACTAACCCTGGATTTAAAAAAAGCAATAGGCTAGACAGTCTCTCCTCACCATGACTACATCTTTGTATCTCAGACTTGAAAATGATTGTTATTTATAGTTAAAGCCTCCCGGTTAATTCTCACAAGAGGATTACAAGACTGTCAATCAAGCAAAAGCCCCAGCAGGTGGGATGAATGTGAGCTGATAAAACAGGTTCTGTCAAAGCATTAGTAGAAGTGAATTCCAGAATCACTAACCCTCCCACACCCTAGTCTTAATCCAAAAAATTACATCCTCCAGCTAAGAACAACAACAACAAAAGAGTCTGGTATTAAATAGATGTATTCCAGCTAAAATACACTATAGATGATGCAGAGAATATGTGTGTTTTATACACCCTAGATTTGAGAGATTATACTAAGAAATTCAAAAGGCTGCCTGGTATTTTCAAGGGTATCTCAAAGTAAATTATATTTCTTTGCCAATTGTAACAATATTATTCTACATCCAAACTTGGACTCTACTTAATATCCAGGTCCAAATTTCCATGTACATTTAGGACAAATCTACTTGGACTACCTACCCAAAGGACTTTATACACAGTCTGTCCCCAAACCTCCTTTCATGAGTGTTTGGGCTCAACGAATATTATCACTATCATTCTAGCCACCTGTTTAAAACTTTACACCATCTTTGACCCCTTCCTCATCCCCACTCCCACCACAGCCATCAATTAATGAATACCTTTGGCTTCTATCTGTGAAACTTCTATGAAATGTCTTTTATATTCATTCATTCCTCTCTTCTATTCCTATTGTTACTACCCTTGTCCAGGGATTTATCAGATTTCAGCTAAATCATCTGTACAATGTCTTAACTGTTCTCACTGACTGCCTCACTTTTCCAAATGTACTTTCCGAATTCCTAATGGAGGAGGCTTTTAAACAACAAAGCAGTAAGATTAAGTGTCCTTAGCAAAACATTTAACAATCTATTTCATATCTGTCTCTCAGACTTATTTCTAAGTTGATGGCTCCATAAACTGTACTCTGGTCACACCACACACCGTATAGTTACTATTTCTTGAGTACTGTATTCCATTGTCCAGGGGTTTTACTCATGCTGTTCCTTGAATCTAAAAAGTTCTTTCCTCCCTTCTCCAAACAGTAACATATATCTTTTTCAAAACTATTTTCTCCACCTCCTCTCATTTGAGCTATATCCCAACACCAAGAATTTACCACTATTTCCTATACTCTTAAAAAGTTCTGCTGTATTTCTAAAAAAAAAAAAAAGCACTTCTTTCACATATGCATGTTGTTTTCTCACCAAATTGTAAATCCAAATACCGTAAGCATGTCATTTTTAGCTTAATGTTTCCTATGGTCTCTATCATTGTGTGTGTGTATGCATCAATAGCTCATTGCACGTTTATAAAAACTAATGACTATGATTGTAATACTGTGCATGATGTCCTGGCAGCTATACTGTGATGAGCACAGCACAATCTATAGTTTTCTAGTCACTATGTTGTACACCTGACACTAATGTAACATTGTGTGTCAATTATATTTCAATTAAAAAAATAACAATAGTGACTGTGATTAAATGGGAGCTTATTATGTGCCAGGCTCTACTCTAACATTTTCACTATATGAATTAGGGCATTTAATCCTCAAAATAAATCTGTGACGTAGGTAACATTAGTCCTATTTTATAAGTGAAGTAACAAATACCCAAAAAAGTTAAGCAGCTTACCCAAGGTCTACACTAGTCTGGTGTCAGGATTGAACCAAGATCTCTCAGAATTCACGGCTTGCCCTCAACCAATTAGCTACACAGCCTTTAACGGATAGGTAACCACAAAAAACTATAGTAGATAAAAAGACTATTATATGAATACTGACTGAAAACATTGAGAACATTGGTGCCTAAGAGGTAATATGATTAGAATCCATAAATTCAAACTCTCTCTTTAAAGAATAACATTTCCTATCTTATAAGGCTATTTTTTTTCATAAGGCTATTTTGAAGACTAATTGAAATGAAGTACATAAAATGCCTAGCACAGTACCTAGAACACAGTAAGGTTCAAACAAGATTGTTCTTTTTTTCAGTTGGGAATAGTATAGAAAATATATTCAAACTTGTTCCCCACATCATAAAATCATAGGGCAAGGAGACATGCTTTACATTCATAATGGCTGAATGTCAGATAAAAGGAAATGTTGTTTTAAATATATCTGCTATATGGGCCCGTGGGTGGTGTAGTCAGTTAAGCATCAGACTCTTAGTTTCAGCTTAGGTCATGATCTCAGGGTCATGAGATCAAGCCCCACATAGTGCTCCTCGTTGAACTTGGAGTCTGCTAAAGTTTCTCTCTCCCTCTCCCTCTGCCCCTCCCTGTGCACTCTCCCTCTCTCTCAAATATATATATCTGCTACAGATAGAAAATAAAAAATACATCAACGATAGTTTAGCAAAAGCTATGAATGATGGTCCCTTGGATGACATCAAAAAGAGATTTGGAGATTTGGATTAAACCTAACTGGAGTTTGTGGAACCTGGACCGTGAAGTTTATCCAGCAACAATAATCATACCATCTACTACTATTCACTAAACAATTATGCAGTTCATATGTATCAGCACTTTTCACAAAACACCAATGAAATCCATGCTGCTATTATTATGACAGTTGTTGTGCTGTTATTATACAAACGAAGAAATTGGTGTGTGAAGAGTTTAGGTACCTTACCCCAAGTTACACTGCTGTGAGTGACATAGCCAGTTTTCAGTGTATGTCTGTCTGACTCTGGAGCCCAACCTCTTAATCACTCAGTCTGTTTTTAGTCAATCTGTAATCTACTGTTGCTTTGGATTTTTTTTTAATGAAGGGAAATTTTTAGTGTGATTCATTACATTATAAATACTAGCTGCTTTTAAAAACTCATTCAAGCCAAATACTCATTGTCTAAGCAATCCAACTTCTTTTAATTTAACACGAAGAGCAGACAAATTACAATTTATGTAGTCTGAATTCCAATACCATAAAACCAGAGGGCACAATGTACATTTATCTATCCACATAGTCTTTTCCTAGAATGTCTGAAACCAGCAATGACATCATTGAGGGGTAGACTAACTTCATACCATATGACAATATGGTGATGTGTTCTGAGTATGCTTTTATCTTGCTTTTTTAAAAGGTCATAAGGGTAATACATCAAATAAGGTATTTTTAAAAATTCAGCTTTTTCCAAGTCGGCAACAGTGTCCGGTCTTTACACCTCTATATTTTCATTGCTGTTTTTATGGCAATTCTCTCTTTTCTAATTTGATACCTACCATCGCCTTCTAGTTATGGTCTGGGCTCTCACTTTAAAAAATGCCCCTGTAAAAAAATGCCCTGCTTGAAAATTCTGTCTTCTATAGGAGAATATAAGTTTAAAATATTTATGTTGGACCTGCCCACTGAAATAAAAATGTGAACAATGAAGGCAATCACCCAGTCTTTGCCATAACTATCTGAACTCTCCTTTTCCACCACATAAAGAAACAGAACGATGAACACAGAATTCAGAGGGTTTAATTTAACATGACCCCAGCATCTGATGGTAGTAATTACAGACTCCTGCTGCCAAATTCAGTATTTTGAAGTTGAGACAAAGCTTTCATTTAAACCTAACTTTCAACTATTCATAAAGTTTGAAGTTATTTTCATTGTTTTGTCAGACATTTCAAAGGCTGTTTTTCAGTGATTATCCTGAAACTCCAGAGATACCCACTAAAAGATACTTTTCTTTTTAAATACTTTGAAATGTTATGTTATTGTGCACTACGCTTTCATCATTTCCAGCTTTGTATTTCTGATTCTTTGACCAGCCCCAGAGTCTTTAAGGCCTAAGGCTATTCCAAAGGGAGTTAAGATCCTAAACAAATCAGTCTACATGCTCCTTTCACATCTTCTGCCCTAAAATTCTTTATTTGGGTAAGATATTTAAATTAAAATTTAAATTGGAAAATTCCAAAGTGGCAACACAGTCCAGAAGGGTGTATATGGAAGAGAAAAGGGGCAATCCTCATTGAAAATCAGACGTGCTGCCTTCTGGTTATATACACGTAGGAGCTCCTCACCAATCTTTTTTTTATATGGTGGAGAAATACAAATTTCTCCTAACCAAATGTCTATCCGAATCTACACAGGGTGCCTGTGTGGTTCAGTCAGTTAAGTGTCTGACTCTTGGTTTCGGCTCAGGTTATGATCTCAAGGTCGTGAGACTGAGCCCTGTGTTGGCTCTGTGCTCAGTGTGGAGTCTGCTTGAGATTATCTCTCTCTCCCTTTTCTTTTGCCCTTCCCCCTGCTTGCACTTTCTCTCTCTAAATTAAATAATCTTTTTAAAAAAATATGCACATATCAATTATTTTGTTGCTGTTAGAATTGAGGCTTTAATTTAAACCATCATTTTGGTCAGTCAAAAAAATAACATATGTAGCACCTGTGAAGTTATTCTTGTACAGTTCTTCACTACTATTTATTCTGTCCTGCAATGAAATCCAGTGCCATCAATTAATAAAAGTTGCTCAAGTTACATTTAATAATCAGAAGAGATAACACTTTTCTAAACATATTGGTGGTAGACTAAATAAGGGCCACCAAATATATCCAGGTCCTCATCCCTGGAATCTGGGAATATTACCGTATATGACAAAAGGAATTTTGCAGATATAGTTAAGAATTTTGAGATGGGAAGATTTCCCTGGATAATGCAGGCAGGCAAGCCTTAAGTGCAATTAGAATTATCCTTTTAAGAGGAAGGCAGAGGGTGACTTGACTACAGAAGGGAAGAAGGCCATGTATTACTGAAGAAGAGATCAGAGTGATGTGGCCAGAAACCAAGACATGTCAGCAGCCTCTAGAAACCAGAAGAAGCAAGAAATGCAATTCTTGCTGGAAGCTTCTAGAAGGAACCATTCCCACTGACACATTTTAGCCCCATAAAACTCATTTCAGACTTCTGATCTCTACATCTGTAAGAGAGCAAATTTCTGTTGTTTTAAACCAGAAAGTTTGTGGTGATTTTTTATAGCAGCAATAGGAAACTGAAACAGCCTTGTACATACTATGGCTTCATTTTATTAACAGAAGTGAGGTCACAGGGCAAACCACTGCCACCAGAATTGGAGAAACAGACCAGCGAACAGAGAGAATCACAATTTACCAGGGCAGAAACCCACCAGCAGAAACCTCCAGGAACCAGTGCCCCAATAGGAAAATATGAACCTCAATCAACAAATTGCTGAAGGCTCAATTTAGACAAATCTGAGCGAAATTCCAGGGTGGCCCCCCACTTTTGGGAGTTTTACTTCTTGGAGCTCTTTGATCAGGTTTTCCCAGGGAATATCAGACAAAACTCCCCTTGGGTTTCTGGCAGGGAGAGAGGAAAAGTAACCATTTTGAAATATGCCAGAGCATGCTGTTCTTAACAAGGCCTCTGCTCAAGTGAAATTATTTGCCAGAGCCAACCCATTAGGGTTTTATCAGAGCCTAACTGACCCCCTCTGGTCTTCCATGTGGGGGAAGGGAAATATTCAACTCCACTCCCTGCCCCAATCTGACCCACCTAAAATGTGGGAATGGATGACTGAGAAGCACTTGTGAAGTTCACAGCTCAGAGACATAGGCTCACTAAAAAACTTAGCCCTAATCATAGGGCTATAGTATACTTCCCCTCCCCTACACCTTATCAACACATCACTATAGGCCTGTTTGTGAGAATTCCTTTCACCCAGTACATCATATCTAACTTTCAAAAAAAAAAATTACAAGGCATTCTTAAAGGCAAAAAACATAGTTTGAAGAGACAACACAAGCATCAGAACTAGCCTTAGATATGGCAGGGATATTGGAATTATTGAAATAAGAATTTAAAACAACTATGATGAATACGCTAATGGGTCTAATGGAAAAAATAGACAACATGCCAAAATAGACGGATAATGTAAGTAGGGAGATGGAAATTCTAAAAACGACTCAAAAAGAAATGCTAGAGATCAAAAACACTGTAACATAAATGAAGAAAGCCTTTGGTGGGCTCGTTAGTTGAAAGAATCTAAGGATATGTCAATAGAAACTTCCAAAACTGAAAAGCAAAGAGAAAAAACACTGAGGTGTGAGGAGTAAACCAGAATAGAATATTCAAGAACAGTGGGACAAATGTAAGATAAATGCCTGAAAACTAGACCTAGTCAAAATGTAGAAAATCAAAGTTAAAAAAACAATCCTGAAAGAGGCCAAAGAGAAAAACACCTTACCTACAGAGGAACAAAGATAAGATTTGCATCCAACTCCTCGGAAACCATGCAAGCAAGAAGTCAGTGGAGTGAAATATTTAAAGTGTTGAGAAAAGAAATGAGGTAAGGCATTCAGAAAAATTAAAACAATACTTATTTTATATAAGGCATAAAGTATGTTTTTCAAACAAAACTATGTGAATAAAATCAAATACAAACAAAATATGAGAAAAGAATACCCAAGAATCATAAGCTATTCCTATTTCAATCTTTAAGACTGTTTCTTGGATTAGAAGCCACAAAATATTGCAGAAGCTTAACTGACAACTGAGCTACAACTCAGAGGGTAATCAGAAGAGATGTTGCTGGTGGAAATGAAATCGATGCCCACACAGAAAAAGACATTTCCTCTCGGTAACACAACGCATAAATATCAGAGAAAATAACAATATCAACTTATTGTCCACTTGCCATATGTAAATTTGTGTATGTGGGTTAACCCATTTAAGTGGATTAACACAACTATTCCCATTTTAGAAACAGAAATGTTAAGCAATTCAGTCAAGGCAACACAAGTGGTGAACCCAGACAACCTGGCTCCAGGGTCTGCCAAGCACTAGGCTATCCTCAGTGAACTCTAAAATGGAACTGCGTTGTTTTCCTCCCTAGGACATATAAACTGGCTATTTTATGAGCTTCCAGTTTGAAGTACCAATTCAAATGGCTATCATTATTTAGCTTTACAAAAGATAAAATTACACCTTTTAAACACCTCTAATCCAAATTTGTTATGATTTTTCCAAATAAAAATGATTTTATTTGAAAGTCTTTAAACCAGATAATTATCCCCTTTAATTATCTCCCGATGTCAAATCCCATAAAATTTTTAATTTCAATGTAAAGGAAATTCCTTGCATTGATTTGCTTATATTTATTTCTTTCAAGCATAGGGTGTTATGTTGAGTAAGTCCATATTCATTAGGCCTACAGCCTTCAAGATTTTGTAAATGACAAATATATCTATTCTAAGGTAATACTTTCCCAATTCTTTTTTATTTATTTTATTTTATGATGTTATATTAGTCACCATACAATACATCATTAGTTTTTGATGTAGTGATCCACGATTCATTGTTTTCATATAACACCCAGTGCTCCATGCAGTACATGCCCTCCTTAATACCTTTCACCGGGCTAACCCATCCCCCCCCCCCAGCCCCCTGTTTGTTTCTCAGAGTCCATCGTCTCTCATGGTTCATCTCTCCCTCTGATATCCCCCCCCTTCATTCTTCCCTTCCTTCTCCTAATGTCCTCCATGATATTCCTTATGTTCCACAAATAAGTGATACCATATGATAATTGACTTTCTCTGCTTGACTTATTTCACTTAGCATAATCTCCTCCTGTCCCAACCATGTTGATGTAAAAGTTGGGTATTCATCCTTTCTGATGGCTGAGTAATATTCCATTGTATATATGGACCACATCTTCTTTATCCATTCATCTGTTGAAGGGCATCTCAGCTCTTTCCACAGTTTGGCTTTTGGGGACATTGCTGCTATGAACACTGGGGTGCATATGGCCCTTCTTTTCACTACATCTGTGTCTTTGGGGTAAATACCCAGTAGTGCAATTGCTGGGTCATAGGGTAGCTCTCTTTTTAATTTTTTGAGTCACCTCCACAGTGTTTTCCAAAGTGGCTGTACCAGCTTGCTTTCCCACCAAGGGTGTAAGGGAGTTCCCTTTCTCCACATCCTTGTCAACATTTGTTGTTCCTTGCCTCGTCAATTTTTGCCATTCTAACTGATGTAAGGTGGTATCTCAATGTGGTTTTGATTTTAATTTCCCTGATGACTAATGATGATAAACATTTTTTCATGTGTCTGTTAGCCATTTGTATGTCTTCTTTGGAGAAGTGTCTGTTCATGTCTTCTGCTCATTTTTTGACTTGATTATTTGTCTTTGGGTGTTGAGTTTGAGAAGTTCTTTATAGATCTTGGATACCAGCCCTTTATCTGTAGTGTCCTTTACAAATATCTTCTCCCATTCTGTGGGTTGCCTCTGTTTTGTTGACTGTTTGCTTTGCTGTGCAGAAGCTTTTTATCTTGATTAAGTCCCAAAAGTTCATTTTTGCTTTTGTTTCACTAGCCTTTGGAGATGTATCTTGAAAGAAGTTGCTATGGCCGATGTCAAAGAGGTTACTGCCTATGTTCTCCTCTAGGATTTTGATGGATTCCTGTCTCACATTGAGGTCTTTCATCCATTTTGAGTTTATCTTTGTGTATGGTGTTAGAGAATGGTCAAGTTTCATTCTTCTGCATGTGGCTGTCCAATTTTCTCAGCACCATTTATTGAAGAGACTTTTTTCCATTGCATATTTTTTCCTGCTTTGTCAAAGATTATTTGACCATAGAGTTGAGGGTCCGTATCTGGGCTTTCTATTCTGTTCCGTTGGTCTATATGTCTGTTTTTGTGCCAGTACCATGCTGTCTTGGTGATCACTGCTTTGCAATATAGCTTGAAATCTGGCAATGTGATGCCCCCAAGCTTTGTTTTTCTTTTTCAACATTACCTTGGCGATTCAGGGTCTTTTCTGATTCCATACAAATTTTAGAATTGTTTGTTCCTGCACTTTGAAAAATGTCATTGGAATTTTGATCGGGATGGCATTGAAGGTATAGATTGCTCTGTGTAGCATAGACATTTTAACAATGTTTATTCTTCTGATCCATGAGCATGGAATGTTTTTCCATCTTTTTGTGTCTTCTTCAATTTCTTTCATGAGTGTTGTGTAGTTCCTAGAGTATAGATCCTTTCCCTCTTTGGTTAGGTTTATTCCGAGGTATCTTATGGCTTTTGGTGCTATTGTAAATGGAATCGTTTCTCTAATTTCTCTTTCTACAGTTGCATTGTTAGTGTATAAGAAAGCAACTGATTTCTGTGCATTGATTTTGTATCCTGCCACATTACTGAACTGCTGTATGAATTCTAGTAATTTGGGGGTGGAGTCTTTTGGATTTTCCACAAAAGTATCATGTCATCTGTAAAGAGAGAGAGTTTGACTTCTTCTTTGCCTATTTGAATACCTTTTATTTCTTTTTGTTGCCTGATTGCTGTTGCCAGGACTTCTAGTACTATGTTGAACAATAGTGGCAAGAGTGAGCATCCTTGATGTGTTCCTGATCTTAAGGGAAAGGTCTCATCTTTTCCCCATTGAGGATGATATTTGCTGTCAGTTTTTCATAAATGGATTTTATGAACTTGAGGAATGTTCCCTCTATCCCTATACTCTGAAGAATTTTAATTGGGAAAGGATGCTTTATTTTGTCAAATGCTTTTTCTGCATCAACTGAGAGGACCATATGGTTCTTCTCTCTCCTCTAATTAATGTGTTCTATCACATTGATTGGCTTGCGAATGTTGAACCACCCTTGCATCCCGGGGACAAATCCTGCTTGGTCGTGGTGGATGATCCTTTTAATGTACTGTTGGATCCTATTAGCTAGGATTTTGTTGAGAATTTTGGAATCCATATTCATCAGGGATATCGGTCTGAAATTCTCCTTTTTGATGGGGTCTTTGCCTGGTTTGGGGATTAAGGTAATGCTGGCCTCATAGAATGAGTCTGGAAGCTTTCCTTCTGTTTCTATTATTTGAAACAGCTTCAGGAGAATAGGTAATATTTCTTCTTTGAATGTTTGGTAGAATTCCCCAGGGAATCCATCAGGCCCTGGATTCTTGTTTTTTGGGAGGTTTTTGATCACTGCTTCAATCTCGTTACTGATTATTGGCCTATTCAGGTTGTCAGTTTCTTCCTGTTTCAGTCTTGGCAGTTTATAGGTTTCTGGAAGGCATCCATTTCTTCCAGGTTGCTTAATTTATTGGCATATAGTTGTTGATAGTAATTTCTAATAATTGTTTCTATTTCCTTGGTGTTAATGATCTCTCCCCTTTCATTCATAATTTTATTAATTTGGGTCCTTTCTCTTTTCTTTTGGATAAGTCTGGCCAGTGGTTTATCGATCTTATTAATTCTTTCAAAGAACCAGCTTCTAGTTTCATTGACCTGATCTACTGTGTTTCTGGTTTCTAATTCATTGATCTCTGCTCTAATCTTAATTATTTCTCTTCTAATGTGTGGCTTAGGCATCATTTGTTGCTTTTTCTCTAGTTCTTTAAGGTGTAGAGTTAGTTGGTGAATTGGGGATTTTTCCATTTTTTTGAGTGAGGCTTGGATGGCTATGTATTTCCCCCTTAGGACTGCCTTTGCAGTATCCCATAGGTTTTGGACCAATCTATTTTCATTCTCATTGGTTTCCATGAATTGTTTAAGTTCTTCTTTGTTTTCCTGGTTGACCCAAACATTTTTTTTAAGATTTTATTTATTTATTTGACAGAGAGATAGAGAGCACAAGTAGGCAGAGAGGCAGGCAGAGGGAGAGGGAGAAGCAGGCTCTCCACTGAGCAGGGAGCCTGACGTGGGGCTCAATCCCAGAACGCTGGGATCGTGACCTGAGCCGAAGGCAACCGCTAAGCCAGCTGAGCCACCCAGGCGCCCCAGACCCAAACATTCTTGAGCAGAGTGGTCTTTAGCTTCCAAGTGTTTGAATTTCTTCCACATTTTTTTCTTGTGATTGAGTTCCAGTTTTAAAGCATTATGGTCTGAGAATATGCAGGGAAAAATCTGAGTCTTTTGGTGTCGGTTGAGACCTGATTTGTGACCCAGTATGTGGTCTATTCTGGAGAAAGTTCCATGTGCTCTCGAGAAGAATGAGTATTCTGTTGTTTTAGGGTGGAATGTTCTGTATGTATCTATGAGGTCCATCTGGTACAGTGTGTCATTCAAAGCTCTTGTTTCTTTGTTGATTTTCTCCTTCGATGATCTGTCTATTGCTCAGAGTGGAATATTGAGGTCTCCTACAATTAATGTATTTTTACCACTATGACTCTTTATGTTGCTTAACAGTTGGCTTATGTAGCTGGCTGCTCCCATGTTGGGGGTGTAGATATTTACAATTATTAGATCTTCTTGTTGGATAGATCCTTTAAGAAAGATAGAGTGTCCTTCTGTGTCTCTAACTACAGTCTTTAGCTTAAAATCTAATTTGTCTGATATAAGAATTGCTACCCCAGCTTTCTTTTGAGATCCATTGGCATGGAAGATGGATCTCCATCCCTTCACTTGCAGTCTGGATGTATCTTTAGGTTCAAAATGAGTCTCTTGTAGACAGCATATGGATGGGTCCTGTCTTTTTATCCAATCTGCAACCCTGTGCCATTTTATGGGAGCATTTAGGCCGTTCACGTTGAGAGTGATTATTGAAAGATATGAATTTATTGTCATCATATTGCCTGTGAAGACCTTGTTTCTATAGATTGTCTCTGTAAATTTCTGTTCTGTATCACTCTTGGGGTCTTTCTCCTTTTATAGAACCCTCCTTAATATTTCTTGCAGGGCCGGCTTAGTGGTCACATATTCTTTCAGTTTCTGCCAGTCTTGGAAGCTCTGCATCTCTCCATCCATTCTAAATGACAGCCTTGCCAGATAAAGTATGCTTGGCTGCATGTTCTTCTCGTTTGGTACCCTGAATATGTCTTGCCAGACTTCTCTGGCTTGCCAGGTCTCTGTGGATAGGTCTGATGTTATTCTAATGTTCTTCCCTCTGTACGTAAGGAATCTCTTCCCCCTAACTGCCCTTAAGATGGTTTCCTTGGTTCTAAGATTTGCAAGTTTTACTATTACATGCCGGGGTGTTGGCCTGTTTTCCTTGATCTTGGGAGGGGTCCTCTCTGCCTCTAGGACACGAATGTTTGTTTCATTTCCCAGATTAGGGAAGTTCTCAGCTATGATTTGCTCAAATACATCTTCTAGTCCTCTCTCTCTCTCCACCCCCTCAGGGATTCCAATAATTCTGACATTGGAACATTTTATGGTGTCACTTATTTCTCTGATTCTATTTTCAACATGGATTCTGAGTTGTTTTTCCCTGGCCTCCTCTGTTTCCTTTTTTTCTATCAATTGATCTTCTAGATTACTAATTCGTTCTTCTGCTTCCCTTACCCTAGCTGTTAGATTATCTAGATTAGACTGGATCTCAATGATAGCATTTTTAAGTTCTGCCAATTCAGCTTTCATTTCTGCCCTTAGAGACTCTATGTTGCCATTAATTGATTTCTCCATTTTAGCTATTGTCTTCACAATTACTACGCTGAATTCCATTTCTGACATCTTGGTTATATCTGTATCCATTTGTAAATCTGTGGCATAAGTCATAGTTTCTGAGTCTTTCCTACTATGGGGGTTCCTCCTCCTAGTCATTCCATTGAGGGGTGGTTGAGGGAATGTACAGAGTCCAAATTATTGACCACAACCCAAGCAAGATGCACCTGTTTTATAGGGACCTTAGTGTTGCTGGCCTCTTTCTTTCTCAGCTTGTCTTCTGGGGAAGGGGACTGCCTTGCTGTTACTCAGGCAACCCTGTTTGGGCAGCATTGCCCTGCCCCCTGTGGGGGGGAATGGGCTCAGTGAAAACCGGTTTTGGGGGACTTTTGTTCTCTGGCGGCTTTCCCTGGTGGTTTCCGCATCTCTTCCGAGAGTCAGAGCAGAAGAGATTGTTTCCAACCCTCTGCCTCAGAGCAGAGAGATCACAGTCTGTTCTTCAGTGAGCTCTCCAGGCCACGCTATCTCCATTTCTGTTTGTGCTGCTATAAACTGCAGTGTCCTGGGTTGTGCACCCCTCAGCTGGGTTCCCAGTCCTTGCCTCCTGGTCGGGGCACATCTCTGCACTTTGTGCTTCTCAAACCGACAGCTGTCCACAATTCACATGTGCAGCACTGCTCCAGGTTTCCATCTAGGGGGCTGCCCTAAAGTCCTTTCCCCACTGCTACCAGTCTGCGAGTCTGTTCCTGATCCCCAGCACGGGAGGCTATCACTCACTGGTGGTGCAGGATTCCCGATGGCTCCCTCCCCCTTCCATTTATCCTCTGATATCTGCCCACAGAGGCACAACTCCCCATTTCATACCTTGAAACCAAACTGTGATATTCTGTTTTTAGAGATCCAGATCTATCTTTTTACATCTCAGGCTGATTTTGTGGGTGTTCAGAGTGTTCTGGTAGATATCCAGCTCAATTCCAGGGACCAGTTGGAATAGGGTCCCCTACTCCTCCACCATCTTTTCCCCCCTCCTCCTACTTTCCCAATTCTTAAGATTCTATTCAAAAATTTTTATATGAAAAAATATATTTTTATATGAGTATTTCCAATCACCTCGATATTAATTATCATCTGGAAGTCTTCCAGCTTTATTATTACTTTTCTTTAACTTAATCCAGTGCTTCCAATATGGGTATATTAATGGTATTATACAACAGCAAAATAATGTGCTTTGTTTCATTTTTGAAACCATTCCTGCTGTTATTCAATAATTTATTGATTGTGAGGATTATAAGCAAGTCATTGGCCAATGATTTAAGAAATAATCATTAGTTCCAAGTTCTTCATTATAATAAAATATAATTGAGATTATTTTCTCTAACATGTACTGATTTACCAAATACATATGAAGATCCTGCTATGTACAAGGCATTATTGAAGTATAGAGTTGGCCATGGAATATTTAATAATCTAGTATAATCTAGTAATAATAAGTATAATAAAGAGAATGTCAGATAAATCATTTCCAAGTAAATGCTTTCTTTATTCACTGAGTTTAAATATCATAAAACAACATCAAATGTATGTTTTCCTAAGTTTTATCATTTTTGGTGGGGTTCAAAAATAAACTTTTATTTTCTTATCTAACATTTTCTTTATCAATTGCCCACTACCAATAGTTGTTTTGATTAAACAGCTGTCATATAATTTAGTTTAAAAGAAGAAAGAAGGGCGCCTGGGTGGCTCAGTTGTTTAAGCGCCTGCCTTTGGCTTGGGTCATGATCCCAGAGTCCCTGGATCTAGTTCGGGGATCAAGGGAGAAAAAAGAGAGGCAAAATAAGAAACAGACTCTTAACCACAGAGAACAAACTGCTGGTTACCAGAGGGGAGGTGGGTGGAGGGATGGGAGAAATAGGTGATGGGGACTAAAGAGAGTGTTGGGATGAGCACCGGGTGTTGTATGTAAGGGACAAATCACTAAATTCTACAACTGAAACTATTTAATTTAAATGAAAACTTGGAGGAAAAAAGTTAAGAACTAGAGAGTCTGGGAAAAGAATATACTAGAGTTCCTTGTACTATATTTGCAACTTTTAGGGATGTGTGGAATGTTTTCAAATTTAATCACAAAAAATTAAAAGAGTATGTGTTTTTACACATATTTTTTTTCCCTTAGAATCATTAGGGAGTAAGTTTACACACATGATGTCCGGTTACATTAACACACTTCAATGTATTTTTCCTAAGAACAAGAACATTTTCTTTCATAATCACAGTATAGTTGTCAAAATCAGAGAACTAATATTGATACAATAATATTATCAAATCTCCAGACCTTATTCAAACTTCACCAGTTGTCTTAATGATGTCCAAGAATAGAGCCAAGAAGTATCATAATAATCCAGGATTCTAGAATCCAGGATCACATATTAGATTTAGCTGCCACATCTCTAATCTCCCTTAATCTGAAACAGTTCTTCATCTTTGTCTTTCACAACCTTCTCATGACAAGCCATTTACTTTATAAAATGTCCTTCAATTTTGCCTTTGTCTGCCATTTCCCCATGACTAGATTCATACTATGCATTTTTGGTTAGAATTCTACAGGAGTTGATGCTGTGTCTTATCAACCTCAGAAAGTACATGATGTCAGTTTGTCTCATTGCTGGTGATGGTGACTGATCACTTTTTTAGGTGGTTCCTATCAGGTTTCTGCACTGTAATTTATTTTTCCCTTTGTAATGAATAATTTGTGGGGAGATACATTGAGCACTCATGGGAGAGAGGGGCAGAGGGAGAGGGAGAAGCAGGCTCCGTGCTGAGCCGGGAGCCTAATGTGGGGCTCGATCCCAGGAGCCTGGAATCACAACCTGAGCTGAAGGCAGATGTCCAGCTGACTGAGCCACCCTGGCACCCCTGATTATGGGGTTCTATTTCTCCTTCCCATAGCAGAACAGAGGGTGGGGTATATTATTCCAACTTTCATTCTCCTCCACTCTGTTTCTTTAAGATTTTATTTATTTATTTGAGAAAGGGAGAGAGAACACAAGGTGGGTGGAGAGGGAGAGAGAGAAGCAGACTCCCTATTGAGCAGGGGGCCCAATTCAAGGCTTGATTCCAGGACCTCGAGATCATGACCTGGGCCGAAGGCAGACACTTAACCAACTGAGCCACCCAGGTGCCCCTCTCCTCCACTCTTAATATAAATTTCTGGCCTATGCTAAGGGTAGTGATTTTCATACTTTAGTGGTAAGTCATAAATAGCTAGTTAGCAATGTGGGTTCCTAGACAAAACCTATAAAATTCTCTTGCAGTAGACTTGGGACACTGCTCAGGAACCTGTGTTTTTTATAAGCACCCAGGTGATTCTGAGGTCACTGATCAAGAACCACACTTTTAGAAACACTGTCAATGGTATAACTGGCAACTTCAAGGATGGGGTTTTACCTGAGGAATCTTTGGGACTCTGGTTCATGCTGAAATACAATGAGGTCAGTGCAAGGACTCCAGATCACCTCTGAACCTCCCTCTTCATTTGAGCTCCAGTCATGTAGCCAGGATCCTGGCTTTCATCAAAACCTGCTCTGAGAGAAAGAGAATTAGAGAAAGAGGATTAGAATCCAGCACAGACCAATAATTTCTACAAATAAATAGAAACATAATAACAGTGGAAAAATGGGCAAATGACAGGAACAGGCAATTCACAAAAGAACAAATCCAAGGATGAGTAAGCATTCATATCATCAGTGAAATAGAAATTAATAAAAGAGTAAGATACTATTTTTCACCAAAATGGCATGCATTTAAAAAGTTTGATAGTATCAAGTAATTTGCAGGGAAACTCGCACTCTAATGCATTCATGGAGAAATATAAACTACATGAGTCAGTTTAGAGAGCAAGTTGATAATGTCTATTAAATATGTTCATATCCTATGATGGTAAAAAATTCACTTCTTAGCATTAACTTTAGAAATACTAGGATATAAACAAAAATAAGCATATTCAAGAATGACTTTAAAATAGAAAAAACAGAAATCACCTATATGTCCCTAAAGGCACAATTGTCTAAATAAATTGTGGTATAATCTTAGTAGATATTATGCAACAATAAGAAGAAATGAGGTAGATCTATATGAACTAATTTAGAGAGCTCTCGAGACTTATCGCTGAGTGAAAAAAATCTAAAGAACACTATTCATTGTGGTAACCTGTCTCCAACATGGCACCATTAATTCCTTCCCTCTGTATGCACATGTCATTAGCTGAGCCTATTCCTGCCATGTCTTTGAATCTGACCTAGTCTTAATTATTTTTTTGATCAATAAAATGTGGCAGAAGAGATTCTGGAAATTCTGAGGTTAGGTTGTAAAAAGCTCTTCAGCTTTTATCCAAAGGATACAAACATAGTGATACATAGGGGTACATGCACCCCAATGTTTATAGCAGCAATGTCCACAATAGCCAAAATATGGAAAGAACCCAGATGTCCATCAACAGATGAATGGATAAAGAAGATGTGGTATATATATATACACAATGGGATATGACTCAGCCATCAAAGAGAATGAAATCTTGCCATTTGCAACAGCATGGATGGAACTAGAGGGTATTAGGCTAGCAAAATAAGTCAGTCAGAGAAAGACAAATATCATATGATTTCACTCACATGTGGAATTTAAGAAACAAAACAGATGACCATAGGGGAAGGGAAGGAAAAATAAAGCAAAAACAGAGAGGGAGACAAACCATAAGAGACTCTTAATGATAGGAAACAAACTGAGGATTGCTGGAGGGGAGGTGGGTAGTTACCCCATCATAACTAGGTGATGAGCATTAAGGAGGGCACTTGATGGAATGAGCATTGGGTGTTATATGCAACTGATGAATCACTAAATTCTACCTCTGAAACTAATAATACACTATGTTAATTAAGTTGAATTTAAATTTTAAAAAAAGGAAAAGCTCTACATCTTCCTCCTGGGTTTCTTGGAACTTGTTATTGCAAGTCTTGCACTGGGAGAATATCATCTGCTATGTATGAAATCTGACTGTCCTGAGAATGTCATGTGCAGAAGGAGGAAGATTCACCCAGCTCTGGCTATTCTAACCCAGGCAACATATGACATGTGAGTGAAGCTGCCATTTGGGGAATTATAGTCCCAGCAGATACCATGGACATAAGAACCAACATCCCATACGTATATCCTCAGTCAAGCCACCCCAGCCATCCTCATCCTTTTGAGCTACCTTAGCTGAGGCCCCAGCCATGGTGGAGTAGAAATGAACCATCCCTGTTATACCTTACCTGAATTTCTGACCTACAGAATCATGAGCATAATAAATGTTGGTCATTTTATAGCAGTTTAAAAAATTACAGTGATGGTTACTAGTGATTTTTAACTCCTTCCTTCCTTACATATTGATTGACACTCTACTGTAAATAGGGGTTTTTCCTTCTCCATTATTATACACTTATTTATATAAACTCAAGAACCTTATTTTATTCTATGGATTATATTACTATCATTATTTATTTTGATGCTTAAATTATCCCAAATTTGATCAATGGGCCCCTTTCACTTGTTCCTGTCTCCTTTTGGCATGTTCCCATGATTCTGAGCATTCATAATTTTGGGCATAAAATGATATCCCAGGCTCATTTTGTAGTTTCTCTCATCCAGCCTGTGTTTATTTTCCAAGGAGCACTGGTTCCTTTTAGCGAAGATGTTATCTAGAACTCATACAGCAACTCAGCAATGTGGCGGGATATAAAATCAGTGTACAGAAATCAGTTGCATTTCTTTTTTTTTCAAGATTTTTATTTATTTATTTGAGAGAGAGAGCACATGAGAGGGGGAAAAGTCAGAGGGAGAAGCAGACTCCCTGCCGAGCAGGGAGCCTGATGTGGGACTGGATCCAGGGATTCCAGGATCATGACCTGAGCCGAAGCCAGTCACTTAACCAACTGAGCCACCCAGGCGCCCCTCAGTTGCATTTCTATACACTGACAATGTGACTGAAGAAAGGGAAATTAAGGAGTCAATCCCATTTACAACTGCGCCCAAAACCATAAGATACCTAGGAATAAACCTAACCAAAGAGGCAAAGGATCTGTACTCAGAAAACTATAGAACACTCACGAAAGAAATCGAGGAAGACACAAAGAAATGGAAAAACATTCCATGTTCACGGATTGGAAAAACAAATATTGTTAAAATGTTACCCAGAGAAATCTACACATTCAATGCAATTCCTATCAAAATACCACCAACTTTTTTTCACAGAGTTGGAATGAATAATCCTAAAATTTGTATGGAACCAGAAAAGACCCCAAATAGCCAAAGGAATGTTGAAAAAGAAAACCAAAGTTGGTGGCATCACAATCTTGGACTTCAAGTTTTATTACAAAGCTGTAATCATCAAAACGGTATGGTACTAGCACAAAAACAGACACAGAGATCAATGGAACAGAATAGAGAACCCAGAAATAGAATAGAAAAGAGAACCTCAGCTCTATGGTCAACTAATCTTCAACAAAGCAGGAAAGAAAATCGAATGGAAAAAAGATAGCCTCTTCAACAAATGGAGTTGGGAAAATTAGACAGCCACATGCAGAAGAATGAAACTGGACCATTTCCTTACACCATACACAAAAATAGACTCAAAATGGATGAAAGACCTCAATGTGAGACAGGAAGCCATCAAAATCCTAGAGGAGAACACAGGCAGCAACCTCTTCGACCTTGGCCACAACAACTGCTTGCTAACCATGTCTCCAAAGGCAAGAGAAACAAAGACAAAAATGAACTATTGAGACTTCATCAAGATAAAAAGCTTTTGCACAGCAAAGGAAACAGTCCACAAAACCAAAAGACAACCGACAGAATGGGAGAAGATATTTGCAAATGTTTTATCAGATAAAGGGCTAGTATTCAAAATCTATAAAGAACTTATCAAACTCAACACCCAAAGAACAAATAATCCAATCAAGAAATGGGCAGAAGACATGAGCAGACATTTCTCCAAGGAAGACATCCAAATGGCTGACACATGGAAAAATGCTCCACATCACTTGGCATCAGAGAAATACCTATCATAACCACAATGGGATACCACCTCACACCAGTCAGAATGGCTCAAATTAACAAAACAGGGAACAACAAATGTTGGCAAGGATGTGGAGAAAGGGGAACTCTCTTACACTGTTGGTGGGAATGCAAGCTGGTACAGCCACTCTGGAAAACAGTATGAGGGTTCCTCAAGAAGTTAAAAATAGAGCTACCTTATGACCCAGCAACTTTACTACTGGGTATTTACCCCAAAGATACAGATGTAGTGATCCGAAGGGACACCTGCATCCCAATGTTCATAGCAGCAATGTCCACAATAGCTGAACTGTGGAAGGAGCTGAGATGCCCATCAACAGATGAATGGATAAAGAAGATGTGGTTCATATATACAATGGAATATAACTTAGCCCTCTGAAAGGATGAATACCTCCCATTTACATCAGTATGGATGGAACTGGTGGGTATTATGCTAAGTGAAATAAGTCAATCAGAGAAAGACAATTATCATATGGCTTCACTCATGTGTGGAATACAAGGAATAGTCCAGAGGATCATAGTGAAACAGAGGGAAAACTGAATGGAAAGTCATTAGAGAGGGAGACAAACAATGAGAGACCCTGGACTCTGGGAAACAAACTGAGGGTTGCAGAAAGGGAGGTGCATGGGGGGATGAGGTAACAGGATGATGGCATTGAGGGCACGTGATGTGATGAGCACTGGGTGTTATACACAACTAATGAATCATTATTGAAAATTACATCAAAAACTGGCTGGGCGGAGCAAGATGGCAGAGGAATAGGAGACCTGGATTTCATCTGGTCTCAGGAATTCAGCTGGATAGGGATCAAAGCATTCTGAACACCTAGGAACTCAACAGGAGATCGAAGACAAGAATAGCAACAACTCTCCGAACAAAAAAGCGACCATTTTCTGGAAGGTAGGACGTGTGGGGAAGCGAATCCGAGGTGATATTCCGGAGGATAGATGGCGGGGGAGGGGTCCTCCGTCGGCCGCTCTGGCAAGTAAGTGATAGAGCCGCAGAGCACAAAATCGGAACCTTTAGAAGTTGGCTCCGCTGAGGGACGTCGCTCCAGTGGCTAAGCGGGCGGTGGAACCCTCGCAGGACAGTGTGGTCTCCGGACCCTCAGGGTCACAGAAAGACCGGGGGTGCCTGAGTGCAGCAGAGCTCCCAGGTATCGGAGTGGGGAAGCTGGCTGCAGAGACGGAGCCGAGGCAGGGCTCTCAGCTCGGGGTTGCCATAAACTGTGATCAGCGACACAGTTGGGCCACTACTCCTCCAGCAGGGACCCAACAAGCAGCAGATCGAGGAGACTCCCCTTCCTTCCCCGAGAGGAGCGGTGCAGGAGCGCACCACAGGGATCTGCTGGGTTTGGAGACTCCACATGGGGTCGGGTGCCAGAGATAGAAACGCTCAGTCACAGGCAGGGTGAGCATGGAGTGCCGCCGGAGACCGGGGAGATGGGAGTGACTGACTGCTTTTCTCTGGGGGCGCACTGAGGAGCGGGTCCCGAGTTCTTGGCTCCTCTGGGGTGGAGATTGGGAGGCCGCCATTTTCACTGTCATCCTCCAAAGCTGTACGGAAAGTTTGCAGGGAACAAAAGCTCCTGAGAGCAAACCCGAGCAGATTGCTTAGCCAGGACCCAGCAAAGGCGGGGCAATTCCACCTCCAGGAAAGACATTTGGCAACCACGGCAACAGACCCCTCCCCCAGAAGATCAGCACGAACAGCCAGCCAAGACCAAGTTTACCGATCAATGAGAATGGCAGAACTCCAGTGCTAGGGGAATACTGCACATAGAATTCATGGCTTTTTTTTACCATGATTCATTAGTCTTTCAAAGTTAATTTTTTAACTGTTTTTTTTTATTTTTCTTTTTCCCTTTTTCAACCGACATCTTATTAATCCCTTTTTTTAAAAAACATTTTTATTTTTCATTTTTAGAGTCATATTCTATCCCTTCATAGTAGTTACCCTTATTTTTGGCATATATATATAAGCTGTTCTCTCTTTAAAATTTTGAGATAGAGTTTCATCTACATATCAAAATATTACCCTAAATCTCTAGTGTATGGCTTTGTTCTAGTCTCCTGCCTGATCACATTCTCTCCTCCTTTTTTTCTCTTTCTTTCTTTCTTTTTTTTTAATCCTCTTCTTTCTTTTTTCAAACATCTTCTTATCAATTCCTTTTTAAAATTTTTTATTTTCATCTTTACAGTCATATTCCATCCCTTCATCGTCTCAAACCTTATTTTATACATACATGTCTTTCTTTTTTTAAAACTTTAGTGGGCACTTTCTTCTAACAGACCAAAATACACCCAAAATCTAGTGTGTGGCACTGATCTATGTACCAGCCTGATCATATTTGATCATATTCTGTTTTTTTTGTTGTTCTTGCTGTTCTGTTTTTGTTTGTTTTTATGTTTTTCTTTAATTTTTCTCTTTCTTTTTTGTTTCTTTCCCTTTCTTTTCCCCTGGTTTCAGGTCTTTTCTGATTTGATCAGAGTATATTTTCTGGGGACGTTGTTAACCTATTAGCATTTTGTTCTCTCATTCATCTATTCTCCTCTGGACAAAATGACAAAACGAAAAAAATCACCTCAGCAAAAAGAACAAGAGGTAGTACCGTCTGCCAGGGACCTACTCAATACGGACATTAGTGCGATGTCAGACCTAGAGTTCAGAATCATGACTTTAAAGATACTAGCTGGGCTTGAAAAAAGCATGGAAATTATTAGAGAAACCCCTCCTGGAGAAATAAAAGAACTAAAATCTAACCAAGTCGAAATCAAAAAGACTATTAATGAGGTGCAATCAAAAATGGGGGCACTACCTGCTAGGATAAATGAGGCAGAAGAGAGAGTCAGCAATATAGAAGACCAAATGATGGAAATTAAAGAAGCTGAGAAAAAAAGAGATAAACAACTACTGGATCACGAGGGCAGAATTTGAGAGATAAGTGATATAATAAGATGAAACAACATTAGAATAATTGGGATCCCAGAAGAAGAAGAAAGAGAGAGAGGGCAGAAGGTATATTGGAGCGAATGATAGCAGAGAACTTCCCTAATGTGGGGAAGGAAACAGGCATCAAAATCCAGGAGGCACAGAGAACCCCTCTCAAAATCAATAAAAATAGGTCAACACCCTGACATCTAATAGTAAAACTTACGAGTCTCAGAGACAAAGAGAAAATCCTGAAAGCAGCTTGGGAGAAGAGATATGTAACTTATAATGGTAGAAACATTAGATTAGCAACAGACCTATCCACAGAGACCTGGCAGGCCAGAAAGGACTGGCATGATATCTTCAGAGCACTAAACTAGACAAATATGCAGCCAAGAATACTATATCCAGCTAGGCTGTCATTGAAAATAGAAGGAGAGATAAAAAGCTTCCAGGACAAACAAAAACTAAAGGAATTTGCAAACACGAAACCAGCCCTCCAAGAAATATTGAAAGGGGTCCTCTAAGCAAAGAGAGAGCCTAAAAGTGGCATAGACCAGAAAGGAATACAGACAATATACAGTAAAAGTCACCTTACAGGCAATAAAATGGCACTAACTTCATATCTTTCAATAGTTACCCTGAATGTAAATGGGCTAAATGTCCCAGTCAAAAGACACAGGCTATCAGATTGGATTAAAAAACAAGACCCATCAATATGCTGTCTGCAAGAGACTCATTTAAGACCCAAAGACACCCCCACATTGAAAGTGAAGGAATAGAAAACCATTTACCATGCTAATGGACACCAAAAGAAAGCTGGGGTAGCAATCCTTATATCAGACAAATTAGATTTTAAACCAAAGACTGTAATAAGAGATGAGGAAGGACACTCTATCCTCCTTAAAGGGTCTATCCAACAACAAGATCTAACAATTGTAAATATCTATGCCCTAGCATGGGAGCAGCCAATCATATAAGCCAATTAATAACAAAAGCAAAGAAACACATCAACAATACAATAATAGTGGGGGACTTTAACACCCCCCTGACTGAAATGGACAGATCATCTAAGCAAAAGATCAACAAGGAAATAAAGACTTTAAATGACACACTGGACCAAATGGACTTCACAGACATATTCAGAACATTCCATCCCAAAGCAACGGAATACACATTCTTCTCTAGTGCCCATGGAACATTCTCCAGAAGAGATCACATCCTAGCTCACAAATCAGGTCTCAACTGGTACCAAAAGATTGGGATCATTCCCTGCATATTTTCAGACCACAATGCTTTGAAACTAGAACTCAGTCACAAGAGGAAAGTCAGAAAGAACTCAAATACATGGAGGCTAAAGAGCATCCTACTAAAGAATGAATGGGTCAACCAGGAAATTAAAGAAGAATTTAAAAAGTTCATGGAAATCAATGAAAATGAAAACACAACTGTTCAAAATCTTTGGGATGCAGCAAAGGCAGTCCTAAGAGGAAAGTATATAGCAATACAAGCCTTTCTCAAGAAACAAGAAAGGTCTCAAATACACAACCTAACCCTACACCTAAAGGAGCTAGAGAAAAAACAGCAAATAAAGCCTAAACCCAGCAGGAGAAGAGAAATAATAAAGATCAGAGCAGAAATCAATGAAATAGAAACCAAAAGAACAGTAGAACAGATCAATGAAACTAGGAGCTGGTTCTTTGAAAGAATTCACAAGATTGATAAACCCCTGGCCATACTTATCACAAAGAAAAGAGAAATGACCCAAATCAACGAAATAATGAATGAAAGAGGAGAGATCACAACCAGTACCAAAGAAATACAAAGAATTATAAGAACATATTATAAGCAACTCTATGCCAGCAAATTAGATAACCTGGAAGAAACGGATGCATTCCTAGAGATGTATCAACTACCAAAATTGAACCAGGAGGAAATAGAAAACCTGAACAGACCTATAACCACTAAAGAAATTGAAGCAGTCATCAAAAATTTCCCAAAAATCAAAAGCCCAGGGCCAGATGGCTTCCCAGGGGAATTCTACCAAACATTTAAAGAAGAATTAATACCTATTCTCCTGAAACTGTTCCAAAAAATAGAAATGGAAGGAAAACTTCCAAACTCATTTTATGAGGCCACTGTTAACTTGATCCCCAAACCAGGCAAAGACCCCATCACAAAGGAGAATAACAGACCAATATCCTTGATGAACATGGATGCAAAAATTCTCACCAAAATACTAGCCAATAGGATCCAACAGTACATTAAAAGGATTCTTCACCATGACCAAGTGGGATTTATCCCTGGGCTGCAAGGTTGGTTCAATAGCCACAAATCAATCAATGTGATACAATATATTAACAAAAGAATGAACAAGAATCCTATGATCCTCTCAATAGATGCAGAGAAAGCATTTGACAAAGTACAGCATCCTTTCTTGATTAAAACTCTTCTATAGGGATAGAGGGTACATACCTCAATATCATAAAAGCCATCTATGAAAAACATACAGTGATTATCATTCTCAATGGGGAAAAACTGAGAGCTTTCCCCCTAAGGTCAGGAACGCGGCAGGAATTTCCACTATCACCACTGCTATTCAACATAGTATTAGAAGTCCTAGCCACAGCAATCAGACAACAAAAACAAATCAAAGGCATCCAAATCAGCAAGGAGGAAGTCAAACTCTCACTCTTTGCAGATGATATGATACTTTATGTGGAAAACCAAGACTCCAACCCAAAACTGCTAGAACTCATACAGGAATTCAGTCAAGTGGCAGGATATAAAATCAATTCCCAGAAATCAGTGGCATTCCTATACACCAACAAGACAGAAGAGAGAGAAATTAAGGAGTGGATCCTATTTACAATTCACCCAAAACCATAAGATATCTAGGAATAAATCTAACCAAAGAGGCAAAGGATCTGTACTCAGAAAACTATAAAATACTCATGAAAGAAATTGACGAAGACACAAAGAAATGGAGAAACGTTCCATGCTCATGGATTGGAAGAAAAAATATTGTGAAGATGTCAATGCTACCTAGAGTAATCTACACATTCAAAGCAATCCCCATCAAAATACCATCCACTTTTTTCAAAGAAATGGAACAAATAATCCTAAAATTTGTATGGAACCAGAAGAGACCCCGAATAGCCAGAGGAATGTTGAAAAAGAAAAGCAAAGCTGGTGGCATTACAATTCCGGACTTCCAGCTCTATTACAAAGCTGTCATCATCAATACAGTATGGCACTGGCACAAAAACAGACACATAGATCAATGGAACAGAATAGAGAGCCCAGAAATGGACCCTCAACTCTATGGTCAACTCATCTTTGACAAAGCAGGAAAGAATGTCCAATGGAAAAAAGACAGTCTCTTCAACAAATGGTGTTGGGAAAATTGGACAGCCACATGCAGAAGAATGAAACTGGACCATTTCCTTACACCACACACACAAATAGACTCCAAATGGTTGAAAGACCTAGATGTGACAGGAGTCCATCAAAATCCTAAAGGAAAACACAGGTAGCAACCTCTTCGACCTCAGCCGCAGCAACTTCTTCCTAGAAACATCACTAAAGGCAAGGGAAGCAAGGGCAAAAATGAACTATTGGGATTTCATCAAGTTAAAAAGCTTTTGCACAGCAAAAGAAACAGTCCACAAAACCAAAAGACAACCGACAGAATGGGAGAAAATATTTGCAAATGACATATCAGATAAAGGGCTAGTATCCAAAATCTATAGAGAACTTATCAAACTCAACACCCAAAGAACAAATAATCCAATCAAGAAATGGGCAGAAAACATGAACAGACATTTTTCCAAAGAAGACATCCAAATGGCCAACAGGCACATGAAAAAGTGCTCAACATCACTCGGCATCAGGGAAATCCAAATCAAAACCTCAATGAGATACCACCTCACACCAGTCAGAATGGCTAAAATTAACAAGTCAGGAAATGACAGATGTTGGCGGGGATGTGGAGAAAGGGGAACCCTCCTACACTGTTGGTGGGAATGCAAGCTGGTGCTACCACTGTGGAAAACAGTATGGAGGTTCCTCAAACAGTTGAAAATAGAGCTACCATACAATCCAGCAATTGCACTACTGGGTATTTACCCCAAAGATACAAATGTAGGGATCCGAAAGGGTACGTGCACCCCAATGTTTATAGCAGCAATGTCCACAATAGCCAAACTGTGGCAAGAGCCAAGATGTCCATCGACAGATGAATGGATAAAGAAGAGGTGGTATATATACACAATGGAATATTATGCAGCCATCAAAAGGAATGAGATCTTGCCATTTGCAATGACGTGGTTGGAACTGGAGGGTGTTATGCTGAGTGAAATAGGTCAATCAGAGAAAGACATGTATCATATGACCTCACTGATATGAGGAATTCTTAATCTCAGGAAACAAACTGAGGTTTGCTGGAGTGGTGGGGGTTGGGAGGGAGGGGGTGTCTGGGTGATAGACATTGGGGAGGGTATGTGCTATGGTGAGCCCTGTGAATTGTGCAAGACTGTTGAATCACAGATCTGTACCTCTGAAACAAATAATGCAATATATATTAAGAAAAAAAAAGAAAAGGCTAGCAGGAGATGAAGGATGAAGGGGGTAAATTGGAGGGGGAGATGAACCATGTAAGATGTTGGACTCTGAGAAACAGGCTGGGGGTTCTGGAGGGGAGTGGGGGTGGGGGGATGGGTTAGCCTGGTGATGGGTATTAAAGAGGGCACCTTCTGCATGGAGCACTGGGTGTTATGCACAAACAATGAATCATGGAACACTACATCAAAAACTAATGATGTAATGTATGGTCATTAACATAACAATAAAAAATTTAAAGAGAAAAAAAGAAAATTACATCAAAAACTAATGATGTATTATTTGTTGGCTAATTGAATTGAAATTAAATAAAAACAGAAAAAAATAAGTAACCAAGATTTGGGTACTAAGTGTACTCACTGCTACTAGAGTGCCATTTCTATGTCTTAGTACACACAGCTAGGAAATGTATGTATGTGCATTTATGTATACACACATACACTTATATAGATTATAGATAGATAAATGATAGATGATAGATGATAGATACACACACACATACATACATACATACATACATACATATATAGATGATCCCTAACTCATGACGGCTCAACTTAACAATATTTTTTTCACTTTATAATGTTCCAAAAGTAATATGCATTCAGTAGAAACTGTACTTTAAATTTGAATTTTGATCTTTTCCTGGGCTATAGATATGCTGTGTGATACTCTCTCATGATGCTGGGCAGTGGCAGCCAGCTACAGTTCCCAGTCAGCAACAGAATCACAAGGTGATTCATCCCATTTTCACAGCAACAGAATCACAATCACATTAACAACCATTCTGTGCCTGTACAACTTTCTGCTTTTTCATTTTCAGTAAACTATTCAATAAATTACATGAGGCTTTGTGTTGGATGATTTTGCCCAATGGCAGGCTAATATAAGTGTTCTGAGCATGTTTGAGTTAGCTAAGCTAACCTATAATGCTGGGTAGGTTAAATGTATTAAATACATTTTTTACTTACAATATTTTCAACTTAACAATGGGCTTATCAGGACATAACCCTGATCTGGGGTTATGTAAGCCAAGAAAGATCTGTACTTATTTGCCCAATCCTTAAACACACATAAAGTAGTAACAGACTGCTAACCTGCAACACTGCAGTAAACAATCCTACTGACTAGAGTTCAATTTTTGTGTACAGTTCTTTCAGTCTTTATTCTAAGTTTAAATTTTCAGAATATTGTATCTAAAATTACTTGGTCTCATTGCTTCCCACCTTCAACATGGCTGTAGTTTTTCATTTGAAATACTTAGTTTCACTTGTTTATATTTGTATTCCATTTTAGATTCCCCTCATTCTTACACCTATCTTTACTTTGTGGATTTAATTTGAGTATGTAAAGTATCAATATGATTAGGAAACTCAAAACTGTATGAAAAATTAGAGAGGATTCACTCCCTCATACCTAATTCTTCATTTCTACTAATTCCCAGTAGATAGCCAATCTTACTGGTTTCTGAGCTTTTCCTTTCTGTGTTCTGTGTTTTTTGTTTTGTTTTGTTTTTGCAAAAATAAACAAATGCTTGTATATTTTCTTGTATCTCCTTTCTTACACAAGACAGCATACTATATGCTACATGCAACTTTTAATTTGCTTTTCTCACTAAAAAATATATCCTGCAAATCACTCCATAGCAGCCTCAGAGATCTTTCTCTTATAAACTTCCAAAGAACTTCGTTGTATAAATATGCCATAGTTTGTTTAACCAATCTCCTGTAGATGGACACATATTGTTTACAATATTGTGCAGCTAAAAAATATTCTTCAATGAATAAATTTTTGCATATTAATTTTCATATAGAGATATATTTTCAGGGTAAATACCTAGAAGTGGAATTTCTAAGTCAAAAGATCAGAGTTTATGTAGTTTTGTTATGTATCGCCAAATATGCCTCTTGTAAGTTTTATACCATTTGCATTCCTATCAGTAATGTATAAAAGTTCCTGTAACCCCCATAGAATATGTTGCCAAGCTTTTAAAATTTCTGCTTATCTGATAAGTAAGAAATGGTATCTTACTGTAATTTTAATTTCTCATATTATGAGTAAAGTGAACATTCTTTTTATGTTTAAGAGACATTTATATATGTATATCTTTTATATACATAATATACCTATATATTATAAATATAAAATCTACATGTTGGAAGTCAGGATAATGGTTACTCTTGGAGAAGGGCAAGTGGTGACTATTGGCAAAATGTGGAAAATTCACTGAGCTTATGATATGTGTGCCTTTTAATTATATTTCAGTAAAAGATATTTTTTTAAAGATTTTATTTATTCATTTGAGACAAAGAGATACAGAGAGAGAAAGAGCACATGAGCAGGGGGAGAGGCAGAGGGAGAGGCAGAGGGAGAGGGAGAAGAAGACTCCCTGCTGAGCCAGGAGCCTGATGTGGGGCTTGAAGTGGGGCTCAATCCCAGGACCCATGGAGATCATACCGTGAGCCAAAGGCAGATGCTTAACCATCTGAGCCACCCAGGTGCCCAAGTAAAAGATATTTTTAATAATGAATGTCATATATATATATAGAATACGGAATTATAATGGTTTAGAGAAAACAATCAACTGAAAGGAAGTTTGGAAATGGGTGAGAAAGGCAAATAAGTATTACAAAAATGTCATTAAAAAGCAAAACACATGAAAAGCATGAAGATGATAAGTATTAAATATATCAGTAATCACAGTAAACGTGCATGAATTCTCTAATCAAAAAAGAAGCATAAGTAAATTGGATCAAAAGATAGTGTATACTTTTATCCTGTTTACAAAAGACATGCATAAAGCATGAGGACATTAATAGTAAAAAATACGAGAAAAGACATCTCAGGCAAAAACAACCGATAGATGTTAAGACAGAAAAGAGTTGTTATATTTAAGATTGTTACTACATATGACAAATGACAACTGAATGGGAAGATGTAACAATTTTAAATTTATGTACACCTAAAAAATGAAGACTCAAAATAATATTGATTGAAGTATAGAGATAAAATATTACACTTGTAATTACAGTTGTGATAATAAAAGATTAAACTGACAGAAAGTATATAGGAAATATGAACAACTAGAAAAAAACAAACAAACTTGATCTCATATATGAAATGTAGCAATCAACAGTTACAGGAAATAGTGTTTTCCAGCATAGGGAAAACATTTACCAGGTCATAAGCCGAGTCTCAACAGATTTTAAAATTTTATCGTAAAGACTACATCCTCTGACTCAAAGCAACACAGAGATAAATTTTTAAAAATCCCCTATGTCTGAACATGAAAAAGATTGACTTATAGATACCATAAAGCTAGAGTATTTCAGTACAAATTGAGATATGAGATACAGCCCAAGGGGTTAAGCACATGGCATCATTAGAACTGAGATGCAGATTTAGATGACCAGACTGACAGTGTCATAGTCTATCAAACTTATCAAATAAAGAAAAAAACTCTCTGAAACAATTAAAGTCCCTTTTGGCAAAAGCTTTTTTTTTTTAAATAAATTCATTTCAATACATTTTGACTAAAATAATGCAGAAAATGTGTATTCCATATAGTGGTCAGAAACAAGGCAAGAGACTGTCATTGGCTTACTACTTTAACATCTATCTATTGGCCAGTTCAACAAACTTTCTATTTTACTAATACTTGAGATGAAGAGATGCAAAAATAGTCTCTTTTAGATATTATAATAGTGGTCCTTAAACTTGGAAGTAATTTAGAATCACCTGGGAAATTCTCTTATAAATGCAGGTGTCTGGGTCCTACGCAGGACTCACTGAATCAGAATCTCCAAAAGGGCCAGCAATGAGTATTTCCAAACTCTCCATGGGTAATTCCATACTCAACAAGGGTTGAGTACTACCAAAAAATACTTTAGAATCATCTTACAGAAAAAGTAAATAGAAGAAATAGTAAAAAAGAATATAAATATTATATACTTTGATAAAATTTTAAAGTTGCCATTAAAAATATTATGACCTATTTCAGGAATGAGACCACAAAAAATGGCCCATTTCAAGTTACTTTTTAAAAAATATTCAGGAATCACTTTTTTGGTACCCCCTAAGAAAATGAATGCCCAGAAACAAGCAAATGGAATAAAGCAAGAACAAAAGATGAGAAATGACAGTGAGAAAAAGTTTGTCATTAATTTTTCTCCTCTTTGCTCCTAAATTTTATGTCTAATACCTTAGAGGACAAACAGGTGACTTCCCTTAACAATACTGAATACAGAGCTTTAGGAGAAAAAGTAGTCCTTAGGAGATCATATCTTATCTTTTGATTTGTTGACATTCTTTTAAAGTTATTGTTAATATGGTAAGAACACTTAACATGAGCTATATCCTCTTAACAAATGTTTAAGTGTATAATACAGTGTTGTTAACTATAGGCACAATGTTATACAACAGATCTCCAGAACTTAATCATTTTGCATAACTGAAACTTTACATCCTGTGAATAGCAGCCCCCTCTTTCTCCCTTCCCCAGCCCCCAACAACCACCATTCTGCTTCTATGTATTTGATTATTTTGACACTTCCTATAAGTGGAATCATGAAGTATTTGTCCTTCTGTTGCTGGCTAATTTCACTTAGCACAATGTCCTCAAGATTCACTCATGTTGTCATATATTACAGAATTTCCTTTTTATAAGGCTGATATTCCATTGTGTGTATATACATTTTCTTATCCATTCGTTCACTGAGGGACTTTTAGGTTGTTTTCACATCTCTTATTGTAAATAATGCTGCAATGAACATGAGAGTACAAATAATTCTTTGAGATTCTGACTTCAATTCTTTTGTATAGATACCCACAAATGGGATTCCTAGATCATAAGGTATTTCTATTTTCAATATTTTGAGGAACCTCCATCCTGTGTTCCACAGCAGCTGCACCATTCAACATTCCCACCAAAAGTGCACAAGGGTTCCAATTTCTCTATAACCTCAATAACACTTATCTTTTGTTGTTGATGTTGTTGTTTTTAAGTAATAGCCATCCTAACAAGTGTGAGGTAATATCTCATTATGGTTTGAATTTGCAGTGCCCTTATGATTAGTGACATTAACATCTTTTCATTCACCTGTTGACCATTTCTGTCTTCTTTGGAAAAATATCTATTCAAGTTATTTGCCCATTTTAAAAATCGAGCTATTTCCTTTTTGCTATTAAGTTGAAGGAATTCCTTCTGTCTTAGATATTAACACTTTAACAGATACATGGATTGCAAATATTTCCCCCATTCCACATGTTGTCTTTTAACTCCATTAATTTTTTCCTTTGCTCTGCAGAAATGTTTTAGTTTGATGTAGTCCCACTTGGCTATTTTTGCTTTTGTTGCCTATGTTTTCGAAGGCATAGCCATGAAATCATCAGGACAATGCCATGAAGATTTTCGCCTATCTTTTCTTCTAGGAGTTTTACAGTCTCAGGTCTACTTTTGAGTTCGTTTTTGTGTATGATGTGAGCTAAAGGTCTATTATCATTAGACCTTTTGCAAGTGGATGTTCAGTTTTCCCAGCATGATTTGTTGATGAGACTATATTTTCCCTATATAATGTATATAATGAATATAATGTATTCATGGCACCCTTGTTGAACTTTAGTTGACCACATACACAAGGCTTTATTTCTAGACTCTACATTCTGTTCCATTGGTCTGTATATCTGTCTTTTACCAATGTGATAGTTTTTGTTTCCTTTTGTGTTTTGTTTTGTTTTCTGTTTTTTTTTAATTGAGGTATAATTGATGTATATTAGTTTCAGGCATACAACATAGTGACTTGACAATTACATACATTACAAAATGCTCACCATTGTTGTGTAGTTACCGTCTGGCGCTATAGTGCCTATAGTTAACTATACTGTATTATACACTTAAACATTTGATAAAAGGATAGGTCTCATGTTAAGTGTTCTTATCATATTAATAATAACTTTAAAAGAATGTCAACAAATCAAAACATACAAAGTTATTACAATATTTATTATTGACTATATTCTCAATGCTGTACTTTTCATCTTCATGACTTGTTATTTTACAACTGGAAGTTTGTACTTCTTAATCCCCTTCTGTTTCCCCTGTCCCCCCACCTCTGGCAACCACCACTTTGTTGTTGTTGTTGTTGATTTTTATTTAAATTCAATAGCCAACATATAGTACGTCACTAGTTTCAGATACAGTGTTCAATAATTCATCAGTTTCATGTAATACCCAGTGCTCAAAGTATCACGTGCACTCCCTAATGCCCATCACACCTAATTACCCCATCCCCCTACTCACCTCCTCTTCAGCAACCCTCAGTTTGTTTTCTATAGTTAAGAGTCTCCCATGATTTTTCTCCCTCTCTGATGAGTTTCCATTCAGTTTTCCCTCCCTTCCCCTATGATCTTTGTGCTGTTTCTTATATTTCACATATGAGTGAAACCATAGGATAATTGCCTCTCTCTGATTGACCTTTTTCCACTCAGCATAATATCTTCCAGTTCCATCCACATCAATGTAAATGGTAAGTATTTATCATTTCTGATGGCTGAGTAATATTCCATTGACTATATGAACCACATCTTCTTTATCCATTCATCTGTTGATGGACAGCTTGGCTCTTTCCACAGTTTGGCTACTGTTGACATTGCTGATATGAACATTGGGGTGCAAATGACCTATCAGATCACTACATTTGTATCTTTGGGGTAAATACCCAGTAGTGAAGTTCTGGGTCATAGAGTAGCTCTATTTTTAACTTCTTGAGGAACCTCCATATTGTTTTCCAGAGTGGCTGTACCAGCTTGTATTCCCACCAACAGTGTAAGAGAGTTCCCCTTTCTCCACATCCTTGTCAACATTTGTTGTTCCCTGTTTTGTTAATTTTAGCTATTCTGACTGGTGTGAGGTGGTATCCCATTGTGGTTTTGATTTGTATTTCCCTGATGCCAAGTGATGTGGAGCATTTTTCCATGTGTCAGCCATTTGGATGTCTTCCTTGGAGAAATGTCTGTTCATGTCTTCTGCCCATTTCTTGATTGGATTATTTGTTCTTTGGGTGTTGAGTTTGATAAGTTCTTTATAGATTTTGGTTGCTAGCCCTTTATCTGATAAAACATTTGCAAATATCCTCTTCCATTCTGTCGGTTGTCTTTTGGTTTTGTCAGCTGTTTCCTTTGCTGTGCAAAAGCTTTTTATCTTGATGAAGTCTCAATAGTTCATTTTTGCCTTTGTTTCTCTTGCCTTTGGAGACATGGTTAGCAAGCAGTTGTTGTGGCCAAGGTCGAAGAGGTTGCTTCCTGCGTTCTCCTCTAGGATTTTGATGGCTTCCTGTCTCACATTGAGGTCTTTCATCCATTTTGAGTCTATTTTTGTGTATGGTGTAAGGAAATGGTCCAGTTTCATTCTTCTACATGTGGCTATCCAATTTTCCCAGCACCATTTATTGAAAAGACTATCCGTTTTCCATTGGATATTCTTTCCTGCTTTGTCGAAGATTAGTTGACCAGAGTTGAGGGTCCATTTCTGAGTTCTCTATTCTATTCCATTGATCTCTGTGTCTGTTTTTGTGCCAGTATCATACTGTCTTGATGATTACAGCTTTGTAATAATTGAGCTTGAAGTCTGGGATTGTGATGTCACCAGCTTTGGTTTTCTTTTTCAACATTCCTTTGGGTAGTCAGTGTCTTTTCTGGTTCCATACAAATTTTAGGATTATTCGTTCCAGCTCTGTGAAAAATGCCAATGTTATTTTGATAGAGATTACATTGAACTTGTAGATTGTTCTGGGTAGCATAGACATTTTAACAATATTTGTTCTTCTAATCCATGAGCATGGAATATTTTTCCATTTCTTTGTGTTTTCCTCAATTTCTTTCATGAGTGTTCTATTGTTTTCTGAGTACAGATCCTTTGCCTCTTTGGTTAGGTGTACTCCTAGGTATCTTATGGTTTGGGGTGCAATTGTAAATGGGATCAATTCCTTAATTTCTCTTTCTGTCTCATTGTTAATGTACAGAAATGCTACCAATTTGTATGCATTGATTTTATATCCTCTCACTTTGCTGAATTCCTGTATGAGTTCTACCAATTTTGGGATAGTCTTTTGGGTTTTCCACATAAAGTATCATGTCCTCTGTGAAGAGTGAGAGTTTGACTTCTTCTTTGCCAATTCAGGTGCCTTTATTTCTTTTTGTTGTCTGATTGCTGAAGCTAGGACTTCTAGTAGTATGTTGAACAATAGTGGTGAGAGTGGGCATCCCTGTCGTGTTCCTGACCACAGGGGAAAAGCTCTCAGTTTTTCCCCATTGAGAATGATATTCGCTGTGGGCTTTTCACAGATGGCTTTTATTATATTAAAGTATGTTCCCTCTATCTCTACACTGTGAAGAGTTTTAATCGAGAAAAGATGCTGTACTATGTCAAATGCTTTTTCTGCATCTATTAAGAGGGTCATATGGTTCTTGTCCTTCCTTTTATTAATGTAGTGTATCACACTGATTGACTTGCAGATGTTGAACCACCCTTGCAGCCCAGGAATAAATCCCACTTGGTCCTGGTGAATAATCCTTTTAATGTACTATTGGGTCCTATTGGCTTGTATCTTGGTAAGAATTTTGGCATCCATGTTCATCGGGGATATTCATCTATAATTCTCCTTTTTGGTGGGGTCTTAGTCTGGTTTTGGAATCAAGGTGATGCTGGCCTCATAGAAAGAGTTTGGAAGTTTTCCGTCCCTTTTCAGTTTTGAAACAGCTTCAGAATAGGTAGTAGTTCTTCTTTAAATGCTTGGTAGAATTCCCCTGAGAAACCATTCAGCCCTGGACTCTTATTTGTTGGGAGATTTTTGATTACTGCTTCAATTTCCTTGGTGGTTATGGATCTGTTCAGGCTTTCCATTTTTTCCTGAATCAGTTTTGGTAGTTTATATGTCTCTACGAATGCATCTATTTCTTCTAGATTGCCTAATTTCTTGGCGTATAGTTGCTCATAATATGTTCTTATAATTGTTTGCATTTCTTTGGTCTTGGTTGTGATCTCTCCTCTTTCATTCATAATTTTACTTATTTGGGTCCTTTCTCTTTTCTTTTTGATAAGTCTGGCCAGGGGTTTATCAATCTTTTTTTTTTTTAAGATTTATTTATTTATTTTGAGAGAGTGAGAATGAGAGAGAGAGAGAGTACATGAGAAGGGGGAGGGTTAGAGGGAGAAGCAGGCCCCTCGCTGAGCAGGGAGCCTGATGCGGGACTCAATCCTGGGACTCCAGGATCATGACCTGAGCCGAAGGCATTTGCTTAACCGACTGAGCTACCCAGGCGCCCGGGGTTTATCAATCTTATTATCCATTCAAAGAACCAGCTCCTAGTTTCATTGATCTGTTCTACTGTTCTTTTGGTTTCTATTTCATTGATTTCTGCTCTAATATTTATTAATTCTCTTCTCCTGCTGGGTTTAGGCTTTATTTGTTGTTCTTTCTCCAGCTCCTTTAGGTGTAAGGTTAGTATTTGAGACCTTCCTTGTTTTTTTTTTGAGAAAGGCTTGTAGTGCTATATTCTTCCCTCTTAGGACTGCCTTCGCTTCATCCCAAAGGTTTGAACAGTTGTGTTTTCATTTTCATTTGTTTCCATGAATTTTTTAAATTATTCTTTAATTTCCTGGTTGACCCATTCATTGTTTAGTGGGATGCTCTTTAGCCTCCATGGAGTTGAGTTCTTTCCAAATTTCCTCTTGTGATTGAGTTCCAGTTTCAAAGCACTGTGGTCTGAAAATACACAGGGAATAATCCCAATCTTTTGGTACTGGTTGAGACATGATTTGTGAACCAATGTGATCTATTCTGGAGAATGTTCCATGTGCCTCGAGAAGAAAGTGTGTTCTGTTGCTTTGGGATGGAATGCTCTGAATATATCTGTGAAGTCCATCTGGTTCAGTGTATCATTCAGAGCCCTTGCTTCCTTGTTGATCTTCTGCTTAGATGATCTATCCATTTCTGTGAGTGGGGTGTTGAAGTCCTCTACTATTTTTGTATTATTATCAATGTGTTTCCTTAATTTTGTTATTAATTGGTTTTTATAATTGGCTGCTCCAATGTTAGGAGCATAAATATTTATAATTGTTAGATACTCTTATTGGATAGACCCTTTAAGTATTATAGAGTGTCCTTCATCCCTTACTACAGTCTTTGGTTTAAAATCTAATTTGTCTGATATACGAACTGCTACACCAGCTTTCTTTTGAGGTCCATTGGTATGATAAATGGTTCTCCACCCCCTCACTTTCAATCTGGAGGTGTCTTTAGGTCTAAAATGAGTCTCTTGCATACAGTATACTGATGAGCCTTGCTTTTTTATCCACTCTGATCACCTGTGTCTTTTGCTTGGAGCGTTTAGCCCATCTACATTGAGTAACTATTGAAACATATGATTTAGTGCTACTGTTATACCTGTAGAGTTCCTGTTTCTATAGATTGACTCTCTTTCTTTCTGGCCTATGTTACTTTTGGGCTCTCTCTTTGTTTACAGGATCCCCTTTAATATTTCTTGCAGGGCTGATTTAGTGATCACAAGTTCTTTTAGTTTCTGTTTGTCCTGGAAGCTCTTTATCTCTCCTTCCATTCTGAATGACATCCTAGCTGGATAAACTATTCTTGGCTGCATGTTTTTCTCATTTTGTACCCCAAATATATAATGCCAGCCCTTTCTGGCCTGCCACATCTCTGTGGATAGGTGCTGCCAGTCTAATGTTTCCACCATTGTGGGTTAAGGAGCTCTTGCCTTGATCCACTTTCAGGATTTTCTCTTTATCTCTGAAATTTGTAAGCTTCACTATTATATGTTGGGGTGTTGGCCTATTTTTATTGAGAGGGTTCTCTCTACCTCTTGGACTTGAATACCTGTTTCCTTCCACAGATTAGGGAAGTTCTCAGTTATAATTTGCTCAAATATATGTTCTGTCCCTCTCTTTCTCTTTCATCTTCCTCTGGGACCCCAATAATTCTATTATTTCACTTTATGGTATCGCTGATTTCTCGAAGCCTCCCCTCATGGTCTGTTATTTGGTTTTCTCTCTTTTCCTCAGCTTCTTTCCTTTCCATCATCTTGTCTTCTATGTCACTGACTCTCTCTTCTGTCTCATTTACCCTAGCTGTTAGAGCAACCAATTTAGACTGCATTTCAGTTAAAGCATTTTTAATCTGGCCTGATTAGATTTTATTTCTGCACTACGAGATTCTCTAGTGTCTTTTATGCTTTTTTCATGGCCAGCTAGTAACTTTATAATCATTGTCCAGAATTCCAGCTCTGATATTTTACTTATATCCATATTGATTAGATCTTTGGCAGAAAGTATTTCCTCTGGTTCTTTCCTTTGTTGTGAATTCCTCCTTCTAGTCATTTTGTCCATAGAAGAATGGATGAACAAGAACAAGATCAAAAATATCAACCATGACCCAAGTGAAATACACTCTAGGCAAATCTTAAGAGGTCAGTAATCAAAAAAGAAAATTAAAAGGTAAAGAAGAGAGAATATAATCTCCCAGGTGGACAAAACTGGGTGATACCTTTAATCCTGGGTGTATTTTGGTCTGTTTGTTAGAAGACATTAAATCCCAAAATTGTAAAGAAAGCAAAACATATATATATATAAATAAAATTGAATACAGTAAAAGAAACCAAAAATGAAGAATACATCTATACTCTACACATCTATAAAATATAAATGTAAAAATCAAAGTTAAAAAAAAGACTTAAAAACAAAGAGTTGATAAAATAAGAAACTAGTTGAAAAGGAAAAAAAGAAAAAAGAGAAGGAAAATTTTAAACTGAAAGATAAAAGAATCATGAGAAAAAACCTTGAATTCTATATAGTATTTTCCCCTAGGGCTAGAGCAGAGTTTTTGCAGTTCTGTGTGCTTGGTAAACTCGGTATTCCCTTGATGTTACAGCTCGTCTTCTGGGGGAGGGGCCTACTGTGCTGATTTTCAGGTGTCTTTCCCTGGGCAGAGTTGCCCCTTGTCAGGGGGGCCAGGCTCAGTGTAATCTGCTTTGGGTTCTTCTATGTGGCTTTCATTCCCTGAAGACTTTCCGCACCACTTTAGAGGATGAAAATAAAAATGGCCGCACTGGATCTCCAGCCCCAGAGCTGAAAGATCATGGCTCCCTCTCTTCAGTAAACCCCTAGGGAAAAGCATTCTTCACTTTTGTGTGCACCAAACCCTGCGGACTCCTATATGTGCACTGCATTGATCCTGTCAGGGGAGGAAGGGTCACCGCAGGTCTACCACTTGCAGGGTCCCCGCACAGAAAGCGATCCCTGATTGTGCACGCACCCACGTTGCCCCTCCCGGGAGAAGGCAGAGGGTCACCATGTTTCTGCTCTTTGCAGGGTCCCCGCCTGGACAGTGGTGACCTGATCATGCTGCGGTTTGTGATTTATGGCAAATTGAACTGACAGCCCATTCTCAGGCTCACTGACCATAGCTGATTTTTCCGTTCCAATGCTTGGGAACTCTGACAGCTCAGGCATCGACATTCTTTCTGTGACCCTGGGGATCCTGTGACCACACTGTCTCACCTAGTGTTCTGCCCCACTTCGTCACCTGAGCACCTTTCAGGTAGGGATGTCTGTCATTGGAACAGACTTCTAGAAGTTCATATTTGTGCTCCAGGGCTGTATCACTTTCCAGTAGCTGGCTTACAGAGGCTACCTCCACCCACCATTTATCTTCAGATCTATCCCCTCTGATTCACTTCTCCTCACCTCCTACCTTGCAAAAAGTGGTCACTTTTCTATTTGTAGAATTCCAGCAATTCTTCTCTTACATCTCAGGTTGAATTCATAGGTGTTCAGAATGACTAGATAATTATCTAGCTAAATTTGAAGGATCACCAATTTGTTCTCTGTATTTATTATTTTGTTCCTATTTTGATTTCATTTTAAAAAATTGTTTTTAGATTCCACATATAAGTGAAATCATATGGTATTTGTTATCCTCTCACTTATTTCAGTTAGCATAATACCCTCTAGGTCTATTCATGTTGTCCCAAAAGGCAAATCTCATCCTTTTTAATAACTGAGTAATATTCCATTCTATATATACCACCACATTTTCCCTACCCATTCATGTATCTATCAATAGATACCTATGTTGTTTCCATATCTTGGCTATTACAAACAATGACGCCATAAACATAGGAGTGCATATATCTTTTCAAATTGGTGTTTTCATTTTCTTTGGCTAAATACCCAGAGGTGAAATTACTGGATTGTATGGTATTTTTATTTTTAATTTTTTGAGGAAACTCCATACTGTTTTCTAGAGTGGCTATATCAATTTACATTCCCACCAGCAGTGCACAAGGGCTCCCTTTTCTCTATATCATTGCCAACACTTGTTATTTCTAGTCTTTTTAGTACCAGTCCTTTGACTTGTATGAAGTGATATCTCATTGTAGTTTGTTTTTTTTTCATTGTAGTTTTGATTTGCATTTCCCTGATGATTACTGATGCTGACCATCTTTTTGTATGTCTGTTGGCTATCTGTATGTCTTCTTGGGAAAAATCTGTATTCAGGCCCTTTGTCCATTTTTTAAATCAGGTTATTTTGTTCTTTTGTTATTGAGTTATATAATTCCTTACATATTTTGGATACTAACCTCTTATCAGATGGGTGATTTGTAAACATTTTCTCCCACTTCATAGGTTGCCTTTTCATTTTTTTGATAATTTCCTTTGCTTTACAGATTTATAGTTTGATGCAGTCCCATTTTTTTATTTTTTATTTTGTTACTTGTGCTTCAGATGTCATATCCAAAAAATCATTGCCAAGACCCATGACAAGAAGCTTTTTCCCTATGTTTTCTTTTAGCGGTTTTATGGTTTTGGGTCTTACATATGTTTTTAATCCATTTTGAATTAATTTTTGTGGGTCGTGTAAGATAGGGGTCTGGTTTCCTTCTTTTGCATGTGAATATCCAATTTTCGAAACACCATTTTTTGAAGATACTGTCTTTTGAACAATAAAGTGACTTGAAGCAAAATGGTTTGTGCTAAGCCAATCAGAATACCTCATAATATTTTAGAAGCACCAAAACAACCAGGAGGTTATTGGTTATATCAATAGGTGTTAAAACTTAAAGAATTGTTATGGACAGGAGTTTGGAAGTAGAATCAAGGCCATGAGGGAGTCATGGCAAACTGAACAATATCAGCAGAATATCAGTAGACCTTGGCTGCGAAGGTGTTTAGAGAAGAATTGAAACCCCCAATCTTCTGAACAACCATTCCATTCTCCCAGGGCCAGGATATATATAGCTACCCTTAATTTCCTAAGGAATCCATACTTTTTAAATTCTTTTTTTTTTAATTCCAGTATAGTTAACATACAGTATTACATTAGTTTCAGGTATACAATATAGTGATTCAACAATTCTATACATTACTCAGTGCTCATCATGATAAGTGTACTCTTAATCCCCTTTACTTATTTCACCCATCCTCCCACCCACCTACCCTCTGGTGACCCATCAGTTTGTTCTCTATAGTTAAGAGGTTTTTTTTTTTTTTTTTTTGGTTTGTTTCTCTCTCTCTTTTTTCCTTGTTAATTTTGTTTTATTTCTTAAATGCCACATATTTGTAAAATCTTATGATATTTGTCTCTCTATGACTGGCTTATTTTGCTTAGCATTATACCCTCTAGATCCATCCATGTTGCTGCAAATGGCAACATTTCATTCTTTTTTATGGCTGAATAATATATATATATATATATACCACACCTTCTTTATCCATTCATCTATTGATGGATACTTGGGCTGTTTCCATAGTTCCATAGTTTAGCTATTTTAAATAATGTTGCAATAAACATAGCAGTGCATGTATCCCTTCGAATTAGAGTTTTCTTATCTTTTGGGCAAATACCCAGTGGTGCAATTACTGGATTGTAAAGTAGTTCTATTTTTAATTTTTTGAGGAAACTCCATACTGTTTTTCACATTGGTTACACCAATTTGTATTCCCACCAACAGTGCAAGAGGGTTTCTTTTTCCCATATCTTCACCAAACTTGTTGTTTCTTAAGTTTTTGATTTTCGTCATTCTGACAGGTGTGAGGTGATATCTCATTGTAGTTTTGATTTTCATTTCCCTGATGAGTGATGTTGAGCATCTTTCCATGTGTTTGTTGGCCATCTGTATGTCCTCTTAGGAGAAATGTCTGTTCATTTCTTCTGCCCATTTCTTAAATGGATTATTTGTGGGTTTTTTGGTGATGAGTTGTATAAGTTCTTTATATATTTTCGATACTAACCTTTTATCAGGGATGTCACTTGCAAATATCTCCTTCCATTCAGTAGGTTGTCTTTTAGTTTTGTTGGTTGTTTCTTTTGTTGTGCAGAAACTTTTTATTTTGATATAGTCCTAATAGTTTATTTTTGCTTTTGCTTTCCTTGCCTCAGGATACATATCTAGAAAGATGTTGCTATGACCAATGTCAGAGAAATTACTGCCTGTGCTCTCTTCTAGGTTTTTATGGTTTCAAGTCTCATATTTACATCCTTAATCCATTTTTAGTTTATTTTTGTGTATGGTGTAAGAACGTGGTCCAGTTTCATTCTTTCACAGGTAGCTGTCCAGTTTTCCCAACACTATTTGTTGAAAAGACTTTTTTCCATTGCATATTCATTCTTCCTTTGTCAAAGATTAATTGACCATATAATTGAGGGTTTATTTCTGGACTTTCTATTCTGTTCCATTGATTTATGTGTCTATTTTTGTTCCAGTTCCGTACTGTTTTGATTACTACAGCTTTGTAATATATCTTGAAATCTGGAATTGTGATATTTCCAGCTTTTTCTTTTCTTTTTCAAGATTGCTATGGCTATTCAGGGTCTTTTGTGGTTCCATATAAATTTTATAGTTGTCCTAGTTCTGTGAAAAATGCTGTTGTTATTTTGATAGGGATTTCATTAAATGTGTAGATTGCTTTGGGTAGTGTAGACATTTTAACAATATTTTCTTTCAATCCATGAACATGGAATGTCTTTTCCATTTCTTTGTGTCAGCTTCAATTTCTTTCATCAGTGTTCTATAGTTTTCAGAGTACAGATTTTTACCTCTTTGGTTAGGTTTATTCCTAGGTATCTTATGGTTTTCAGTGCAATTGTAAGTGGGATTGTTTTCTTAATTTCTCTTTCTGTTGCTTCATTATTAGTGTATAGAATTGCAACATATTTCTGTACATTGATTTTTGTATCCTGCAATCTTACTCAATTCATTTATCAGTTCTACTAGTTTTTTGGTGGAGTCTTTAATGGTTTTCAATATATGATATCATGTCATCTGCAAATTGAGAAAGTTTTACTTTCCCTAACTAATTTGGATACCTTTTATTTCTTTTTGTCATTTGATTGCTGTGGCTAGGATTTCCAGTATTATGTTGAATAAAAGTGGTGAGAGTGAAAATCCTTGCCTTGTTCCTGACCTTACGGGAAAAGCTCTCAGTTTTTCCCTATTGAATATGATGTTAGCTTTTTAAATTTTTTCAGTAAAACTCATCCTCAAAAAAAATGAGGGAGGTAGATATGCATGACAGCTCTGGAACCAGAAAACCTTTCAATGGAGACTGTTTAGGGTTTAAAAAGGATCCTATATTTTCCTCTTTTTTAAAGGATGTTTAATCTGCCCTAGGCAAGAGAGTTTACTGGTTAATAGTGTGAGCCCTGGAATTAAGTCATATCTGAATTCCAAACCTGGATTCTTCACAGACATACTGTTAATGTTTTGAACACAAAAACTTTGTTCTCTTTGCTATTGTATACCTTGTCCACAGAAGAGTGTTTATCAAATAGTAGGCATTCCGCAAATACCTGGGAATAAATTCATGAAATTGAGTAAGTTACAAAACCTACTTAAGCTTGTTTCTTCATCTGTAAAATTATACTTCACCTACTTCAGAGGACTGTTGTGAAGATTAAATGAAATAAATGTTTAATACCTCAGCTGGCAAGGTGAATACTCAGAGAATATGCTAACTATTAATATTTTTCCTGTTTTATAAGACATTTTCAGCTAGTTTATAATGTTTTTCCTTTGTAAATTGACAGTATTTCAGTATACTTAAAATTGGATATAAAATCTCATCATATAATTCCACTACTTTTAAATATTTCTACATAAATCAGGAATCATATATGTGAAATAATGAACCTTGTGAGCTTTGACTCTTTTTTTTTTTAAGATTTATTTTATTTATTTGAGGGCACCTGGTGGCTCAGTGGTTAAGTGTCTGCATTCAGCTCAGGTCATGATCACAGGGTCCTGGGATCAAGCCCCGCATTGGGCTCCCTGCTCAGTGGGAAGCCTGCAAGTGACATCCCTGATAAAAGGTTAGTATCGAAAATATATAAAGAAGCCTCTCTCACTGCCCCTGCTTGTGTTCCCTCTCTCGCTGTCTCTCTCTCTGTCAAATAAATAAAATCTTAAATAAAAGATTTTATTTTATTTATTTGGGGGGAGGGGCAAAGGGAGAGGGAGAGAAAGTCTTAAGCTGATCATGGAGCCTGATGTGGGGCTTGATGTGGAACCCAATAGTGACCCTGGTGGAGAGCCTGATGGGGAGCTCAATGGGGAGCTTGATGGGGAGCTCAACGTGGGGCTCAATCGCATGACCCTGAGATTATAACATGAACTGAAACCAAGAGTTGGACACTTAACTGTCTGAGTTACCCAGGTCCCCCAAGCTTTGACTCTTTTTGACAAGTTTTCATGATCTATAAAAATTGCTCAATCTATGATTGGTGCAATTGAACTGAATGTCTCAAAATTGGAGGCAACTGTTTGATATCCATTAAGCTTCCAAAATCCCTCCAGTAAACAAATGCCAGAATTAGCACAAAGTAGAAAGAAAATTATGGAAATATATGTGTTTGGCAGGTGGGAATAGGAATTACTGTAGTGATTTTTTTACCACATGCCTCTCTAATTGTGCAAATGTTACATATTTGAATATAAGTGTTCCTAGTTATATCTGACAGAAACTTAAACATCTACTCTGAATGTAAGAGCTATTAATTATGACATTTTTATCAAACTGAAACAAAATTTCTGTACACTTTCCATCAGAAGGCATATTTTAAATATACATTGGTGTTGCATATGATTATATTCTAGATTCTTTAGCTAGAGAGAAAACACTTAGTTCATACAATTGAATGTGAATTGTCCTGAAAAACTGTTGAAAATCTATATATGGAGGTCAATATACAGCATACATGAAATACACAAATTAACAAAGTTCTGAAATGTGTTATTTTCATCCTGCTACAAAGAGTACATAAATGCTAAATTAATTTAGAATAATAAGATATAAATATTCAAGTGTGTTTAGACACTATCACTGTTAAAATTGCACAAAGATCCATTTATTAGATAAAGCTACATACAATTAAACCTTATAATTAATTAATTTAGATGTTTTCATTTTAATTGCCTCATATATTTGTCCTCTTGCTAATTACAAATTTCCAGTGTTAAGCTTGAAATAAGTTAAATTCCCTACTTTGGTAATGTTGGATGAGCAATTTGGCCATGAGGATGAAAGATGTTAGGAAAAGGCAAATTGAACACATCTGTCTACTTTCCCCATGTACTTATATTCCATTAAAAATAGCAGGACAGGATTTGTAATGGTAAAAACCAGCAACAATGGGGAAAATGAAAAGTAAAAAAAAACACCATTCAAACTTTAAAATGCAGAAAGGAAATAGACCCAGAAATTATTTAGCCAACCTGATGTTTTATTAAAAACCTGTAGAAAAAGTTGAAAACCAATTCTATTTGTATCATAGAATATTTCTTGTATACTCCCAATTTTGTAGTAATTATAGCATCTTGTTGTGATTTTTATTTTCATATCTCCTTTACTGAACCATGAGCCCCATGACATAGGGAATATGGTTTAATTTTCTTTGTATCCTCAGTGTCTAGTCACTGCTAGTTGACACAAAGTAGGTGCTTAATACATATTTATGGGACTGATAAATACATACTCATTTTATTGTAATAAATAAATATTCATGTAATTATTGCCTCTTGCCCATTAATGCATCTTGTAAACTATAGGCTAACTACTCTTAGATCATAGAATATACATTCGAGGGGGTAGATATGAACCAATAGTTTCACTGCAAAAGTCTAATTTCCAAAGACTTCAATAACACTTCTGATGAGCATCCCTTAACAAAAGGTAAGCAGTCTATAAGTTGTTGTTGAATGAAAGTTCCTTGTTCTGTTTTGTTTTATTTGGGGGGGTGGTAAAGGGAAAGGGAGAGAGAGTAATAAGCAGGCTCTATGCCTAGCACAGAGTCTGACGCAGGGCTCAGTCTCACCATCCTGAGATCATGACCTGAGCTGAAATCGAGTTGGACACTCAACTGACTAAGCCACCCAGGTGCCTGAAAGTTCCTTGTTTTGAATAACACATGGAAGAAAAGTAAAATAACCAACATAATAAAACAAAGAAGAACTAGGAAAGATACAATAAAGTAGAGGGGAGATATAATAAGGTAGAACTCATTAACATTATAAAGACTGTATTAAAACTTCTCCAGGATTTTTTTTTTTTTTTTTTTTTTTTGCCAAAAGAAACCAAATAAGGAAAGAATAGCAGAGATTCTAATACACAAGGCATTTCAGGGCACTAAAATTTAGAAGAAAATAGTTGTTTAGTGAATTTAAGAGGAAAATGGACCATGCCAAATGCAATTGTTGAGAAGGATAGTTCCTACAGTTGGATCAAGAAAACTTTTTTTTATCTGTAATTTTGTTTTTAATTATCTTAAGCCTTATCACATAATTTACAAATTTGTGCTGATGATAGATCTCCTTATTTTAACCCTTCAAACGAGTTGGCAAAAGCACGCTTACCAATTATTCATATATGGTATTTCCACAGCTGTGTCTTTGAATAGCTGTTTGGAAGACAAATCCTGAATTATAACTTAGTCTGACTTAGTAGAGAATTCACAAGCCAAGTCTGCTGCTATATGTTGTCACACTGAATTTTAAAAGCATCTGACCTTACAGATCATCTATAAAATGTGAGAAGTGTTAAATATTCTTTATTTAAGATTAAACATAAACCACAGTAAAATGCTTTTCATTAAGCAAAAGGCAACATTTTAGATGCAGGGAATTTTAATTAAATTGGCATACTTAAGACCAAAAAGATAAAGTGGACACTGCCAGCTTATCTTCAACTCTTGCCTTCAACAGGCTAACAAACACAACTTGAAATACAGCTAAGTCTTGCCGGTTCTGAGACAGTGAAGGGATTTCTTCAGTATTTAAATATATTAATATAACCAGTTATATAAATCTAAATATAAAACCAATCTCCATAAGTTTAGAGATGGCATTTACCATCTCTGTGAAAAGCTGAACATTACTAATCAATTCCAATCATATTTTTAGAAGGGGAAAACAGTGACAGCACTTGCTGAAGCAGAATTACTATCAAAGTTCAAAAAGCTGATCATATTCATTTAACCACAAGCCAATCTTATTTGAATCAGGACTGTCCAAAATAAATATTCTATCAGTCATTCATGATCTGAATTCTGGTGTATGAGATCAATTTAAATATGGTACACATAAAAAAAGTCATGAGACATTTTTATTTTGCAATAAATAAGGCAATTATTGATCAGAAAAACTAATTTTTTCTTTCAGAAAATGACAAGTGAATTTCTGAGAACAAATATCAGTCCATGCTGGAAAGAGGTAATGTGTGTGTTTTTTTTTCCTCAAATAACATAAACTAGGTGGACAAAGGTTGTATTTACCACAGGACTTGAAGTTCTTTGTTGTTTTAGTTTGTCTTTGCCTTACTATTAATGAACAGGCTTTGTAATTCTCTTATGTCAATCCTATTACTTGGTTAGAGCTATTTCTGCAAGGGTCATCAATATTCAAGGATCTTAAATCTGACCTTAAACCTATCCAAGTTCAAGTGGATTTCAGTAAACAGGCTTCTCCTCCACTGAACATAATCAAGGATACCAGACACAGAGAACCAAACTGTGAGTCTGCACGTAGTCTTCTTGATGTAATTTTTAAAATTTTACCTTAGGGGAAAGAATAATGATTTCACTGTTCATGTATATGGTGTGTTCTTTTGAAATATTTCAAAGTAACATTAAGTAATGACTTATCTAAGTATAAGGACAAATTCTGGGTATCTTTTCCTCTTAAAGAGATTTGCACTAGTCATCTTCAATAATGTAAATTCAGAGTAAAAACATCATTTTGAGTCTGATATTCTAGACAATTAAAATAAAACCGTGAATAGGGAATTAATTGTGAAATTTAAAATTCTTCAGTCCTCCCTTTGAGTGAAGAGAGAATTGAAGGAAAGAAAGGATGAGTCCTTGCACTTTGTATTTGAAGATTTGACTCCGAGTACTACATTCAGTGCTAAAGCACTCTCAGACTTGGAACCAGGCACTTAACCAGTTGTGTGTTCTTGTTTTTTTATTTAATATTACATTTTTTTTGGTGTTTTTTTTTATCTTAAAAGTGGGGATAATAATGTCTGTTTCAGGTTACTTCAAAAATTTAGTGGCACAGAAATAATATTTTTAAAAGAAAAGTACAGGGAGTTTGTTGATATTTAATAAATTAAATGAAAATTTTCTTTTGATTGATTTTATATTTCTTCTATTTTTGCCTTCCTGTGGAGGTGATTATGATTACTAATAAACTTTACAGTTTGCATCATGAAAATGAATGAAGTAAAATTTTCCCACTATTTTGCCATGAATATTTTTATTAACTGCAAAAATAGCTTTTAACTACAGCATTCATTTTAAATTATATATATATTTGGCCATTATACATCTTACTTAGAATCACCTAACATTAAAGCTAGAAAAAATCTGAGAGATCACCTAATTAATCATGGTAATATTTTGCCTAAATATTCTGTTTATAAACTGCATTTGACATTATATAAGTTGCCAAAATATGTATGAGCCATTCATGAAAATGTCTATAATGAAATTATAACAATAGTTGCTAAAATAAGTGTATTTAGAAGATACAGAGATATTCAAAATAAGATATCTGCTCTGAATTTCCAGCAAGATTCTGACATTTCTATTTGCTTCAAAACAATTAAGAAAATGTCTGTATGTAGTAAGAGTAAACCTGAATAGGCTAATGTCTTTTTCTTTTCTTTTCTTTTTTTAAAAGATTTTATTTATTTATTTGAGAGAGAGAGAATGAGAGATAGAGAGCACGAGAGGGAAGAGGGTCAGAGGGAGAAGCAGACTCCCTGCTGAGCAGGGAGCCTGATGTGGGACTTGATCCTTGGACTCCAGGATCATGACCTGAGCCGAAGGCAGTCGCTTAACCAACTGAGCCACCCAGGCTCCCTGTCTTTTTCTTTTATTAGGAACAAGAATTCAGTTATACTTTGGTAGCTTATCTTTTCCCAGAATATTTGTAACTGATGATACTGGTAGACAAATAGAAGACTGCTATCTGTTATGCATTCCTGATATACAAATCATTTAAAAGGCTCCTAACATCTTCCACCTGTCCAGTCTCATTTGTTGAAAAAAGCAAAACTACTTGAGAAGAGTAGGAGCCAAGAAAACATTCTATATGCTCTGCAGTGTCTTATATCAAGGTTTCTATCACAGTTCTTCTATACAAGTTGTTATGACCTTTGGATACTAGGGAGGGTAAAGGTAATAAAGGGATGTTTTCAACAGTATCAAGGGGTGTGTTTTATATGTAAAGGAAAGAAAACTAACATTTGCTTAATGTCAACCACTTGCTCTGCATTAATTTGTTAAAGCCATTCTGAGGATGGTGTGTCCTATAATTCATTCATAATTCTGGGGATTTACTTTTAAAGAAAATTCTCATGATGATAAAAAAATGTAAAAACTGATCTAACCCAAAATTAACAACTAAAGGTGGCTACAGAAATCCCGAATTTTGTAACTATCTCTGTAAAATTAAACAACTGAAATTCAGAAAATATATATAAACCACTATGACATAAATACTAAACAGAAAATCAAATTTAAATCACCACCTGCCATTTCCCATTTATGCACATATTTTCAGAAAACCTTATTATTGTTTTCAAGCAATTTCATGTACATTTTATTAGCCTGTATTTCATAACTCCAAATTAATTTCCCCTTTAGTAATAAATCTCCCCATTCTTAAATGTCTTGTGGCAAACAGACCTTACTAGAAGCAAATCGAAGTATTATGATAAAGGACCTTAGTCAGTAATAAGATAGGAAAATATAAAACAATTTTGAGATAAATGTACAATATATGTGTGACCATGTACACACACCCATACATACACACATAGATATTCTTTCTGTGGAAGAGATAATTAGGCATAAGCAGTACATATATGCATGGATTCCTAAATAAAACTTATATTAATTTGACTACATCTATTATTAATTTTAAATATTTTATTCCAGTATTTTAAATTTTTAATTATTTACTAATTATCATTTTTGCTCAACATCTATTAAGTTCCTACAACTAAATACTATACATTTTACATAATACATTTCATATCACTTAATCCTCACACAGTCTTTTGAAGTAGACACTATTATTACTCCAATTTTACAAATAAGAAAACTAAAGCACAGAGAGTTTTGTGATTTGCTCAAGGTCACACAGCCAATAAATGGCAGAGCAAGATTTGAAGCCAAGTGTTTATGTGTTAATCATTGTGCTATAATGTCACTTGGAAGCATTGTAATGCATGGTTCCTGCCCACCAGATGCTTAGCTACTCCTTGGAGGAGAAGACATATATAAAAAATCAACTGGAGAGTAATTCAAGAAATTAACTGATCTAGTATGAGGTATAAAATTCCCTCTACATTGATGTTGAACCTAAGATCATATGTCACTCTTAGTAAAAATCTCCAGCTCTCAAAATCAATAAATAAAATAAAGGAGTGGGATAGAGAAAGAAGAAATTATGTTTGGGTGAAATCATTGGAGATGTCTTTATGATTTGAGAGGTAATGGAGGTCTCCACAAACCTAGTAATAACTCCTATGATCTGACATGGGTCTGTCAGACCTATTTGATGTGAAATTCCCACCACTTTTTTTTAATAATAAGGGAAAAGCAGAACTGCTTTTCCAGGAGTCCAATATGACATTGGGAAGACAGTCATGGCAAGGGTTAAAACATCTGACATCAATATATTAGCACTGGTGAGAACATTAGCCTGGCTTAGCTGGTCAGATTAGTTCATAGTCACCTTGGAAAGCACAGGAGAGCACAGACCTAAGGAGATGTATGGTTAGAGGTAGAAAAGGGTAGGACATGAAGCCCTGCAAGGTTGAGCAGCATACAGTGTGATACCCTTAATAAAGCACAGATCAAGATACAGAATCTTGGTTTCTATCAAAGTCAGTTAGAAAGAGACAAATAACATATGATTTCACTCATATGTGGAATTTAAGAAACAAAATAAACAATCATGGGGGAAAAAAAGAGGCAAACCAAGAGATGAACTCTTTTTATTTTTTTAAGTTTTTTTTTTTTTTTTTTTGAGAGAGAGAGGATGTGCACGCACGCAGAGGATGGGGGGGCAAAGAGAGAGAGAGAGAGAGAACTCTTCAGCAGTTTCCACGCCCAGTGCAGAGCCCACTAAGGGGCTCGATCTCACAACCTTGAGATCCTGACCTGAGTTGCAATCAAGAGTCAGATGCTTAACTGACTGAGCCACCCAGGCGCTCCAGAAAATAAATTTCTGCCTCAAAAGTCCATAGTATTTTGTTAAAAGAGCCTGAGAAGACTAAGATACCAGGAAGCTATGTTTACACGTGATTTTTGACAAATAGAAAAATGGCAGACAGTTTGAAAGACTGAAGTGTTCGTTTTCAAATACATGCCACACATTGAAAAGATTTTTATACAAAACTTGGGCTACATAATAATAGCACTAAGAAGCAAACAGACTTAATTTTAGAAATTGATCTTAAAGATTGCTGAAACCATAGAACTGTTGCTTCAATTCCATTTAAAAATTCAAATACCATTCTTTGAAATATATAATTATTATGTTTTTTCTATTTACGTATTTGACAGAGAGACACAGCGAGAGAGGGAACACAAGCGGGGGGGTGGGAAAGGGAGAAGCAGGCCTCCCGCTGAGCATGGAGCCCAATGCAGGGCTCAATCCCAGGAACCTGGGACCAAGACCTGAGCCACGGGGCTCGATCCCAGGATCCTGGGACCACGACCTGAGCCAAAGGCAGACACCTAATGACTGAGCCACTCAGGTGCCCCTATAATTAATTTTTAAGTGGTTGCTATGAGTCTATGAGTGAAATATCTTACTTTGCTGCACAAATCTCCATACAAAAGTAAAATGTTTCCATAATTTTGCATTTTTAGTTTCAGTTTGATACATAATTGACACATTATTGCATATAAATGATGCAGAGACATAGGACTGATGATAATTTCTCAATCCACATGTATGACTGTCAAGAATTAACAGTAGACAAATCCATTTTGTCTTTTGTATCAACTTTCCAGAGTCATTATCAGTCATTTAGAATCTATTCAGATAACTAGAAATAAACAGACTCTTCTATTACATTCAGTATAAACTAATGGGGTTTAATCCAAAACAAGAGAAATTTATCATTCAAATAATTATTATGTCAAGGACTTTGGGGACATGGTACCTTATTGATCTGTTATTTTTCATATTCTCTTCTTGGTTTTAATGCTTATACAAAAAATTAGGTTGGTTTATTTGGTTACTTTATTCATTCATTACACATTTTATTGAGGTGATGACAGAGTAGAAAAAAATAAGAATTTTTGAGATCTGAGAGTCAGAGAAATCCAGATTTAAACCCTGGCTCTATCTACTCCATAGTAGTTCTGTGAGCTTTGGCAAGTCACTGAATCTCCTGAAGCCTGAGAACCCATGTCTGAAAAATGAAGATACTAATTTTGTGAGAATTACAAATAGTATGTATAAAGTACCTAGCACACAGTAAGTTCTTTAAAAATGGCTGCTGTCATTTATGGAGTAGTTACAACATGTGAAATAATTATAAGAAGACAATGATAAGTAAAAACTTGTTTCTGCCTCAGAAAAACTTACAGTAGTGGGGAAAAAGGAATGTAAAAATAAGTCCTATAAAATTGTTGTGGATGCTAGGAGAAAAGTTAGTCTAGGGCACAGTGATGAGATGACCCCAGTCTTTGCAAAACTACCAGTAAACTACAACAGTTAGTATTGAAAGCAAAGCTCTTCTTCAGAGCACTGAGAATGTACAAGTCCATTTTAAACTAGATATTCTGATTAGATCAGATCAACATATTTAAGATGATTAACAGACGTCATCATCACAGTATCATGTGAACAAGGATAATAGTGATAATGAAATATTCTAGGGGTGGATTGGTTTTTTGTTGTTGTTGTTTTTTTTAAGATTTTATTTACCTGACAGAGAAAGACACAGCAAGAGAGGGAACACAAGCAGGGGGAGTGGGAGAGGGAGAGGCAGTCTTCCCACTGAGCAGGGAGCAGGATGCGATGCAGGGCTCGATCCCAGGACCCCAGGATCATGACTTGAGTCAAAGGCAGATGCTTAATGACTGAGCCACCCAGGCACCCCAGTCTTGAGGTTTTTAAAGAGTATTTTAAAAAACTAATGTTTAAGAATTAGTCTAATGTTAATGTAGTTAACTAATGTTGTTAATGTAGTTAACTAATGGTTTTGTTATAACTAACGTTAAACCAGTGTTTAAGAATTTTACTCACTTCCTATATTAGATCATCACTATTATGTTTGAAACAGAAACTACAAGTAGGATCATTTAAAATTGTCTCATTTTATTTCTTAGTAAGTAAAAACCATGGTTGGGAGGTGTTAGAGTTTTAAGGGCAAAGTTTGAGGAATGTTATCCCATATCAGCCATTATTTTAAATTACTATTAAAACCCAACATTAAGAGGAAAATAAAACCCTAACCTAGTAGAATTATGTTTTATTTTATTATTTTTTAATTTTTTAAACTATATGTCTCATCAAGAGTAACTTTTTTGCTTTTAAAAGAGTTTTTTAGTAACCTTTTAAATGAATGATATTCTGTCAAAATCATCTAAATATAATTTTTACTTAACACAGATCTTATTAACTGAAACGGTATTATAACTGTCTAAAATCAAGAAGGGGCAACAACACTGATTTTTATAATATATAAGATGGAAAATGCAATAACTGCTGAACCACAGTAAATCTTAGGTAGAGTTTTCTGTCTTCTTGTCCTTCTTTATCACCAATTTTTAAGCACACACAGATGTGTTTACTATCACCCAAAGTCTTTAATAATCTTATTGCTATTTTAAATCCTTTAACCTAAAGCAGACATGGAATTTTTTAACCACTAATAATACCATTGCAAACCAAATGTTGATCATATTTTTTAAATGACTGTTAACACTATATGTACAAACATAAGATATATTTTTTATTTTATTTTAGACTCAACATAGCATTTACCATGTGTCTGGATCTAAGCACCTTCCAAATACTAATTCAACTAATTTTAGGATACTAATGCTAATTTTTTAAAAGATAAAAGATTTGAGAAAATCCAAAAACACCAAAGTGAGGTGATGACGGGATATTAACATCAAAAACACCAATAGCTAATTACACTCAAGTTGTTTCTTCCTCAGCAGAATCTTCAAGCAGTGCCAGCAAATATGTTTCAATGTGTATCTTCCAATTTGTTTTTCTGTTGACTGGTTCCTCTAGTAGTAAACAGTAGTAAATTTCACCAGTCTTTTTACTCTAACTCAAATGAAGGCATTAGGTAAAAATGGATTTTGTTTTTCACTAAATAGACAACCCAGCTGACTTAAGTCTTAGTATTTGTGAGTGCCATACTAGAAGAGTTTTGTTCTTCATGTAATTCATAGCCCAGGAAAATACCTGGCACATAGTCTAATTCTTTTTTTAATTTATTTTATTCTATTTATAATTTATTTAAATTATTTTTTTAATTTAATTTAATTTTATTATGTTATGTTAGTCACTATACAATACTTCATTAGTTTTTAATGGGATGATCCATGATTCCTTGTTTTCGTATAACACCCAGTGCTCCATGCAGTACGTGCCCTCCTTAATGCCCACCACTGGGCCAGCCCATCCCCCCACCTCCCTTCCCTCCAAAACCCTCAGTCTGTTTCTCAGAGTCCGTAGTCTCTCATGGCTCATCTCCCCCTCCGATTTCACTCCCCTTCATTTTTCCCTTCCTTCTCCTAATGTCCTCCATGCTTATGTTCCACAAATAAGTGAAACCATATAATTGACTTTCTCTGCTTGACTTATTTCACTTAGCATAATCTCCTCTAGTCCCATCCATGTTGATGTAAAAGTTGGGTATTCATCCTTTCTGATGGCTGATTAATATTCCATTGTATATATGGACCACAACTTCTTTATCCATTCGTCTGTTGAAGGGCATCTCAGCTCTTTCCACAGTTTGGCTATTGCGGACATTGCTGCTATGTACATTTGGGGTGCATATGGCTCTTCTTTTCACTACATCTGTGTGTTTGGGGTAAATACTTAAGATATATTAATTGAATCAATGAATCAGGTTTTTCCCAAGTAATGGGAATGTCTTTTCTGTAAAGGGATTCTTTGAAATTAGCAAAACTCTTTTTGAAAAATGGAATTTTTTTTTTAATTTGAGAGAGAGAGAATGAGAGCCAGAGAGCACGAGAGGGAAGAGCGTCAGAGGGAGAAGCAGACTCCCTGCTGAGCAGGGAGCCCGATGTGGGACTCGATCCTGGGACTCCAGGATCATGACCTGAGCCGAAGGCAGTTGCTTAACCAACTGAGCCACCCAGGAATTTTTTTCTACTAGATTGCTAACTAGGGTGGCAAGAAGCAAGCTATGCTTCTTTTTCTTCAACATTTGAAATAAAATTAGATATTCTTAATGTACTTATTGTGTATTTATTATATTTATTGTGAATAGTAGCTACTCCAAATTAACTCTCTACTCTTACAAAAAGAGAAAAAAGACTGGCTTGTGTCTCTACTTTTCTGGGGACTAAACAGCTACCAAAGTTACCAGAAAGTTTCCATTACTTTTTTCTGTAGTGTTCTTTTGGAGCAAACTAATAATATTCATTTTTCTTAGATACAAAAATTATTTTTAAGTAATTACAATAATTAATTAAGTAGCTCTTTTTAAAATATAATGTTTGTTTATTTATTTTAAAGTAAGCTCTATACCCAGTGTGGGGCTTGAACTCATGACCCTGAGATCAAGAGTCACATGCTTGAGGCACCTGGGTGGCAGAGTTGGTTAAGTGTCTGACTCTTGGTTTCAATCCAGGTCTGATTTCAGGGTCATGAGATCAAGCCCCATGTTGGGCTCATGCTCATTGAAGAGTCTGCTTAAGATTCTCTCTCCCTTTCCTTCTTCCCCTTCCCCCACCCCCCTAAAAAGAGAGAGTTGCATGTTCTACTGACTGAGCCAGGCAGGCACCCCTTAAGTAGATTTTTTTTAAAGATTTTATTTATTTGAGAGAGAGAGTGAGTGAGAGAGAGAGCGAGAGAGAGCATGAGCATTTGGAGAGTCAGAGGGAGAGGGAGAAGCAGACTCCTTGCTGAGCAGGGAGCTCAACACAGGGCTGGATCCCAGAGCCCTGGGACCATGATCTGAGCTGAAGGCAGATGCCCAACTGCCTGTGCCACCCAGGTGACCCTTAAGGGGCTTGTTGTAACCAACATTTACTTATTTCTATTTTCCTTTATTTTCATTTTCCTTTATTCTTTTTCATTACTAAATCCATTCAACTTTAATATTCTTTATTACATTTATAGTTACATAAATATTGTGTAATAAATTGGTACTCCCTTGACAGCTTTTTTTAAATGGCTCAAACCATTTATTTTGTTTATATTCCTTCTTTTACATGAACATGAGAAAGATACATGATTTAAAATCTATATCTACAGTCTCCAAGAGCTCTTGACAGTCTTTTCTTTAAAGCTTTTTCTTGAGGGGGGGAGGAGCAAGATGGCAGAAGAGTAAGAGACCTAAATTTCATCTGGTCCCAGGAATTCAGCTAAATAGGGATCAAACAATTCTGAACACCTACAAACTCAACAGGAGATTGAAGAAAAGAATCACAGCAACTCTGAACAGAAAAGTGACCACTTTCTGGAAGGTAGGACGTGTGGAGAAGTGAATCTGAGGTGATATTCGGGAAGATAGATGGCGGGGGAGGGGGCGTCCATCAGCCGCTACCGGCAAGTGATAGAGCAGCAGAGCACAAAATTGGAACTTTTAAGAAGTCGGTTCTGCTGAGGGACGTCGCTCCAGTGGCTAAGCGCCGGGGGGGGGGGGGGGGGGGGGGGGGGGGGGGGGGGAGGAGAGGGACCCTTGCTGGGACAGTGTGGTCTCAGGACCCTCGGGGTCACAGAAAGGCCGGGGGTGCCTGAGTGCAGCAGAGCTCCCAGCTATCAGAGCAGGGAAGCTGGCTGCAGAGAAGGAGCTGGGGAGTGTGCTCTCTGCTCAGGGTTGCCATAAACTGATCTGCGGCACAGTCAGGCCACTGCTCCTCCAGCAGGGACCCAACAGGCAGCAGATCCAGGGAGACTCCCCTTCCTCCCCCAGGAGGAGCAGCGTGGGAGCACACCGCAGGAATCTGCTGGGTTTGGAGACTCCACACGGGGTCATGTGCCAGAGTTAGAAATGCTCAGTCACAGGCTGGGTGAGCATGAAGTGAGGCTGGAGACCAGGGAGATGGGAGTGATTTACTGCTTCTCTCTGGGGGCTCACTGAGGAGTGGGGCCCCGCTTCTTGGCTTCTCTGGGGCGGAGATTGGGAGGCCTCCATTTTCACTTTCATCCTCCAAAGCTGTACAGAAAGCTTGTAGGGAACAAAAGCTCCTGAGAGCAAACCTGAGCATATTACTTAGCCCGGACCTGGCAAGGGCAGGGCAATTCCACTTCTGGCAAAGACTTTTGAGAATCACTGTGACAGGCCCTTCCCCAACTCCCCCAGAAGATCAGCAAGAACAGCCAGCCAAGACCAAGTTTACCAATCAATGATAATGGCAGAACGCCAGCACTAGGAGAATACTGCACATAGAATTCATGGCTTTTTTCCCACGATTCTTTAGTCTTTTAAAGTTAATTTTTTTAATTTTCTTTTTTCTTTTTTTTTTGAATTTTTCTTTTTCCCTTTTTCAACCAATATCTTATCAATCCCTTTTTTAAAAAATCTTCTTTATTTTTCATTTTTAGAGTCATATCCTATCCCTTCACAGTAGTTAACCTTATTTTTGGTATATATATATATATATAAGTTCTCTCTTTAAAATTTTAGGGTACAGTTTTTTCTAACAGACCAAAATATACCCTAAATCGCCAGTGTATGGCTTTGTTCTAGTCTCCTGCCTGATCACATTCTCTCCCTTTTTCTTTTTTTAAATCCTTTTCTTTCTTTTTTCAACCAACTTCTTATCTTATCAATTCCTTTTATAAAATCTTTTATAATTTTCATCTTTAAGTCATATTCCATCCCTTCATCATATTTACCCTTATTTTTGTATATATATAAGCTTTTCTTTCTTTAAACTTTTGGGAGGCACTTTCTTCTAACAGACCAAAATATGCCCAAAATCTAGTATGTGGCACTGATCTATGCACCAGCCTGATCATATTTGATCATATTCTGTTTTGTTTGCTTGTTTCTTTCTTTTTTATCTTTTTCTTTTTTCTTTCTTTCCCTTTCTTTTCCCCCAGTTTCAGGTCTCTTCTGATTTCTTTAGTGTATATTTTTCAGGGTCATTGTTACCCTGTTAGTATTTTGTTCTCTCATTCATCTATTCTCCTCTGGACAAAATGACAAGACAGAAAAAAATCACCTCAAAACAAAGAACAAGAGGCAATACCGACTGCCAGGGACCTAATCAATACAGACATTAGTAAGATGTCGGAACTAGAGTTCAGAATGACGATTTTAAAGATATTAGCTGGGCTTGAAAAAAGCATGGAAAATATTAGAGAAACCCTTTCTGGAGAAATAAAAGAACTAAAATCTAACCAAGTCGAAATCAAAAAGGCTATTGAGGTGCAATCAAAAAAGGAGGCTCTAACTGCTAGGATAAATGAGGCAGAAGTGAGAATCAGTGATATAGAAGACAAAATGATGGAAAATAAAGAAGCTAAGAAAAAGAGAGATAAACAACTACTGGATCACGAGGACAGAATTCGAGAGATAAATGATACCATAAGACAAAACAATATTAGAATAATTGGGATCCCAGAAGAAGAAAAGAGAGAGGGGCAGAAGGTATATTGGAGCAAATTATAGCACAGAACTTCCCTAATTTGGGGAAGGCATCAAAATCCTGGAGGCACAGAGAAACCCGCTCAAAATCAATAAAAATAGGTCAACACCCCGAGATCTAATAGTAAAACTTATGAGTCTAAGAGACAAAGAGAAAATTCTGAAAGCAGCTCGGGACAAGAGATCTGTAACCTACAATGGTAGAAACATTAGATTGGCAACAGACCTATCCACAGAGACCTGGCAGGCCAGAAAGGACTGGCATGATATCTTCAGAGAACTAAACGAGAAAAATATGCAGCCAAGAGTACTATATCCAGCTAGGCTGTCATTGAAAATTGAAGGAGAGATAAAAAGCTTCCAGGACAAACAAAAACTAAAGGAATTTGCAAACACGAAATCAGCCCTCCAAGAAATATTGAAAGGGGTCCTCTAAGCCTAAAAGTAACAGAGACCAGAAAGGAACACAGACAATATACAGTAACAGTAACCTTGCACTAAATAACAGCACTAAATTCATATCTTTCAATAGTTACTCTGAATGTAAAGGAGCTAAATGCCCCAATCAAAAGACACAGGGTATCAGATTGGATAAAAAACACAAGACCCATCGATATGCTGTCTGCAACAGACACGTTTTAGAACCAAAGATACCCCAAGATTGAAAGTGAGGGGGTGTAAAACAATTTACCATGCTAATGGACACCAAAAGAAAGCTGGGGTGGCAATCCTTATATCAGATAAATTAGATTTTAAACCAAAGACTATAATAAGAGATGAGGAAGGACACTATATCCCACTTAAAGGGTCTATCCAACAAGAAGATTTAACAATTGTAAATATCTCTGCCCCTAACATGGGAGCAGCCAATTATATAAGCCAATTAATAACAAAAGCAAAGAAACACATCGACAGGGCACCTGGGTGGCTCAGTTGGTTGAGCGACTGTCTTCGGCTCAGGTCATGATCCTGGAGTCCCGGGATCGAGTCCCACATCGGGCTCCCTGCTCAGCAGGGAGTCTGCTTCTCCCTCTGACCCTCTCCCCTCTCATGCTCTCTCTACCTCATTTTCTCTCTCTCAAATAAATAAATAAATAAATCTTTAAAAAAAAAACACATCGACAACAATACAATAATAGTAGGGGAATTTAACACCTCCCTCACCGAAATGGACAGATCATCTAAGCAAAAGATCAACAAGGAAATAAAGACTTTAAATGAAACACTGGACCAAATGGACTTCACAGATATATTCAGAACATTCCATCCCAAAGCAACAGAATACACATTCTTCTCTAGTGCCCATGGAACATTCTCCAGAATAGATCACATCCTACATCACAAATCAGGTCTCAACAGGTACCAAAAGATTGGGATCATTCCCTACATATTTTCAGACGACAATGCTTTGAAACTGGAACTCAGTCACAAGAGGAAAGTCAGAAAGAACTCAAATACATGGAGGCTAAAGAGCATCCAACTAAAGAATGAATGGGTCAACCAAGAAATTAAAGAAGAATTTAAAAAATTAATGGAAACCAATGAAAATGAAGACACAAGGATTCAAAATCTTTGGGATGCAGCAAAGGCAGTCCTAAGAGGAAAGTATATAGCAATACAAGCCTTTCTCAAGAAACAAGAAAGGTCTCAAATACACAACCTAACCCTACACCTAAAGGAGCTGGAGAAAGAGCAACACAGAAAGCCTAAACCCGCAGGAGAAGAGAAATAATAAAAATCAGAGCAGAAATCAATGAAATAGAAACCAAAAGAACAGTAGAACAGATCAATGAAACTAGGAGCTGGTTCTTTGAAAGAATTAATAAGATTGATAAACCCCTGGCCAGACTTATTAAAAAGAAAAGAGAAAAGACCCAAATTAATAAAATCATGAATGAAAGAGGAGAGATCACAGCCAACACCAAAGAAATGCAAACAATTATAAGAACATATTTTGAGCAACTATATGCCAGCAAATTAGATAATCTGGAAGAAATGGATGCATTCCTAAAGATTTATCAACTACCAAAACTGAACCAGGAGGAAATAGAAAACCTGAACAGACCTATAACCACTAAGGAAATTGAAGCAGTCATCAAAGATCTCCCAAGAAACAAAAGCCCAGGGCCAGATGGCTTCCCAGGGGAATTCTACCACACATTTCAAGAAGAATTAACACCTATTCTTCTGAAACTGTTCCAAAAAATAGAAATGGAAGGAAAACTTCCAAACTCATTTTATAAGGCCACCATTACCTTGATCCCAAAACCAGACAAAGACCCCATCAAAAAGGAGAATTACAGATCAATCAATATCCTTGATGAACATGGATGCAATAATTCTCACCAAAATACTAGCCAATAGGATGCAACAGTACGTTAAAAGGATTATTCACCACGACAAAGTGGAATTTATTCCTGGGCTGCAAGGTTGGTTCAACATCCGCAAATCAAACAATGTGATACAATACATTAATAAAAGAAAGAACAAGAACCATATAATCCTCTCAATCGATACAGAAAAAGCATCTGACAAAGTACAGGATCCTTTCTTGATCAAAACTCTTCAGAGTATAGGGATAGAGGGTACATATCTCAATATCATAAAAGCTATCTAAGAAAAACTCACAGCGAATATCATTCTCCATGGGGAAAAACTGAGAGCTTTCTCCTAAGGTCAGGAACACGGCAGGCATGTCCACTATGACCACTGCTATACAACATAGTATTAGAAGTCCTAGCCACACGGGCGCCTGGGTGGCTCAGTTGGTTAAGCAACCTCCTTTGGCTCAGGTCATGATCCTGGAGTCCCGGGATCGAGTCCCGCATCGGGCTCCCTGCTCAGCGGGGAGTCTGCTTCTCCCTCTGACCCTCTTCCCTCTCGTGCTCTCTATCTCTCATTCTCTCTCTCTCTCTCTAATAAATAAATAAATTCTTTAAAAAAAAAAAAAGTCCTAGCCACAGCAATTAGACAACAAAAAGAAATAAAAGGCATCCGAATCGGTAAAGAAGTTAAACTCTCACTCTTTGCAGATGATATGATGCTTTATGTGGAAAACCCAAAAGACTCCACCCCAAAACTGCTAGAACTCATACAGGAATTCAGTCAAGTGGCAGGATATAAAATCAATTCCCAGAAATCAGTGGCATTCCTATACACCAACAAGAAGACAGAAGAAAGAGAAATTAAGGAGTCGATCCCATTTACAATTGCACTCAAAACCATAAGATACCTAGGAATAAATCTAACCAAAGAGGCAAAGCATCTGTACTCAGAAAACTATAGAATACTCATGAAAGAAATTGACAAAGACACAAAGAAATGGAGAAACATTCCATACTCATGGATTGGAGGAACAAATATTATGAAAATGTCAATGCTACCTAGAGCAATCTACACATTTAATGCAATCCTTATCAAAATACCATCCACTTTTTTCAAAGAAATGGAACAAATAATCCCAAAAATTGTATGGAACAAGAAAAGATCCCGAATAGCCAGAGGGATATTGAAAAAGAAAAGCAAAGCTGGTGGCATCACAATTCCGGACTTCAAGCTCTATTACAAAGCTGTCATCATCAAGACAGTATGGTACTGGCACAAAAACAGACACATAGATCAATGGAACAGAATAGAGAGCCCAGAAATGGACCCTCAACTCTATGGTCAACTCATCTTTGACAAAGCAGGAAAGAATGTCCAATGGAAAAAAGACAGTCTCTTCAACAAATGGTGTTGGGAAAATTGGACAGCCACATGCAGAAGAACGAAACTGGACCATTTCCTTATACCACACACAAAAATAGATTCAACATGGGTGAAAGACCTCAATGTGAGACAGGAGTCCATCAAAATCCTAAAGGAGAACACAGGCAGCAACCTCTTCGACCTCAGCTGCAGCAAATTCTTCCTAGAAACATCACCAAAGGCAAGGGAAGCAAGGGCACAAATGAACTATTGGGACTTCATCAAGATAAAAAGCTTTTGCACAGCAAAAGAAATAATCAACAAAACCGAAAGACAACCGACAGAATGGGAGAAAATATTTGCAAATGACATATCAGATAAAGGGCTAGTATCCAAAATCTATAAAGAACTTCTCAAACTCAACACCCAAAGAACAAATAATCCAATCAAGAAATGGGCAGAAGACATGAACAGACATTTTTCCAAAGAAGATACCCAAATGGCCAATAGACACATGAAAAAGTGCTCAACATCTCTTGGCATCAGGGAAATTCAAATCAAAACCTCAATGAGATACCACCTCACACCAGTCAGAATGGCTAAAATTAACAAATCAGGAAATGACAGATGTTGGCGGGGACACGGAGAAAGGGGAACCCTCCTACACGGTTGGTGGGAATGCAAGCTGGTGCAGTCACTCTGGAAAACAATATGGGTGTTCCTCAAAAAGTTGAAAATAGAGCTACCATACAACCCAGCAATTGCACTACTGGGTATTTATCCCAAAGATACAAATGTAGGGATCTGAAGGGGTAGGTGCACCCCGATGTTTATAGCAGCAATGTCCACAATAGCCAAACTATGGAAAGAGCCAAGATGTCCATTGACAGATGAGTGGATAAAGAAGATGTGGTATACACACACACACACACACACACACACACACATACACACACACACACACACAATGGAATATTATGCAGCCATCAAAAGGAATGAAATCTTGCCATTTGCAATGATGTGGATAGAACTGGAGGGTATTATCCTAAGCAAAATAAGTCAATCAGAGAAAGACATGTATCATATGATCTCACTGATATGAGGAATTCTTAATGTCAGAAAACAAACTGAGTGTAGCTGGAGTGGTGGGGGGGTGGGAGGGATGGGGTGGCTGGGTGATAGACATTCGGGAGGGTATGTGCTACGGTGAGTGCTGTGAATTGTGTAAGACTGTTGAATCAGAGATCTGTACCTCTGAAACAAATAATACATTATATGTTAAAAAAAGGGAAAAAAAAGAAGATAGTAGGAGGGGAAAAATGAAGCGGGGGAAATCAGAGGGGGATACGAACCATGAGAGACTATGGACTCTGAGAAACAAACTGAGGGTTCTAGAGGGGAGGGGGCTGGGGAGATGGGTTAGCCTGGTGACGGGTATTAAAGAGGGCACATACTGAATGGAGCACTGGATATTATATGCAAACAATGAATCATGGAACACTACATCAAAAACTAATGATGTAATATATGGTGATTAACATAACATAATAAACAAACAAAAAAGCCTTTTCTTGTTCAAGTGGGTAAAATCAAATTGCCAAAGATCTTTGACAACCAGTGATTCTGAGTAGAGACTATATGATGGAAACAATAAAATTATGAGACTATAAAATTATGCTGGGAGCAGATGTCAAAGCAAAAAAGGAATCAAGACAGAGAATTCTGGTCTACCATTTCATGCCTTGGGAAATCACCAGACAAACCAAGTCCAAGCACAAATCAATCAAAAACTGAGATGGGACTAAAAGCATAGTTGGATGACATCATTACCTAAAACTGACTTTGAAAGAAAGAGGCAAAGGGGAGAAGGTAGAGGAAGAAAGAATAAAAAGATGGTATATCTCTGTTAGTATAGCCTCCCTGACTCGGAAATTTAAAAATTAAAAAAAAAAATCACAAGTATATAGTATGTATAATAATAGAGTTTTCCAGATGATGGAAAGATAATTAAGTAAACAAGTTAGATTTATGTGAATGAAGAATAAATAGGTTCTATATCATGGCTTCAAGGAACTTCCTATGAATAAAATTCCATGTGCTTTTGGTAGATATTGTGACATATTTTAGTCAAAATTCTATAGGCATAGTTACTAATTGTTATCATTTCCTTGGTGGGTAACATCATCAAAACTTGCTTTATGGTATGGAGAGATGTTCTGGTGTTAGTTTTTGAATAGCATTGTTCCTTAGATCATTATTCTTTAATGCCAATTCAGAAGTAGGATTTGTCAAACCTTACTGACAAAAATGACTCTATTACAGTATGTTAACTTTCATCTAGGTTCAAATCCTTGCTCTACCACTTACTATGTGATCATGGATAGATAACTTAAACTCTGTCCTTCAGCTTCCTCAATTGTAAAATGGCATTAACAATTGTCCCTGCCAATATGGCTATGTGAGAATTAAATGATTTTTGACACATAAAGTAATTGGAACAATGTCTGGTACAAAGTAAGTATTAACAGTAAGTATATAATTATTATTAATTTTTAAAATTATGTTATACAAAATATTGTATACACAAACATTAAAGTAATATCCTTTTATGAGGAGGCAGAAACATCCTAAGCATTTCATCATTTAGTGAGAACTCTTAGCCTAGCATGGAACTTGGCAGCAAGAGAATAATAGGATATAATTATATATATTCTAGCATTCATCATTACTTCTTTGTTTATGCTATAGATTATATCAGATCTAAACCTAAAATGGAAGAAGCCAAAAGCCAAAGTTTGGAGGAAGACTTTGAAGGACAGGCCACACATACAGGTAAGCAAATCCAAAGAAAAAAAATTATTAAGTTAAAATTAAATGTGGATATCTCTAATGTTCTTACTGCCATTATTCAGTGTGAAATTTAAGTAATATCTTTTAATGGTTTGATGGAATCATCTAAGAAATATTTGAGTGGGAAAAGTAATGTGAAATCAAATACTCTTAAAGTAGTTTTATTTAGATGTCAAAGAATGAGAAAAACACTAATTATTGAGAAATTCTTAATACCCAACTATCATAAGCCCTCTTCTACACTATAGTTAAGCTCTTTCCTCTCTAATTTCCCCCACTATGAACTTTCCTTGAGATTGTAAACAATAGTAGACCAAAAGGTAAATAGTTTTTAATTTTAATTTTTTGAATCTGAAGAAAATAAATGATAAACCATTCTTAACTCAAATGGATTTCAATATTCCTCTAGAAACCCTAAGACTGCAATTCATTTCATCCAGAGCCTGTTTTCCTAATCTGTTAAATTGTATGGGACTGTATATATGCCACTACTAAGAGTTTAAAAATCAAATAGTATGTCAGTTTAAAAGTTTAGTTTGTACCTCTTAAGCCTCTTCACTTATTTTGTATACCTGCAACTAGAATAATATGGTATATCAACTATACTTTAGTTAAAAAATAAATAACATTAAAAAAATAAATAAAAATAACAGTTTAGGGTTTTTAACTCTATTGAATCTTATTAAACTAATATTTCCCCCTCTCTTTTAATAATACAAAATGAACTCTTTAAATTTAGCCAGAGAGTTGAATGAATTCACATGAGTACTAGACAAAATGCATGGGAATTCATTTTATTATTCTATTCTATTCTATTCTATTCTATTCTATTCTATTCTATTCTATTCTATTCTATTCAAGAGAGAGAACAAACACGAGCAGGGGTAGGGGCAGAGGGAGAGGGACAAGCAGATTTCCCGCTGAGCAGGGAGCCCCACCTGAGCTTGATTCCAGGACCTGAAGATCATGACCTGATGCTTAACCAACTGAGCCACCCAGGTGCCCCAGGAATTCATTTTATAACAACAGTGTGAAGAGTACCTTTCTAAGTATGACAGAACCAAGAAACCATAGAGGAAGATTGATAAATTCAGCTATAAAAATGAGGGACGGAGGGAAGGAAGGAAAGAAATGTCTGTTGATAGGTCATCAGTAGCAAATTTCAAAAAACATTTGACAAACTGGGGGAAACCAGCTGCAATTCAATTGACAAAGGGTTAATGTCCTAATAAATACTGAAAGTTCCTACAAATCAATTAGAAAAACAACAACAATCAAATGGAGAAATGAGCAAAAGATAGGTCAGAAAAAATAGCACTTATGAAGTTAGTACTATTGTGAGATACCTTTTTTTCACACTGTTTGTAAAAGTAAAAAGTTTAATAAGACACTTTGAAAAGAGGCATACTCATACATTACTGGTAGGAGTGTAAACTAGTACAACCTCCTTAAGAGTAGTTTAGCAATATCAAAATTAGAAATATATATGCTTTTTGACCAAGCGATTCTAATACAATAACGTATAGATAGACCTGCATGGATAGAAAAAAATGTATGTGCAAAGTTCTTCACTCAGGATTATATATTATAGAAAAAATGGGGAAGCAACAATATACATCAACAAGAAACTTTTTTAAGTAAATGAATATCTACACAATGTAATGCCATGCCTCCATTTTTTTTAAAAAAGGAAGAAACTCTTTATGCATGTATATGAAAAAAATCTCTGAGATATATTATGAATTAAGAAAAGCAAGGTGAGAAAAAGCGTAAAAAAAAACTTGTAAAAAAAGCAGGAGAAAAAAGATTCTCTTTTCTACACATATAAACACATGCAATACACATGCATATTTTGTAAAAACAGAAAACATATCTGGAAGATGAAGACAATACAAGTAAACAGAAAACAATGAATATAATTTTAATATAAGTAACTTTATATTAAAAGTATATATTAGATATTAGATAAATTAAGAAATTATTAAGAAATATGTGGGAGAAAGAGAATACATCCACACATATAACATTAAAGGTATAGATATGGCTAATCTTTAGTGAAGGATATTTAAAACTCCATATTTCCAAGGATTTAGGCCTTCCAAGCACTTTTATTATTTATCAGGACAACTGAACATCTGAATTCCAGTTGGATCATCCTTGACTTAATTAGTTTTTCCTAATCTGCAAATCCCATCCTCTCTCCATTTGTAAAAAGTTCTTAGAATCTTTTTTTTTTTTTTTTGACAGAGAGTGACAGCAAGAGAAGGAACACAAGCAGGGGGAGTGGGAGAGGGAGAAGCAGGCTTCCCACCAAGCAGGGAGTCTGACGCGGGACTGGATCCCAGGACCTTGGGATCATGACCTGAGCCAAAGACAGATGCTTAACAACTGAGCCACCCAGGCATCCCAAAGATTCTTAAAAGGAATTGGATGATTATGTAATAATTTTCTTAAAGCCATTTTAGTTCTGTTATTTGAGGTCAGGTCTTCTCTAACTGGTTGTCTTGTATGTGATATTGTTGTTTTCTGGATCTTGATATCACCTCAATTTGTTTCCCCAATAATTCTAGTGTCCCTGTTAATAGTGTGGTACCAATTCTAGATTATTGCTGAAGCTTCCTTCTTATTTAATAAAAGTGCTATTTTTCTAAAATTCTAGTTCCCCTCTTTGTAATTTGTATTTTCATTAATGTAGATGTTTCAGAGAAATCCTTAGCCAAAACCCATTTAACAAGATTAGTGTGGGAAAATATTTTTATGAGCAGGGCAGTCAGACATTTCTAGCCCAAACAAGATTTTTTTTATGATACAGAGATGGCAAGTCTATTCCAGCAATGATACTTATGCAAACCTCAATTGTATAAATAGTTGTTTTGAAAATAGAGAGGGAAATGATTTGTTTTTTCTTTTATTCCAGGACCCAAAGGAGTAATAAATGATTGGAGAAAGTTTAAATTAGAGAGTGAAGATGGTGATTCAGTTCCACCTAGAAAGAAGGAGATTCTCAGACAGATGTCTTCTCCTCAGAGTAGAGATGACAAAGACTCAAAAGAAAGATTCAGCAGAAAGGTAAGGAAAAAATCAATAGTAAATAACTTACAATGTGTTTTTAGTCTACAGGACTCTAAAGAATCACTTTAGAGATATAAAATAGATATATTTCAAAAATATTTATTATAATATTGTTTATGTTGGCAAAAAAAACCCAGGAAATGAAGTAAATACCTGTGAAGGTATTCCATATTAAAAAATGTATAGCAGCTATTAAAAGAATGAGTTATAAATACACGAGCTGACTTAAGGGCAGTTCCGTAAAGTGAGAAAGCAAGATAGGGAGTATTTTAAGTTATATGATGACCCCATTCTCTAGAGCAAAGGGAAAAAAAATACACATCACTGTATATGTTTTTACACTTATATAATTATATGAACAATATGTAGAAGTTTGGAAAGACACTCACCAACTTCACAATATTTGTTATTTAGAAGGGTGGGATTGATTGAGAGATCTCAATTTCCTTTTTCCAAATAGGAAAAAGAAGGTAAGTAGAATAAGCCACATATTTTTAAAGGTATCATGATTTTTTTAAAGCAGAATTTTAAAAAAAGTCACTTATTTACTTATATAATGCGTATGTCCATGTGCTATGTCAAAATATGTTAATGGAGATTATCTCAGAGTATTAGAATGGTGAAATTTCACTATTTATTACTTTCTCCCTTTAGCTTTTAACTCATTTTTGAATCTTTATAATTAGCATGCATTATTTATATAACAATAACAACAACAATCATATTAATTTAAAACCCATTAAGTGACTTCCATTGTGGAGTAAATCACTTTAGTGGGTTATTTATCTCCAAACCAATGCATATGAGTTGTATATTGATTCTCGACAGACAGACTACATCAGAAACGTCAAGTCTAAGATCTTGTTTCCAGATTTGGGTTCCTTCACTGAGACACTATGTGATATAGATGAGACAATTAAGTTTTCCCACCTGAAGAATTGCAACAACACATCCTCTCTTTGTTTTAAAGAGATGTGAAGAGAAAATAAATGTAAAAATGTTTGAAACATGTAAAATGCCGTACAAATGAGAGACATTATGATTATTAAAGGTGTTGCACAGGTTAAGCTTGAGAAGTGTATCTGAATGCCTAAATGCCTGAATATATGAATGGAACAAATTCTCACAAACGCATATGTAAATCAATAATATAATATTGATACAATATTTGTATGGTTCAGTCTGTTAAATTAACAGAACTATGGTAGCAACTTAAAAATTATAGAAAACATTTAACATTTTTTAGGGTTAAAACAAATAAAATTGAAATTATCTTAAAGCAAAAAAGTAATATGACAGGAAAAAGAATGAAGACATTAGAAAAACAAATATAACAAATATATGCAAAACAAATAAAATAAATGAAAGCACCAGATATTTCTACTTAACCTGAATCTTAGTATCATCTATAAAATGAGAGTAATAATACCTACCTCATAGGTTTATTGTGAGGACTCAGTAAAATAATCTATGCAAAGTGCCTAAGACATAATAGATTTTCCATAAATACTAGTTTCTTGCCTTCTCAATTCTCCTCCACTTTAAAAATTATTAGCAGTTGCTGTTTGAGAGGCTACTTGATGGCAAAGCAGCAGCGAATCCAACTTCTGGGATTCTGGGTGGCTCCACGTCTCTCAATCATACTATGTCCCACATTGTTCCTTCATATATATGTACATACACATGTATATATACATACATACGTATATATGTATTTTGGTGGAGGAGGAGAGTGTTTAGCATTCTATGGAATAAGTTAATAATGGTGTAGCTATTAAAAAAGGCTCTGTAGGTACTTTTATACTCTAGCTGCAGTGGAAAGTAGCTGTCTTGGAAGATGGAAGTAAGTCTTTTCTCACTTTAGCCTAAACCAGTAGCTAACAATCACCTGAAGGGCTCATTTGAAGATGGCTCACTCAGCCTCACACATACAAGTTCTAATTCAGTAGATCTGGAGTGGTGCTCCAAAATTTGCCTTTCCCAGAATTTCTCAGGTGCTGCTGTTGCTGCTGACCCAGCATTAACCTCCTGAATGATCTTATGAACAGCAAATAATAGTAAAAGCTGTCTTGCTTGAATTCTATCTCATATATTCCAAAAAGTCAGTAAGTAATAAGATATAATCTTTTTTTTCTTTTTAAAGATATAATCTTTTAAAGAACTTTTGTGGAGGAGACACTAATATTTAAAGGCATTTGTTGGGGACACATTTAAATTATGTGTGTATACCCTTTTTATTTTTTAGGAAAGCCACTCCATAGTAGACCCTGCTGGGATTTTTTTCACCCAATGTGATGGGTAGCTAAGTGGCACATTTTTTACTGAGATTGTGACCATCTCGTGGCTCAACTATATTCAGCAATATTTAGGCATGCATTTAATCATGCAATAATTACTGAGCTCCCATTTTATGCCAGATACTACAGCAGATAGTGAAGAGAGATGAATGATACAAAATTCCTGCCCCATGGGGCATATCAGTTATAAAAACTATTACAAAATAAATAAATATATAACACAATGTCAGTAGTGTTTGTTGTTATGAAGAAAAATAAACCAATATAAGGAATAGAAAGCATGGTATGGGGATTCTTTTAGGTAGTATAATTGAAGAAGGTAACACTTGAACAAAGGCTTGAATGTGGTGAAGAAGGAAAAGGCCTTCACATCAGGAGTGATGTAGGATGGTGGGGAGAAAACAGTAAATGCAAACTTTTTGAGTTGACAATAGGTTTGGTATATCTAAAGATTATAAATTACTGGGGGTGCCTAGGTGGCTCAGTTGGTTAAGCATCTGCCTTCAGCTCAGGTCATCATCCCAGGGTCCTGGGATGGAGTCCTGCATAGGACTCCTGCTCAGTGGAAAACCTGCTTCTCCCTCTCCCTCTGCCCCTCCTCCCTGCTTGTGCATGTGTGTGCTCCCTCTCTCAAATAAATAAATAAAATCTTTAAAAAAATTTTTAAAAAAATATAAATTTCTGACCAAATTATCTCTACCATTTCTTTTGTTTATTTCTAGATGAGCATTCAAGAATATGAATTAATTCACCAAGATAAAGAAGATGAAAATTCCCTTCGTAAATACCGTAGACAATGCATGCAGGATATGCACCAGAAGCTGAGTTTTGGGCCTAGATATGGGTTTGTGTATGAGCTGGAAACTGGGGAGCAATTCCTGGAAACCATTGAAAAGGAGCAGAAAATCACCACAATTGTTGTTCATATTTATGAAGATGGCATTAAGGGTTGTGATGCTCTGAACAGTAGCTTTACATGCCTTGCAGCTGAATACCCTATAGTCAAGTTTTGTAAAATAAAAGCTTCTAATACAGGTGCGGGGGACCGCTTTTCCTCAGATGTACTCCCCACACTGCTCGTCTACAAAGGTGGGGAACTCATAAGCAATTTTATTAGTGTTACAGAACAGTTTGCCGAAGAATTTTTTGCTGGGGATGTGGAGTCTTTCCTAAATGAATATGGGTTACTACCTGAAAGAGAGATACATGCCCTAGATCAGACCAACATGGAAGAAGATACTGAATAAACAGTCATTATGTCAACATTTCATATTTCTCCTTTACAAGTTGAATATTGATTTTGGTAGTATCCATATTCCTTTAGAGAACACCAAGTATGGCCATGGCTATTTTAATTTGTGAGAAAAAAAGATTGATGCTAAAATTATTTGATTAGCATTACTTAAATGAATAGAAGGCTTTACTACAAAATATTGTAGTCTTTAGCAACATGTTAGTAGACAAAGAGGCTATGAATAATATTGTGACAGTTTTCAAAAATTCCTTTCAAGTTATGTGTTGGGGGCTTTCTTACTCCTTGTTTTTTCCTCAGTGGTATTATTTGGACTTTTCAAATTACATTATCAATCATAATTTTGCTTGTGTGATAAGAATAAAGTCTCATGAGGAAATAAGTTTGCTATTTGTAATCTATTTTTTCTCAAGTACTACATTATCAAGGCCCTAAAAACATTACATAACCCAAAATACAAAAAAAAATCATTCAGTAAGATATCTTACATTATATATATATATATATATATATATATCTTATAAGAAACTTAGAAACCTTGTGTCACATTAAAGTTTTTAAAAAAAAGGTAGTTTTTTTTTTTTTAAATACAACCTCAGAAGCTAACCTTATTTAGGAAAAAAATTTTATTCTATGGACAAAAGAATATTTAGTAGTGATAATAATTACAACTATCATTTTTTAATTACCAATTATGGGCCTGCATTTTATACATATAATGTGTAATTTTTAACCACAGTTCCACAAGTAGATATCCACAAGTGGATAGCACTTTATAAATGATGAAACTGAAATTCATAGAAGTTCTATTTCTATTTCCCTTGAAAACACTGGGAAAATTTTCCTCCTACACAAACAAATGGAAATGCAAAACAAAATATAATTTGAAAAATGTTTTTAAATGCTTCACAAATGAGCTGTAGAGCAAGATAAAAGAAACTTTTAGGGATCTGAATCAGAGTAGGAGATAATGGTGAGTGAGAGCTGAAGCACCATGGCCTATATTTGAAGACATGGTGCTTGATAAATCACCCAATACTGGCTCCCTGTGGGAAGTCTGCTTAAAACAGATTTTCTTGGGGTGTCTGGGTGGCTCAGTTAGTTAAGCGACTGCTTTCAGCTTAGGTCATGATCCCAGAGTCCTGGATTGAGTCCCGCATCAGGCTCCCTGCTCAGCAGGGGAGTCTGCTTCTCCTCTCCCTCTGCTCATTCCCCCTCTCCCTCACTCTCTTTTTCAATAAATAAATAAAATCTTTTAAAAAACACAACAACAGATTTGTTCATTTTCCCCCTGGGAGACGAATGTTTAAATCAGACATTTGTCACAAGTTCTAGTCTCCACTATCCTAAATGAAGATTTTGTATCTTCTCTTTCCTTAAATCTTTCATACCCTTTTCCCCCAGTCCAAGCACTTCACCTTCCTCATACTTAATTGAGAAAATAGAAGTTATCAAACAGGCCCTACCTCACCTTTCCATCACCAGTCTAAAATGTGCACCAGCATAGTCCAAGATGGCAGAGGAGTAGGAGACCTTAGTTTTGTCTGGTCCCAGGAATTCAGCTAGATAGTTGTCAAATCATTTTGACACCTGTGAACTCAACTGGAGATCTAAGAAAAGAATTGCTGCAATTCTACAAATAGATAAGCGCCCAAGGTAAGAAGCGTGGAGAAGTGAATTCAAGGTGATATATCATCAGAAGATAAACCATGGGGAGAGGGAGCCTCCAAAGGCTGGCACCAGAAAGTGATAGAGCAGCAGAGCACAAAATCAGAACTTTTAGAAGTCTGCTCTGATGAGGGACGTCCCTGCCTGAAAGGTGCTCAGGTGGCAAAGCAGGCATAATCCTAGGTGGGACGGTGTGGTCTCAGGATCCCTGAGGCAGAGTTCCCAGGCATTGAAGCAGGAAAGCTGGCTGCAATCAGCAAGCCCAGGAGTGGGATCTCAGCTTAGGGTTGCCATATAATGCAAATTGGGGCACAGTTGGGTGACTGCTTTCCAAGCAGGGGCCCAGGGAGCAGCAGAACAGCAGTAAGACGCCCACCCCCATACCTCCTTGGGAGGAGAGGTGTGGGTGTGCACCTCAGGAGTCTGCAGGGTTTGGAGACTTGAAATGCAGTTGTGTGCCTGAGATAGAAATGCCTCGTCACAGGTTGGGTGAATGCAGAGTGTGGACGGAGGCCAAGGAGACAGGAGTGACTGACTGCTTTTCTTTGTGGGTGCATTGAGGAGTGGGGCCCCAAGCTCTGGGCTCTGGGTCTGGAGATTGGGAGGCCACCATTTTCATTCTCATCCTCTAAAGTGGCACCAAAAGCCTTCAGGGAACAAAGGCCACATAGAGCAATCCAGAGCCACTTACTTAGCCTGGCCTCCTGGCAAAGTGGTGCAATTCCATCCAGGTAAAGACACTTGAGAATCAATGCAACAGGCCCCTCCCCCAGAAGATCAGCAAGAACATCCAGCTAAGACCAAGTTTACCAATCATAGACAACTGCAAAACTCCAGCAATAGGGAAAAATAGTATATAGAATTCATGGTTTTTTCCCCACGATTCTTTAGTCTTTCAATTTTAATTATTTTTTTCTCTTTCCTTTTTCAACCATTTTCTTATTTCATCAGCTCTTTTTTAAAAATCTCTTAATTTTCATTTTTACAGTTACATTCTATCCTTTCTATTTAATTTTATTTTTGTGTATGTATGAGTTTTTCTTTCTTTATAATTTTGGGATGCAATTTCTTCTAACAAACAGAATCTAGTGTATGGCTCTCTTCTCTTTACTTGTCTGATCATATTTTCTCTTTTTTTCTTCTTTTTTTTGTTGTTAAAGTCTTTTTAAATTTTCATCTTTACAATTACAATTTATCCTTTCAATATTTAATTTTATTTTTGTATATATGTAAGTTTTTCTTTCTTTACAAATTTGAGATGCAGTTTCTTCTAATAAACAGACCACAATACACTCAGGATATAGTGTATTGTTCTGTTCTGTTCACCTATCTCTTTATATTCCTTTTCTTTCTTTCTCTTTCTTTCTTTCTTTCTTTCTTTTTTTCTTTCTTTCTTTCTTTCTTTCTTTCTTTCTTTCTTTCTTTCTTTCTTTCTTTCTTTCTTTCTTTCTTTCTTCCTGTCTTTTAATTTTCATTTTTATAGTTACATTCTATCCTTTCATTGTATTTAATTTTATTTTTGTACATATATGTTTTTCTATCTTTACAATTTTGGGATCTAATTTTCTAACAAACAGACCAAAATACACACAGAATCGAGTGTATTGCTCTGTTCTGTTCACCTGTCTGATTATATTCTATCTTTAAAAAGAATTTTTTTTCAGTTTCGGGTCTCTTCTGATTTCTTTAGTTATATTTCTCTGGGGTCATTGTTATCCTTTTAGTATTTTGTTCTCTTTTTCATCTATTCTTCTCCAGACAGAATGACAAGACAGAAAAACTCACCTCAAAAAAGAGAACAAGAGGCAGTACTGACTGCCAGGGACCTAACCAGTATGGATATGAGTAAGGTGTCAGAACTGGAGTTCAAAATAACAATTATAAAGATACTAGCTGGACTTGAAAAAAGCATAGAAGACACTAAAGAATCCCTTTCTGGAGAAATAAAAGAACTAAAACCTAATCAAGTTGAAATCAAAAAGGCTATTAATGAGATGCAATAAAAAAAATGGAGGCTCTAACTGCTAGGATAAATGAGGCAGAAGAAAGAATTAATGATATAAAAGACCAAATGATGGAGAATAAAGAAACTGAGAAAAAGAGAGATAAGCAACTACTGGATCACAAGGGGAGAATTCAAGAGATAAGTGATACCATAAAGTGAAACAATATTGGAATATTTGGGATCCCAGAAGAAGAGAAAAGAGAAAGAGGGGAGAAGGTATATTGGAACAAATTATAACACAGAACATCCCTAATCTGGAGAAGGAAACAGGCATTCAAGTCCAGGAGGCACAGAGAACCCCCCTCAAAATCAATAAAAATAGGTCAACAGCCCATCATATAATAGTGAAACTTGCAAATCTCAGAGACAAAGAGAAAATCCTGAAAGCAATTCAGGACAAGAGGTCCATAACCTACGATGGAAGAAACATTAAACTGGCAGAAGACCTAGCCACAGAGACCTGGCAGGCCAGAAAGGACTGGAATGATATATTCAGGTGCTAAATGAGAAAAATGTGCAGCCAAAATACTTTACCCAGCTAGGATGTCATTCAAAATAGGAGAGATAAAAACCTTCCAGGACAAACAGAAACTAAAAGAAATTATGATCACTAAACCAGCCCGACAAGAAATATTAAAAGGGATCCTTTAAGCGAAGACAGAGCCCAAAAGTAACACAGACCAGAAAGGAACAGAAACAATAAACAGAAACAGTGACTTTACAGGTAATACAATGGCACTAAATTCATATCTTTCAAGAGTTACTCTGAATGTAAATGGGCTAAAAGCTCCAATCAAAAGACACAGGGTATCATGTTGGATAAAAAAGGAAGACCCATCAATATGCTGTTGGCAAGAGCTTCATTTTAGACCCAAAGACACCTCCAGATTTAAAGTGAGGGGGTGGAGAACAATTTATCATGCTAATGGACACCAAAAGAAAATTGGGGTGTCAATCCTTATATCACACAAATTAGATGTTAAACCAAAGACTGTAATAAGAGATGAGGAAGGACACTATATCATACTTAAAGGGTCTTTCCAAAAAGAAGATCTAACAATTATAAATATTTATGCTCCTAACATGGGAGCAGCCAATTATATAAACCAATTAATAACAAAATTAAAGAAACACATTGATAATAACACAATAATAGTATGGGACTTTAACACCTCATTCACAGCAATGGACAGATCATCTAAGCAGAAGATCAACAAGGAAGCAAGGGCTCTGAATGACACACCGTACCAGCTGGACTTCAAAGATATATTCAGAGCATTCCATCCTAAAGCAACAAAATACACATTCTTCTGGAGTGCACATGGAACGTTCTCCAGAACAGATCATGTACTGGGTCACAAATCATGTCTCAACCAGTACCAAAAGATTGGGATAATTCCCTGTATATTTTCAGACCACAATGCTTTGAAACTGGAACTCAATCACAAGAGGAAATTTGGAAAGAACTCAACTCCATGAAGGCTATAGAGCATCTCACTAAACAATGAATGGGTCAACCAGGAAATTAAAGAATAATTTAAAAAATTCATGGAAACAAATGAAAATGAAAACACAACCGTTCAAACCTTTGGGATGAAGCAAAGACAGTCCTAAGAGGGACGTATATAACATTACAAGCCTTTCTCAAAACAACAAGAAGGGTCTCAAATATACAACCTAACCCTTCACCTAAAGGAGCTGGAGAAAGAATGACAAATAGAGCCTAAACCCAGCAGGAGAAGAGAATTAATAAAGATTAGAGCAGAAATCAATGAAATAGAAACCAAAAGAACAGTAGAACAGATCAATGAAACTAGGAGCTGGTTCTTTGAATGGATAATAAGATTGACAAAACCCTGGCCAGACTTATCAAAAAGAAAAGAGAAAGGACCCAAATAAGTAAAATCATGAATGAAAGAGGAGAGATCACAGCCAACACCAAAGAAAAGCAAACAATTATAAGAACATATTTTGAGCAACTATATGCCAAGAAATTAGGCAATCTAGAAGAAATAGATGCATTCGTAGAGACATATAAACTACCAAAACTGATTCAGGAAAAATGGAAAGCCTGAACAGACCCATAACCACCAAGGAAATTGAAGCAGTAATCAAAAATCTCCCAACAAATAAGAGTCTAGGGCTGAATGGTTTCCCAAGGTAATTCTACCAAACATTTAAAGAAGAACTAATACCCATTCTTCTGAAGCTATTTCAAAAACTAGAAAGGGAAGAAAAACTTCCAAACTCTTTCTATGAGGCCAGGATTACCTTGATCCCAAAACTAGACAAAGACCCCACCAAAAAGGAGACTTATAGACCAAAATCCCTGATGTACATGGATGTCAAAATTCTCACCAAGATACAAGCCAATAGGATCCAACAGTACATTAAAAGGATTATTCACCAGGACCAAGTGGGATTTATTCCTGGGCTGCAAGGGTGGTTCAACTTCTGCAAGTCAATCAGTGTGATACACTACATTAATAAAAGAAAGGACAAGAACCATATGACCCTCTCAATAGATGCAGAAAAAGCATTTGACATAGTACAGCATCCTTTCTTGATTAAAACTCTTCACAGTATAGGGATACAGGGAACACACTTCAAAATCATAAAAAGCCCTCTATGAAAAGCCCACAGTGAGTATTCTCAATGGGGAAAAACAGAGAACTTTTCCCCTGTGGTCAGGAACACGACAGGGATGCCCAATATCACCACTGTTGTTCAACATAGTACTAGAAGTCCTAGCTTCAGCAATCAGACAACAAAAAGAAATAAAAGGCATCTAAATCAGCAAAGAAGAAGTCAAACTCTCACTCTTTGTGGAAGACATGATACTTTATGTGGAAAACCCAAAGACTTCATCCCAAAATTATTAGAACTCATACAGGAATTCAGCAAAGTGGCAGGATATAAAATCAATGCACAGAAATCAGTTGCATTTCTATACACTAACAGTGAGACCAAAAAAAAAGAAAAAAAGAGAGAGAGAGAAATTAAGGAGTAATCCCATTTATGATTGCACCAAAAACCATAAGATACCTAGGAATAAACCTAACCAAAGAGGCAAAGGATCTGTACTCAGAAAACTATAGAACACTCATAAAAGAAATTGAGGAAGACACAAAGAAATGGAAAAGCATTCCATGCTCATGGATTAGAAGAACAAATATTGTTAAAGTGCTTATGCTACCTGTAGCAAACTACACATTCAATGCAATCCCTATCAAAATACCACTAACTTTTTTCACAGAGTGGGAATGAATAAAATTGAATAAAAAATGAATAAAATCCTAAAATTTGTATGGAACCAGAAAAGACCCCAAATAGCCAAAGGAATGTTGAAAAAGAAAATCAAAGCTGGTGGCATCACAATTCCAGACTTCAAGCTCTATTACAAAGCTTTAATCATCAAGACAGTATGATACTGGCATAAAAACAGGCACAGAGATCAATGGAACAGAATGGAGAACCCAGGAATGGACCTTCGACTCTATGATCAAGTAATCTTCAATAAAACAGAAAAGAATATCCAGTGGAAAAAGGACAATCTCTTCAATAAATGGTGCTGGGAAAATTGGACAGCCACATGTAGAAGAATGAAACCAGACAACCTCACACCAGTCAGAATGGCTAAAATTAGTAAGTCAGGAAAGGACAGATGTTGGCGAGGATGTGGAGAAAGGGGAACTCTCTTACACTGTTGGTAGGAATGCAAGCTGGTGCAGCCACTCTAGAAAACAGTATGGATGTTCCTTAAAAAGTTGAAAATAAAGCTTCCCTATGACCCAGCAATTGCACTACTGGATATTTACCCCAAAGATACAAATATAGTGATCCAAAGGGGCACCTGCACTCCAATGTTTATAGCAGCAATGTCCAGAATAGCCAAACTATGGGAAGAGCCCAGATGTCCATTGACAGATAAATGGATAAAAAAAGATACATACACACACACACACACACACACACACACACACACACACACACACAATGGAATACTACTAGCCATCACAAAAATGAAATCTTGCCATTTGCAACAACACTGATGGAACTCCAGGGTATTATGCTAAGCAAAATAAGTCAATTAGAGAAAGACAATATTATCATATGTTCTCATTCACATGTCAAATTTAGGAAACAAAACAGAGGATCATAGGGGAAGAGAGGAAAAAATAAAACAAGAGGAAATCAGAGAGGGAAACAAACCATAAAAGGCTCTTAATCATAGGCAATAAACTAGGGTTGCTGGAGGGGAAAGGGGTGGGGGGATGGGGTAACTGGGTGAGGGACATTAAGGAAGGCACGTGATATAATTAGCACTGGGTGTTATATAACACTGATGAATCACTGACCTCTACCTCTGAAACTAATAATATATGTTAATCAATTGATTTTAAATAAAAATTAAAAAAATAAAATAAAATGTGTACCTGCACGTAAACACTGTTTCTACTGACACTATGATGAATGAAGCATCCATGCAGCTATGAGCCATGACCAAACTGTGCAGTAGAGCTAACCCTCTCACCCACAGTCATTTTTCTCCTGCAATTATTTTCCCTCTTCTGCATCATGTTTCTCCCTTCTTCTATGTCATACTATTCATATTGGCTTATAAATGAGTTTTAAAATTGTCCACTTTTAAAAAATGCCCAAGTAGGGGGGCGGACTAAGATGGCGGAGGAGTGGGAGACCTGGATTTCGTCTGGTCTCAGGAATTCAGCTGAATAGAGATCAAACCATTCTGAACACCTACGAACTCAACAGGAGATCGAAGACAAGAATAGCAACAACTCTCTGAACAGAAAAGCGACCACTTACTGGAAGGTAGGACGTGTGGAGAAGCAAATCTGAGGTGATATTCGGGAGGATAGATGGCGGGGGAGGGGGCCTCCGTCGGCCACTTCTGGCAAGTGATAGAGCCGCAGAGCACAAAATGGGAACTTTTAGAAGCTGGCTCCGCTGAGGGACGTCGCTCCAGTGGCTAAGCTGAGGGTGGAACCCTCGCGGGACAGTGTGGTCTCAGGACCCTCGGGGTCACAGAAAGACCGGGGGTGCCTGAGTGCGACAGAGCTCCCAGGTATCGGAGAAGGGAAGCCGGCTGCAGAGACGGAGCCGAGGCGCGGGCTCTCAGCTCGGGGTTGCCATAAACTGTGATCCGCAGCCCAGTTGGGCCACTGCTCCTCCAGCAGGGACCCAACAAGTGGCAGATCCGGGGAGACTCCCCTTCCTCCCCCGGGAGGAGCGGCGCGGGAGCGCACCACAGGGATCTGCTGGGTTTGGAGACTCCACACGTGGTTGGGTGCCAGAGATAGAAACACTTTGTCACAGGCCGGGTGAGCACGGAGTGCGGCCGGAGACCGGGGAGATGGGAGTGACTGCTTTTCACCGGGGGTGTATTGAAGAGTGGGGCCCCGAGTTCTCAGCTCCTCCGGGCAGAGATTGGGAGGCCACCACTTTCACTCTAGTCCTCCAAAGCTGTACCGAGAGCTTGCAGGGAACAAAAGCTCCTGAGAGCAAACCCAAGCAGCTTGCTTAGCCCGGACAAACAAGGGCGGGGCAATTCCGCCTCCGGCAAAGACATTTGGGAACCATGGCAACAGGTCCCTCCCCCAGAAGATCAGCACGAACAGCCAGCAAGCCAAGACCAAGTTTACCAATCAATGAGAATGGGAGAACTCCAGCGCTAGGGGAATACTGTACATAGAATTCATGGCTTTTTTACCATGATTCATTAGTTTTTCAAAGTTAATTTTTTTATCTTTTTTTTTGAATTTTTCTTTTTCCCTTTTTCAACCAACCATTCAATCAATCCCTTTTTTTAAAAAAATATTTTTTATTTTTCATTTTTAGAGTCATACTTTATCCCTTCATGGTAGTTACCCTTATTTTTGGCATATATATATAAGTTGTTCTCTCTTTAAAATTTTGAGATACAGTTTCTACTAACGGATCAAAATATACCCTAAATCACTAGTATACAGCTTTGTTCTAGTCTCCTGCCTGATCACATTCTCTCCCTTTTTTTTTCTTTTCTTTTTTTTAAATCTTCTTCTTTCTTTTTTCAAACAACTCCTTATCTCATCAATTCCTTTTATAAAATCTTTTATAATTTTCATCTTTACAGTCATCTTCCATCCCTTCATTGTATCAACCCTTATTTTGTACATATATAAGTCTTTCTTCCTTTAAAATTTTAGGAGGCACTTTCTTCTAACAGACCAAAATACGCCCAAAATCTTGTGTGTGGCACTGATCTATGCACTAGCCTGATCATATTTGATCATATTCTGTTTTTTTTTGTTTTGTTCTGTTTTTGTTTGTTTTTATCTTTTTCTTTTTCTTTTTTTTTTCTTTCTTTTTTCTTTCTTTCTCTTTCTTTTCCCCTGGTTTCAGGTCTTTTATGATTTGTATAGAGTATATTTGCTGGGGACATTGTTAACCTATTAGCATTTTGTTCTCTCATTCATCTATTCTCCTCTGGACAAAATGACAAGACGAAAAAAATCACCTCAGCAAAAAGAACAAGAGGTAGTACCGTCAGCCAGGGACCTACTCAATACGGACATTAGTATGATGTCAGACCTAGAGTTCAGAATCATGACTTTAAAGATACTAGCTGGGCTTGAAAAAAGTGGAAGTTATTAGAGAAACCCTTTCTGGAGAAATAAAAGAACTAAAATCTAACCAAGTCAAAATCAAAAAGGCTATTAATGAGGTGCAATAAAAAATGGGGACACTACCTGCTAGGGTAAATGAGGCAGAAGAGAGAATCAGTGATATAGAAGAACAAATGACGGAAAATAAAGAGGCTGAGAAAAAGAAAGATAAACAACTACAGGATCACGAGGGCAGAATTCTAGAGATAAGCGTTACGGTAAGACAAAACAACATTAGAATAATTGGGATCCCAGAAGAAGAAGAAAGAGAGAGAGGGGCAGCAGGTATATTGGAGCAAATGATAGCAGAGAACTTCCCCAATGTGGGGAAGGAAACAGGCATCAAAATCCAGGAGGCACAGAGAACCCCTCTCAAAATCAATAAAAATAGGTCAACACCCCGACATCTAATAATAAAACTTACGAGCCTCAAAGACAAAGCGAAAATCCTGAAAGCAGCTCGGGAGAAGAGATATGTAACCTACAATGGTAGAAACATTAGATTAGCAACAGACCTATCCACAGAGACCTGGCAGGCCAGAAAGGACTGGCATGATATCTTCAGAGAACTAAACGAGAAAAATATGCAGCCAAGAATACTATATCCAGCTAGGCTGTCATTTAAAATTGAAGGAGAGATAAAGAGCTTCCATGACAAACAAAAACTAAAGGAATTTGCAAACACAAAACCAGCCCTCCAAGATATATTGAAAGGGGTCCTCTAAGCAAAGAGAGAGCCTAAAAGTGGCATAGATCAGAAAGGAACACAGACAATATACAGTAACAGTCACCTTACAGGCAGTACAATGGCACTAAATTCATATCTTTCAATAGTTACCCTGAATGTAAATGGGCTCAATGCCCCAGTCAAAAGACACAGGCTATCAGATTGGATTAAAAAACAAGACCCATCAATATGCTCTCTGCAAGAGACTCATTTTAGACCCAAAGACAGATTTCAAAGACCCAGATTGAAAGTGAGGGGGTGGAAAACCATTTACCATGCTAATGGACACCAAAAGAAAGCTGGGGTGTCCTTATAACAGACAAATTAGATTTTAAAACAAAGACTGTAATAAGAGATGAGGAAGGACACTCTATCCTCCTTTAAAGGGTCTATCCAACAAGAAGATCTAACAATTGTAAATATCTATGCCCCTAACGTGGGAGCAGCCAATTATAGAAGGCAATTAATAACAGAAGCAAAGAAACACATCAACAATACAATAATAGTGGGGGACTTTAACACCCACCCTGACTGAAATGGACAGATCATCTAAGCAAAAGATCAACAAGGAAATAAAGACTTTAAATGAAACACTGGACCAAATGGACTTCACAGACATATTCAGAACATTCCATCCCAAAGCAACGGAATACACATTCTTCTCTAGTGCCCATGGAACATTCTCCAGAATTGATCACATCCTAGGTCACAAATCAGGTCTCAACCGGTATCAAAAGATTGGGATTATTCCCTGCATCTTTTTAGACCACAATGCTTTGAAACTAGAACTCAATCACAAGAGGAAAGTCAGAAAGAACTCAAATACATGGAGGCTAAAGAGCATCCTACTAAAGAATGAATGGGTCAACCAGGAAATTAAAGAAGAATTTAAAAAGTTCATGGAAACCAATGAAAATGAAAAACAACTGTTCAAAATCTTTGGGATACAGCAAAAGCAGTCCTGAGAGGAAAGTATATAGCAATACAAGCCTTTCTCAAGAAACAAGAAAGGTCTCAAATACACAACCTAACCTAAAGAAGCTGGAGAAAGAACAGCAAATAAAGCCTAAACCCAGCAGGAGAAGAGAAATAATAAAGATCAGAGCAGAAATCAATGAAATAGAAACCAAAAGAACAGTAGAACAGATCAACGAAACGAGGAGCTGGTTCTTTGAAAGAATTAAAGGATTGATAAACCCCTGGCCAGACTTATCAAAAAGAAAAGAGAAATGACCCAAATCAACAAAATCATGAATGAAAGAGGAGAGATCACAACCAACACGAAAGAAATACAAACAATTGTAAGAACATATTATGAGCAACTCTATGCCAGCAAATTAGATAACCTGAAAGAAATGGGTGCATTCCTAGAGATGTATCAACTACCAAAATTGAACCAGGAGGAAATAGAAAACCTGAACAGACCTATAACCCCTAAGAAAATTGAAGCAGTCATCAAAAATCTCCCAACAAACAAAAGCCCAGGGCCAGATGGCTTCCCAGGGGAATTCTACCAAACATTTAAAGAAGAATTAATACCTATTCTCCTGAAACTATTCCAAAAAATAGAAATGGAAAGAAAACTTCCAAACTCATTTTATGAGGCCACCATTACCTTGATCCCAAAGCCAGACAAAGACCCATCAAAAAGGAGAATTACAGACCAATATCCTTGATGAACATGGATGCAAAAATTCTTACCAAAGTACTAGCCAATAGGATCCAACAGTACATTAAAGGATTATTCACCATGACCAAATGGGATTGATCCCTGGGCTGCAAGGTTGGTTCAACATCCGCAAATCAACCAATGTGATACAATACATTAACAAAAGAAAGAACAAGAATCCTATGATCCTCTCAATAGATGCAGAAAAAGCATTTGACAAAGTACAGCATCCTTTCTTGATCAAATCTCTTCAGAGTATAGGGATAGAGGGTACATACCTCAATATCATAAAAGCCATTTATGAAAAACCTACAGCGAATATCTTTCTCAATGGGGAAAAGCTGAGAGCTTTCCCCCTAAGGTCAGGAACGCGGCAGGGATGTCCCACTATCACCACTGCTATTCAACATAGTATTAGAAGTCCTAGCCACAGCAATCAGACAACAAAAAGAAATCAAAGGCATCCAAATCGGCAAAGAGGAAGTCAAACTCTCACTCTTTGCAGATGATATGATACTGTATGTGGAAAACCCAAAAGACTCCACCCCAAAACTGCTAGAACTCATACAGGAATTCAGTAAAGTGGCAGGATATAAAATCAATGCACAGAAATCAGTGTCATTCCTATACACCAACAACAAGACAGAAGAGAGACAAATCAAGGAGTCAATCGCATTTACAATTGCACCCAAAACCATAAGATACCTAGGAATAAATTTAACCAAAGAGGCAAAAGATCTGTACTCAGAAAACTATAAAATACTCATGAAAGAAATTGAAGAAGACACAAAGAAATGGAGAAACGTTCCATGCTTATGGATTGGAAGAACAAACATTGTGAAGATGTCAATGCTACCTAGAGCAATCTACACATTCAATGCAATCCCCATCAAAATACCATCCACTTTTTTCAAAGAATGGAACAAATAATCCCAAAATTTGTATGGAACCAGAAAAGACTCCGAATAGCCAGAGGAATATTGAAAAAGAAAAGCAAAGCTGACGGCATCACAATTCCAGACTTCCAGCTCTATTACAAAGCTGTCATCATCAAGACAGTATGGTACTGGCACAAAAACAGACACATCGATCAATGAAACAGAATAGAGAGCCCAGAAATGGACCCTCAACTCTATGGTCAACTTATCTTTGACAAAGCAGGAAAGAATGTCCAATGGAAAAAAGGCAGTCTCTTCAACAAATGGTGTTGGGAAAATTGGACGCCACATGCAGAAGAATGAAACTGGACCATTTCCTTACACCACACACACAAATAGACTCCAAATGGTTGAAAGACCTAAACGTGAGACAGGAGTCCATCAAAATCCTAAAGGAGAACACAGGTAGCAATCTCTTCGACCTCAGCCACAGCAACTTCTTCCTAGAAACATTGCCAAAGGCAACGGAAGCAAGGGCAAAAATGAACTATTGGGATTTCATCAAGATAAAAAGCTTTTGCACAGCAAAAGAAACAGTCCACAAAACCAAAAGACAACCGACAGAATGGGAGAAAATATTTGCAAATGACATATCAGATAAAGGGCTAGTATCCAAAATCTATAGAGAACTTATCAAACTCAACACCCAAAGAACAAATAATCCAATCAAGAAATGGGCAGAAGACATGAACAGACATTTTTCCAAAGAAGACATCTAAATGGCCAACAGACACATGAAAAAGTGCTCAACATCACTCGGCATCAGGGAAATCCAAATCAAAACCTCAATGAGTTACCACCTCACACCAGTCAGAATGGCGAAAATTAACAAGTCAGGGAACGACAGATGTTGGTAGGGATGCGGAGAAAGGGGAACCCTCCTACACTGTTGGTGGGCATGCAAGCTGGTGCAACCACTCTGGAAAACAGTATGGAGGTTCCTCAAAAAGTTGAAAATAGAGCTACCATACAATCCGGCAATTGCACTACTGGGTATTTACCCCAAAGATACAAATGTAGGGATCCGAAGGGGTACGTGCACCCCAATGTTTATAGCAGCAATGTCCACAATAGCCAAACTGTGGAAGGAGCCAAGATGTCCATCAACAGATGAATGGATAAAGAAGAGGTGGTATATATACACAATGGAATATTATGCAGCCATCAAAAGGAATGAGATCTTACTATTTGCAACGACGTGGATGGAACTGGAGGGTGTTATGCTGAGTAAAATAAGTCAATCAGAGAAAGACATGTATCATATGACCTCACTGATATGAGGAATTCTTAATCTCAGAAAACAAACTGAGGGTCGCTGGAGTGGTTGGGGGTGGGAGGGATGGGGTGGCTGGGTGATAGACACTGGGGAGGGTATGTGCTATGGTGAGCACTGTGAATTGTGCAAGACTGTTGAATCACAGATCTGTACTTCTGAAACAAATAATGCAATATATGTTAAGAAAAAAAAAGAAGAAGAAGATAGCAGGAGGGCAAGAATGAAGGGGAGTAAGTTGGAGGGGGAGACGAACCATGAGAGATGATGGATTCTGAAAAACAAACTGAGGGTTCTAGAGGGGAGGGGGTGGGGGGATGGGTTAGCCTGGTGATGGGTATTAAAGAGGGCACATTTTGCCTAGAGCACTGGGTGTTATGCACAAACAATGAATCATGGAACACTACATCAAAAACTAATGATGTAATGTATGATGATTAACATAACAATAAAAAATTTTTTAAAAATGCCCAAGTATAATTTAAAATTTCCAGCTATCCCTCACCTCTCTGGTTTCCTATACAATCATGTCTCTCAAAAGAACTATCTAAAGTCACCATCTTTATTCTTCATTCCTATTTTTTTTTTCAGCTGACTCCAATCAGGCTTTTGTCTCAAGCACTCTAATTACAGTTGTAGTCTTCTTGTTAAACTTAGTGGCCAATTCTTATTCATTATTTTATTCTATCTTCTATAAGCATATGTCAGAACTGACCACCTCTGCTCTTTTTGAGTCACTTCTTTTGGCTTCTTCAAAAACACACTCTGCTTGTTTACCTTCTATCATATTGACAATTTCTTCAAAGTAGAAATAATCTTCTTCTCTAAACATTCATTCTAGGTAACAGCCTGCTGTTCATAATCTTAACACTTACATTCAGATCACTTTCAAATTTACATTTCTATTTTCACCTCTCTCTTAGACTGCAAAATTCTGTGTCTCAACTGGAGAAAGGGAATAGAGGAGGAAAAGAATGGGAAAGAAAAAGTTTTCTGTAATTGTAGTATATATTGATGATACAAAGATGGGTAATATAGAATTCCTAACTATGGCCAGCTTACACTGACCAGTCCCTAACATACAGTCATTGCAATAGGTATTGTTTCTTTTAATGAACCTAAAATTCCATTTTCTCTTCCGCTTTATAAATTGGGAAAGATATTTTAAATACCCTATGGCCTATTTCTAAGTTGATAAATTCTAGACATATCACAAGGAGGAAAAGTGCTAGGAGAGAAATATGCAGGGTAATTATATATAAAATAAGAAACTTTAAAAACAGTTCAACATGTTTTCTCCTATCAAACAATTGCTAATAAATGTATTAATCCTTTACAGAGTTCTCTGTTAAGGAATTACTGGACTCCAAAAGTCTTAGCAAAAAAACAGGATCCTTATATGAGATATTTATAATGAAAACACTCCCTAGTGGAACGACTCTTTAGATTGATATTAATTCCATGAGCTGGAAGTAAATACTTTAAAGTTGAGGGCAAGACAGTGAGGGGTGATAGTGAAATGGGTATCTCTAAAGAGAACAATATTTTAAGAATAAAATATAAGTTCTTCTCAATCAAAAGTCATTATTAACTATAAGGTAGTACAGCTTTGTAGGACAGGGGTAGAAAAGCATAACTAACCAGTGAAAGAAGATTCACCTATGGAAAAGAAGAATAAAAATGAGTGCTTTGAAAGATTCCTTCAATGAAAGCTTTACTCTTATATTAACCATGCATTAATTTAAAATAGAGAGCTAGCAAGCTTAAGCAGGACTAATCCCAGGAATGTATTTAACCCATAATTGCCAAAACAAAAGTAACTAGGTGGCACCTGTGTAGAGAGCAAGTGATGATAGCAACCATTCTCAAAATAAGCACTTGGTGACTAATGGATGCCAGAATGGAGCTTTGATGGTAACACTCAACAGGAGAGTCGGACAAAAGGCAGGATTTGACTAGAATATTTGAAACCCGCTGCTGCAGAAATCCTGGATTACAAACTCCCCTCATGTAAACACTCATTCTGCTATTATATTTGGCAGGAGGAGAGGAAGAGATCATTTTTGTCTGGGCAAAAGAATGAAGTTTTAAATGTAAAGGTCTAAAATGTCATAACATGTCTCATAACAAACCACCCAAATAATAACTGGAATAGACTTGAAAGAAGACAACAGTGCCAGTTGTAAAGTAATATTAAAATAATAAGAAAATTTTAGGGAACAGTAAAATTATCTTGATAAATGCGAAGCTCGTTCATTCATTTGTTCCTGAAATATTTATGGATAAGCTGCAATGTGCCATATAGTGTTCTTGACCTTAAGGAGCTTAAGCTAAAGAAAACAGACATCTAAACAAGCAATAGATAATACCTGCATCTATGTTTATATCTATATTCATGTCTACATTAGTAGTGGTGGTTAGTATCCTTAGCACTGGTACCAGACTTCTGGGGTTAATTTTGTGATCTTGGGTAAGTTAGTTCACATCTCTATACCTGTTTCCTCATCTGTTAAATAAGGATAATAATAGCACATTCTCATAGGGCTATGAGGAAAAAATGAGTAAATCATGTAAACTACTTAGAACAGTGCCTATCCTATAAGTATTACTCAAATGTTAGTTATTATTGTTATTATTACTAGTAGGTACTTATGAAGTAAAATGGTGCATACAGTACACAGATACAAGATCTTTTTTTTAAAGATTTTATTTATTTATTTGACAGAGAGAGACACAGCAAGAGAGGGAATACGAGCAGGGGGAGTGGGAGAGGGAGAAGCAGGCTTCCCTCTGAGCAGGGAGCCCGATGCGGGGCTCGATCCCAGGACCCTGGGATCATGACCTAAGCCAAAGGCAGATGCTTAAAGACTGAGCCACCCAGGCGCCCCACCGATACAAGATCTTAAAGATATGCTCCTGTAAACAGAAGCTAATTTATGAAGAAGGTGGGATGCATTTCATCTACCCCAAATATACCACTCACATTCCTGGATATAAGGACCTTATTAAAAATTATATATATTTGAATTGAATGAAAGAGATCCCAAAAAACTGTCATTTCAGATTGACCGTAGATATCACAATAAATATAAATTAAATCAGTTCTAAAAACAGATGTGTGAAATAAACATTAACACAAAAATGAGAAAGAAATCTACAGAATTTTGAGGACTTTTATACTGAATTGTTTTGTACAATATAATCATGATCATATACTTAGCTGTTCAAATATATCTAGTAAACTTTTATCTCATGATGAAAGTTTGATTTCTCTTTGTTTTCTTTTGGTACATTTGTTTTCTACAAGTTTTGAGTGTCTAATACATACAAGGAATTGTATGTTAGATAATAGAGGGTGATAAAAATGAGTAAGATACAGTCATTCTTTCTTCTCAAAAGATTTACAATCTAGGAGAGCACGCATTCCTGAAGTTGAAAGACATGGGGACTTATTTTTATTTTGTTTATTTATTACTGTTTGAGGTCTTATATTCTGGAACCCAGCTGATACTGGATTTCAGTGAAGAAATTATTATCCATTCATGCCCCTCTAGTTAGCTAACACACACTGTCATCTCTGTTCAGTTCTTCCTCTTACTTTCACTATCAACTCCCTTTTTGAAATCTTTAATCTCAATAAACCATTCTCTGATGAAGGGTAGCCATCTACCCTTCCAGCTCTCTCAATCCTTTACTTTGAAGACTTCCAGTTTTTCAACCCAACCTCTTTAACACTTTGTCCATTTTCATGGTTTATATTATATATAGTATAGTGTTGTATAATATACATTATCTCATTTGATTCTCACAGTTGCTCTATGAGGTACCAGAGCAATGGTTTAAATATGTCATGTTCAAGAGGGAGACAATTTTTTTTCAGCTTTATTGAAATGTAACTGACAAAATTGTAAGATGTCTAAGGTATACAACATGATGACTGGATATACATATATATCATGAAAGGATTTGCCCCCCCCGACAAATATACTAAATGAGTTAATTAACCTAGATGGAGAAATTAAGGTGTTTATGGTTAGTTGACTTGTCCAGGTTCACATAGCTAGTAAGATGTAGAGTCAGAACCTAGCCTTGGGCCTCCCAATCCTAGTGCCTATGCTCTTCTCATCATATTATATGTCTTACTTACCAGTCACCAATACAAAGAATACATTAGCAACCAAATTTTGGATTCTCCAAAATTAGAAGATCTGTCTTAACATATTTCATGTCCATATGTTAATTCTTCAGAAGAAAAAAATTACCTGGCATCCAGATAAAGCTTCAGTAAGTCTCACAACTCCAAAATTAATATAGTGGCCATGGTCCTGGTAGAGAGAACAGGTCTAAGCATATAGTACATAAACTCAATTTTCAATTATGGATTTTCCTTATTTGGGCAATAGTATTTAAAGAAAACATTAAATTTTATCTTTACTTGAGGTTCTCAACTATAACAAGTATCAAAGTCTTTTTTCTTAATCTTTCAGGGCTTTTTTTTTTCATAGTATATAAGACAATGCTTCTAAAAAATCATTTTCATAAAACCAGGTGTTTTACCCTAGGCTATTTTATTTCTCAGAATGTCCACTCGCCACTCCAATCCCTGAGCACACACTAGCTTGATTTAATCATGCTATCTTAAAAACAATAATTCATTTTTAAGGCTGACATTTATTCATTGCTGACAAGACATAATTATCTCCTCTACAGGGTTCCTGTTCTAACAAATCAATGTACTTTCAACAGGCAATGATAATAACACATGAAATAGAAGCTAGGTAACTTGAATTACAGAGACGTAATACTAATAAATTGTGTAAGACCCACAGAAGTTTAGAAGCAGAAAATCAGGGCTGTACATTTACATTTATTAAAAATAAATGCAGATGTCATTTTGCCCATCATTTTTCATACTTTGAGCATTTAAAGAGAAAAGGGATTTACAAATTTTATTTTGTTGTTTTCACTTTGGTGGGGGAATGGAGAAAACTTTTAAACCATCATCTGTCTTTTCCTAAGGAGAAATAGCACTGAATTGCTATCCATTTGAAACTAGAGTTATTTTACTACTCTCCTCAGTTCCACAGTGAAAATTTAAAGTAGAAATAGTTCCAAATATAACAATAGTAACCAGAAACATAAATGATTTAAGTTCACTAATTAAAAGGCACATATTATCAATTTAGACTTTTAAAAAACCCAGGTACTTGTTCAGAATGGATACATTTAAAGTGTAAGGACACAGAAAAGTTGGAAGTAAAATGATAGACATATACAGATAACTGAGGTTAAAAAGATATGAAACATTATGAACAATTAATGCCAACCCATTTGAAAACGCACAAAATGCGAAATCTTCTAGAAAAATATAACTTACCAGAATTGACTTAAGAAAAACAGAAGTCTGGGGTGCCTGGGTGGCTCAGTTGGTTGAGCGACGGCCTTCGGCTCAGGTCATGATCCTAGAGTCCCAGGATTGAGTCCTGCATCCGGCTCCCTGCTCGGTGGGGAGTCTGCTTCTCCCTCTGACCCTCTTCCCTCTCGTGCTCTCTCTCTTTTTCATTCTCTCTCTCTCAAATAAATAAAATCTTTAAAAAAAAAAAGAGAAAAACAGAAGTCTGAATAATCCTGCAGAAGCAAAGAAACCAGAGAAGTAGTTACAAAATATTAGCCAGATCCAGATGTATTTATAAGTTAACCCTATCAAACTGAGAAGAAACAGATCATTTTATATAGGCTTTTCTAGACAGCAGAAACAGAGAGAATAATCATCAACTGATTTTATTAAACTAAGGTAATCTTGATAGTGTAATCTTCCAAAATTAGAAAAACAGTAAATGAGAAAGGGAAGTCATAAGCTAATGTCACTTATTCATTTGGATGCAAAAATTCTAAATAAGGCGTTAGCAAATTGAATCCAACCGTGTATGTAAAAGATAAAATATGACCAAGTTGTATTTATCCCTGGGATGTCAGGCTGAATGTTTAAAGTTCATAACTGTAGACTATGCTCCTATCCTGGCTTTGCTGTCTTTAGTTGCTCACATCACTGTCTGGGCTGCTTCCCACCTCTGAGCCATATAGGTGCAGCTACCAAAGTTTGTTGCAGCAGCAATAACTACTCACTTAGTCTGAGTGAGTGCTCTCATCAATGGACCCAGAATCCAACCTCCTCAAAATCACTGAGATTAAATCTTAAAGGATACTTAACCGTACATTCATTACAAGCAACATCTAAAGGGAGAGCGCCCCACACCTCTGCCCCCTCACTAGTACCTGCCCACTCCCAACTTGCCATTGTCATAATACTCTACTGCACCCACTTCCCTTCCCATTCCTCTCTAAAAGCAACATACTTCCCTTTACTTCTTCCCAGACGTTCTTTCCATATCTTCCATAACTAAAAACCTCATTCTTTAAAGAAGACATACCTTCCCTTTATCACTTTCAAGTGATTATTCTTTCAAAAATCCAAATATCATTCTCAACACTCTCCTTTACTCCAGATCACTATGACTAGTTGCTTCTGTAAAAAATCAGGTATTTTTAAAGCCCCATGCTATCACTTTTCCTCCACTCTTATAAATGTCAACTGACCTAATCATTCTCCCTCATTTATCAAAAATTAGATATTCTACTCACACAGCCTTCCTTTATGCTTCAAATTTTATCATGTTGGGTGTTATCATTATTTTAGCAGACCATCCTCCCATAATCTGGACTCCCTTTTCATTGACTTCCTCTTCTCTTGACCTTCAATAATACTTCACCTCAGCCACTCATGTCATTTGCTATCATCTATGTGTTATTTCTTCCCAGATCACTATTCCAGGCATTCTTACTTACGATCACAATCATGTCTCCTTATTTACTTGTAAACTACTGTAAAAATTTCGGTCTTTGATTTCTTCTAGATCTCTACTCCATTGGTCTTTTTACATTACATTTCCAAATCATCAAAGCATTCTCTCTCTCTTTCCATTACATTTCTAACTCATTAAAGCATTCTCGTTCTCTCCCCACCCCAACTCCCCATTTCCATCTCTTCACTTCCTTTTATATTCAGCTTAGATTTCATGGTTCATAATTTAAATACTATTCTTAAATAATATTCTTGCCAATCCTAAATTTTCTAGCTCTTCTTTGGTTTCAACTTATCTTTTAGACAAGACCTACAAATCGCTTTTTTTTTTTTTTAAATCTGAGAGAGTACTGAGGGAAAATCACAAAATTTCATTCATTTATTATTACTAATCTCAAATGAGGCTATACTGGTAACACTGCCTGGTAATCCCACTGTTTCTTTGGTCAACTCAATCTCCCACTCTTGACAACAATTCTTTGAAATCTTTATTCTCTTTCTTTCCTCTCAGCAGATGACCTTTCCAACTTCATAGAAATATGAAGGCATCAAATAAGATCATCTTCAACTTTCCACTACCAAACCTATAAGCCCATATGCACTTGCACCAATTTTCTTCATTTTCTGAGCTATTATATTAATGTTCCTTCTCTCAAGGCTAATAGCTACCTATGCTTTAGAGACTATCCTCAGGAATCTTAACCTTGTTTTCTTCCTTCTGTACAATCATCCTCTTGCTTCTACATACTCAATCACTTCCTTTCATTAATATCTTCCCCCATAATATGTATATGCCCCACTAACTACTAGGTTTAGCATGTCACTTTCCTGAACCTCACCTCAGTCTCTGAATTGTTAAAATGAAAATATTGTATAAATTGTAAAACACTATATGAGAGTTAATTTATTTTTTTTATTTTTTTTAAAGATTTTATTTATTTATTTGAGAGAGAGAGAGAATGAGAGATAGAGAGCACGAGAGGGAAGAGGGTCAGAGGGAGAAGCAGACTCCCCGCTGAGCAGGGAGCCCGATGCGGGACTCGATCCCGGGACTCCAGGATCATGACCTGAGCCGAAGGCAGTCGCCCAACCAACGGAGCCACCCAGGCGCCCTATGAGAGTTAATTTAATGTTACAATTTATTCCAACCTAAAGGTCAAAGGGATTAAGTGACTTCCCAAGGAGTTGTTTCTTAATTAGAAGATCTAGGCATACAAGTCAACTCTCCATAATCATTAGCTATTATTTCAGTTATAATTTAGAATTAAAATTTAGAAAATGTTTTCAATAGTGCTAACTTGAAAGCATAGGATTATTATTTTTTAAATGTTATTTTTGTTTAGATATAAATATTGCAGTCCAGTGTCTTAGCTTACTGACATTCAGAATTTTAATCACGGGGCCAGGCATTTGATGTATCTACAACTAAATTGGATTTCACTAAAATAGAACCTAAGATCTGATTAAACTACCTTCATCCATTCCATTAAGTTCCTCTTCACAATTCTATAATAAACAAAGGGTCTCCTTAACAAACTGAACAAATTGAGTGAAAGATCTTTTCTTTAAAGAACAATGCTTTTTCTACAGGGCTCTTCAGGATCAGAATTTCATAAATTCCACAGAACGGCGTAAAGTCTAGCTTCATTTGATGGTGCTAAGTATGTAAAATATTTACAGAATATTTTTACAAAGATGAAAAAAGAAGGAATAATCTATTTCTGATATTGAGACAGGTAATAGTTACTTACTCAAATGTCTATTCTTCCTATGTGTCATTGGATACAATAAATAATAATGTGCACTTCATTTATATCCACCAAATTTGGGTCCATTAAACAAATCTCTAACCTGTTTACACACAAGAGTGTTGTAAAAATCCACTGAGATAATGTATGTGAAAACACATTAGAAAAGGCAAAAGCAGAGACAAACAAGTATCATTTCTAACTCTGCTTTTATCACTTGTCCTTAACCAATAAATCAAAACCTATTAAAGTATTAATTTACCTTTTAATAGGTTATGAAGTATATGAGAACTCACTGACTACCTTTAGTTACTATTCATTAACATACTTCATATTTCCAATATAATTATTAGGTTAAAGTCAGAAATCAAGAATAATTTACTAGATATTTATTGTACATTGGCTAGTTTATACTTAGGCAAATATCTAAGGTAAAAGCCAAAAAACAAATACGCATTGTAATAGAGCTTGATTATTCCCAACTATTTGGGTAAGATGGTTTTGAGCCTATTGATCTTGGAAAATTATAGGAGTAGGTAAAAGGGAAAGACATTTATTTACCCACAAAAATGTCAAAACAGAAAAGAGGGAGACAGGGGTGCTATTGGAAAGGCAGATTGTGGTAAGATAATATGTGAATCACATTTTTAGAGTAATAATAGTTAACTATCTCCCTAGGGAACTTCTTTAATTCTCTCCTTTCTCATGTATTTAAGATTTGACATATACTAAAGAATATATGTGTAATAAGTCTCCTGTGGTGAATGCCATTAATTCTTTCCCTCCCTGTATGCATATGCCATTGAGAGGTGAGCCTCTTTTCCTTCTCCTATAGGATCTATTCTAGGCCTGTTTGCTTTGACCAATAGAATACAGAGGAATGACATTCTGGGATTTCTGAGCCCAGTCCTTTAAGGAGTAACAATTTCCCACTTCCTTCCTTTTTGAACACTGATTCTTGGGGCTCTTCCTTTTTGAATTCAACCACCATGCTTTGAGAAGCCGAAGCCCTATGGAGAGGTTATACGGAGAAGCAGCAGATAAATTGCCAACCATGTGGATGAACTATCTTGGATGTCACAGCCCTTAGGTAATTGAAGCCCCAGCCAACATCATGTGGAACAGAATAACCTTTCAGCTGATCCCAGTCTATCCACAGAATCATAAATAAATAAATGATTAATAAATGATTAATGGAACCATTAATAAAATGGTTAATGCCAATATGTTTTGAGATTGTTATGAACAGATAACCAAAATAGAAACTGGTACATAGAAATAAGAGTAGTACTGGGCCAAAATCAAAACATGTAGCCTTAACTTTGGAACTGAGAAGGAAATGAAGGCTTTAGGGACTTCAGGAAACAGGGGTGGCTAGAACAATGAGGAAATCGTTATTGAAAGGCAACCCTTGTTATGAAAGACACTTTCACCTTGCATTAATGTGAAAGGTAGAACTAATGAACTCATGGAAATCACTAAGGGGAAGAAGTAACTGAATAAACCTGTGTATCTGGCCAAGGATATTTCCAGGCAGAATACTGAAAATGCCAAGTGACTTTTAGCTGGCAATGATCAAATACAGAAAAAGAGAGATGAACTAAAAAGGAAACTGTTCAGTTTTGGAGGAAATGCTGTGAGAAATATGAAGGCCTTGAACACCTTTTTCCAGCCAACAAGAAATTCTCAAGGAGGAAATGACCTCTGGGCAATGGTCAACTCCAGAGAACGGCAAGTAAAACATATAACATCAGGGTAAGTTATGATCAAGTTCCAGCTGTAATAATAACCTTTAAGACTTCGGAAATATTTAAGCCCGTGCCTCATAGATCTCTCAGCTGACAAAAAAGACTTCTAAGAATCTTATCAGCATGTATAATAGTCCATCCACTCAGCGAGGCAATTGGTACCTAAGATTCTTAAGGATGTGGTCCTTCAGCACCCTGACATTTAGCTCAAAGTAGAGGGAGAGGCCGGTCTCAGATTTGTGGGTGTGTCTTTTATTGAATGGAGTGGATTATAATTTGATTCATAGAAAATATGCAATATTTTTATTTATTTATTTATTTATTTATTTATTTATTTATTTATTTATTTAGATTTTATTTGTTTGACAGAGAGAAACAGCGAGAGAAGGAACACAAGGGGGAGTGAGAGAGGGAGAAGCAGGCTTCCCGACGAGCAGGGAGCCTGATACTGGGCTCTAACCCAGGACCCTGGGATCATGACCTGAGCCGAAGGCAGACGTTTAACAACTGAGCCACCCAAGTGCCCCAAAAATATGCAGTATTTTTAAAGGAATTACATAAGTTTGGTCTAAAAGGAAGAGACAGTTCAAAAATAAAAAAAGGCTCCTGGACCTTCAACCTTCGAAAATTAGGAAGCAAGCTGAGAAAGCTATTCAACTTGAAACAAGCCATTCTCATGGAAAAGGACAACTCAGAGTTGAGTCAAAATCTCATAGGGAAGGTCCAAGGGCTAAGAATTAGGCCCTAATTATCATAAACTCCCTGCTCCCAGAATCATGATGCATGAGAGACACGTGCCCAGTTGGAATTGCTGTGGACCATTTCCTGTTTTGCACTTCCCATTTTCCCTTTTCAAACAAGAAATCTATTGCCTGTCTTGCCATTGTATTCTAGATGAGTATGGGGAAGAAAACTTGTTTCTTTAGTTCACGCATCTTCATATTTAGAACTGCAGTAAAGGTGGCTCATATATACCTGAAACTGATTTAAATGATGAGATTATGGGCCTTGAACCTGAATCTGATGACATATTTAGATGCAACTTTAAGGTGTCTCTTGAGGTGGTGAATGCATTTTCCACACGTCAAAAACATGAATTGCTATTTGCAGAGGGTATAATGATAATCCCCAAAGATGGTTGCCATCAAGGCTTTTTTCCCCTTCATCTTTAATCTAGGCTGGTCCTATAGATTACTTTGACCAATACAATGTAGTGATGTTCTGAGATTTCTAAGCCAGGGCCTCAAGAGGACTCAAAGCTCCTATTTCTCTCTTCTTGGAATGCTCACACTTGGGATGTTACTTCTTGAATCCCCATTATCATGACAGGAAGAAGCCCAGCCACCCTGATGGAAGAACCCCAAGCCACATGGAGAGGCCACATAGAGGAGAATTGAGGTGTGATAGCCAGGTTCCCAGCTGACAGCATCCAATGCCAACCTTGTGAATGAGCTATTTTGGAGGTTTCAAACCCAGTCAAGCTCTTAGAAAATTGTAGCTGTAGCCAACACCATGTGGAGAACAAGACAACTGATTCCTGTCAATTCAGAATTGTGGGGGGAAAAAATTAAATGGTTGCCTTTTTTTTTTTTTAAGATTTTACTTATTTATTTTGAGACGGAGAGCACGTGAGAGACAGCACGAGTAGAGGGTAGGGGAGAAGTAGACTCCCAGCTGAGCAGGGAGCCCAATACAGGGACTCGATCCCAGTACCCTGGGATCATGACCTGAGCTGAAGGCAGATGCTTAACTGACTGAGCCACCCAGACACCCTAAATGTTGTTGTTTTAAGTCAATTAAGTTTGGGGTGGTTTGTTAGTAGTAGACAACCAAAATAATATATATGTTGATACCATTAAGTAAATAAAATGAAGATCAAGTAACCCATTTCAACTTAAGAACTAGAACAACCCTAATAATGTTTCATCTATTCATTTGTTCCTTCTTGCCTTCCTGCTCTGCCATCAGTCCCACCAGAAATGGTAATACCATTCTGAATTTGGGTATCACTCCTTCACATTAAAAAAGTTTTATCATAAATGTGTTCCCGTGTAATATAGTTTAGATTTGCTTGTTTTTAAACTTACTATCAAACTGCATGTGAGCTTCTGAGACTTGCTTTCTCAGGTCATTCTCCCTATTAAATAAAAGTACAAAACCCGCAATTTGTCATTCTCTTGACAATGAACATTTGGGTGGTTACAAACAGGGCTGCTTTGAACATTCTCATAGATGTGCTCTTGGGCACCTATAGAAAAATTTCTCTAAGGTATGTATGTAGAAGCAGAATGGTCAGGTATTAATGTAAATGGTTAACTTCACAAGATAATGCCAAATTGCTTTCTATGGCAAACTGTGTATCAATTTACAACCCCACCTGTAAATGTCTTCTCGATGCACATCTTCATTGATAGTCATATTTCTTAATTTTTCGATCTATTGGATGTAAAATGATATTCACTGTGGTCTTAGTTGATCATTTATGAGATTAAACATCTTTTTGTATGCTCAGTCACTTTCTCTTAAAATACCTGATTTGTCTTTTGCTTATTTCTACAGTACAATGATGAATAGAAGTGGTGATAAAATATGCATCCTTATTGAGTTTCTGATTTTTAATGTATATATACAACTTAGTCATGCTGCATTATCCTTTTTTATATAATGTTGAATTTAGCTTATCAATAGTGTTTTTGGTTTTCACATCTGTTAATATGTGTGATGAGTCTTTAACTTACTCAATGTGTCTGATTCTAGTATCAGAAGTTATACTGGCTTCATTAGAGCTGACAATGACCTAATCCTTGGGAGAGTTTATATGAAATGTTGAAAAAGTATGGTCCTTGAAAGAGAAACATCTGTAGATGTGGACTAGATGTTCTGTCAAAAAAAATTATCTACTATTCAACACTATTGAATAAGTCTCTGTAGCTTGTCTATTTCTTCTCTGGACCATTTAAGGAAATTGCATTTTTCTAGACCTTGATCTATTTTGTCTAAGTTTTCAAATATATTAAGATGCTCACTATTTTCATCTCTGCTATATCTGTGGGTTAGGACTCCTTTTCAATCTTTATTTCATCTACTTGTGCCCTGTTTTCTTGTTTAATTATGCCAATTTTATTGTTGTCATGAAAACCACTTTGACATTGTGACTTTTTTTCTAATTCATTGATTTCTTCCCTCGCCTGTATCTCCTTGCTTCAATATTGTTTGTTCTGTTGCTCTTAAGTTATATACTTAGGCTTTTTAATTTATGCATTTAATTTCCTTTAGTAATGTTTCTGCTGCATCACCCAATTTTTCCAAATGTGATACTTATAATTAGGTTCTAAGTATTTGTTTTCTTCTTTCATCTACAAGTTTTAAAACTTGTAAATGTATGATTTTAAAAATTTTAACCTTTATTACTGAACTCTTATTTCTGATTATACATTTAACACTGATTTTTAAAACTTTATTGTGACTTATTTCATACCTAGTACATGGTCAGTTTTTGCTAATATAAAATGCTTAAGAATATTCTAATTGCTGATTATTTTAAATTTGTCAATTGAAATGTTAATTGCATTATCCAAATCTGTGTTTTCATTCATTGTTTGGCTTATTTATCAATAACTGAGAGCTGTTGAAATCTCTATGTTGGGGGAGCCTGGGTGGCTCAGTTGTTAAGCGTCTGCCTTCGGCTCAGGTCCTGATCCCAGGGTCCTGGGATCGAGCCCCACATCGGGCTCCCTGCTCCGCGGGAAGCCTGCTTCTCCCTCTCCCACTCCCCCTGCTTGTGTTCCTTCTTTCGCTGTGTCTCGGTCAAATAAATAAATAAAATCTTAAAAAAAAAAAATCTCTATGTTGTTCAGTTTTTTGGTTTAGTCTTACACATTTCGAGGCCATTTAATGAAGTATGTACATATTTAAAATTGTTATATATTTCTAGTGAATTGATCCTTTTATCATTATTAGTGGCCTTCTCCATTTAATACTACCATAAAACTAATTTTGATTTAGTATCACTAAAGCTACACAAATTTTATTTCCCTCTGCGTTTTCATCTTTTAAAAAAATCCAGCCTATATATAGCTGGATTTTAAAAAACCTAATCAATCTGTTGTTGAACTGGGTTTAGTTTATTCATGTCTATTTTAATTAGTATTACTTGACTTATTATTATCTTACTCATTTTGTTCCTCCCCCACCCCTAATTTGTTCCTTTTGGGCTGTCATTGTCTTCCTGTTTCACTATTTTAAACTTTTTTTTTTAAGATTACTTATTTATTTATTTAAGAGAGAGAGAATGAGATAGAGAGCACGAGAGGGAAGAGGGTCAGAGGGAGAAGCAGACTCCCTGCCGAGCAGGGAGCCCGATGTGGGACTCGATCCTGGGACTCCAGGATCATGACCTGAGCCTAAGGCAGTTGCTTAACCGATTGAGCCTCCCAGGCGCCCACTATTTTAAACTTCTTTTCCTTTGCAATGATTCATTCTATATCTATTATTTTAGCAGTATCTTAACCCACTTTCTGAATAATGAAAGCACCTCAGAACACTTTAATTCTAATCACCCTCCTCCCATCTTAAATATCATTCAGTTTTTTAATTATATCCTATTTTAGAAGTCCACATTCATGTTGCACAGAATGTTTATTTAGTTTTACAATTGTTTACAATTTTACTTCTTATAAGCACTTCTTCAATTACGACTGTTTTATATTAGCAACACTTTTGATTTACATGTTTATCATTATATTTGCTCACCAGATCTTCAATTTCAGATCATCCTTGTGGAAACGTTTTCCTTCTGAAGATCAACCTTTGGCAGTTTCTTTATTGAAGTGCCGTTGATGGTAAAAATCTGTTTTTCATCTGAACATTTCAGTTTTGCTTGGCACAAATTCTAAGTTGATAATAGTTTTTCTCAGAATTTTGAAGGCATTATTCCACCATCTTTTGGGTACATTGTTGCTATTGAGAAGCCTACTAAGTATGTTAGTATGTATGTTGCCTTCATTGATCTTTTTGTTCTTTTGAATGCTTTTAAAATCTTGTGTTTGGTATCTTGTAGTTACACTACTTTGGGTTTAGGCATGGATTTGATCCATGTATGCTTGGGATATATTGTGCTGTGCTTCCTCAAATTATGAATTCATGTTTCTCCAACAACAAAAAAAGAAAATAGTTATCTTCAAATACTGTACTCCTCCACCCTCTCTATTCCTCCCTCCTAATACTTCTAGTCTTTGTAACCATCTTCCCTTCGTATCTCTATACTTTTCTTTAATATTTGTATTTTCTAGCTCCTTGTTTCTCTTCGCTGCACACTGGGTAATTCCTTTAGATCTCACTTCCACTTTATTGTCTCTTCAGTTGAGTCTAATATGATATTCAACATGTCTGAGGTTTTTTTTTAATTTCAAGTAACATATTTTTCATTTTTAGCATTGTTTTCTTTTTTAGATCTGCCTGCGGTTCCATCTTTCATAGATGTCAGTGATGAGACCATGGAGAATTGAATCCAAAGTTTCTTATTTCTATAGTTTTTTCTCATGCTAGCTAGTTTCAGTTTGCACCTGGTAATCTCTAGTCATATTTTTTTTATCTTAATCTATGGAAATCTTGAGCCTGTATCTTGCTTCTGCCAGGAGTTACAGGATACTACAAACTAAGTAGCCACTTCAACTGTCCTGGCTAGGACAACATCTCAGATTCAGATTCATCTCCTTGCTTCTAGTCCAAGGCAAACCATATATGGCTATGTTGCAGTTGGTATTTGCTATCTGTGCAACCACTGCCCACTTGCACGCTTAATACAGTATTCGCAATTCCCAACTCAAAATGTGTTCATCTGTGGGCAAGTAAAAATAGAGGTATGATTCACAGAAACTTCCCCTACTTTCTTTGAGCCGATTAATGCATTCAAAAATAGATTTTATTCAGAATTTAGTTGTTTTGCAGTACCCAGTCTAACGTACTGTTAGAAGTAAAAGTCTTACTAAATATATTAAAACAGGTATAATATACTAACCCAAGAAAGCACATGATTTATGGCAATCCTTAATAATTCAAACCTTTCTGGAAAGGTTTCCTACCCCTTGACCAGAACTTGGTCAGTATTTTGGAACTGAGTATACATTAGAAAGGTCCTAATCTCAGGAAACAAACTGAGGGTTGCTGGAGTGGTGGGGGGGTGGGAGAAATGGGGTGGTTGGGTGATAGGACACTGGGGAGGGTATGTGCTATGGTGAGCGCTGTGAATTGTGTAAGACTGATGAGTCACAGATCTGTACCTCTGAAACAAATAATACATTATATGTAAAAAAAAAAGATGGTAGGAAGGGAAAAATGAAGGGGGGGATTTGGAGGGGGAGACGAACCATGAGAGACCTATGGACTCTGAGAAACAAATTGAGGGTTCTAGAGGGGAGGGGGGTGAGGGGATGGGTTAGCCTGGTGATGGGTATTAAAGAGGGCACATATTGAATGGAGCACTGGGTGTTATACGCAAACAATGAATCGTGGAACATTACAACAAAAACTAATGATGTAATGTACTGTGATTAACATAAAATAATAAAATAAAATTTAAAAAAATGCAGAGCATTTTTCCTTCTAATGTTTTAAAAGAGACATTTCTTTTTACATGCTGTTAATTGCTGTGGTATAACTATTAATTGCAGGTTATTTTTTTTCTATCAATAGAATAAAACTTCTTGTTGTGCCATCAAAAATATAAAGAAAGGTCCTAGAGTATGAACTTACCCAACAGACTGTTGCCCCACCTTGTAGAAATTTCTCCAGTTATTCTATTACTAAGATATTCAGTCAACTCTGACTATTCAAATTTTCAATATCCTGATCAATATGTGATCCAGATCAACAGGACTAAAATCTATGAAAATAAACCATCATTTTGAACATTTTTAAAAATAGATAATAAGGATTTGTTACATGCAACTTCCATCTACATACACAACTTTATTTTTGGAAGCCTGAGCCATCTATAACATAAGCAGGGCTAAACAAGGCAGCTGGTGATTTCATTTTAGTCAGAAACATAATAGGCATAATGGCAGCAGAGATGGCTGCTCTGGTCTTAAATGCAGATGGACTGTTTGCGTCTTTTATTCATAATGGTTGCTCAGTGTTCTCTGGAAGATCAGGAAGCTGTGTCTCACCCTAATCACTGAAGTAATGAAAGGAGATACCCGCAGCAAGGACTGCAACCGCAACTGCTGCAATCACACCTACAAGTAAAATAAACACAAAACAAATGGAAATGGAATGAGCGAAAGAAAGGCTTAACTGGTCCTAGGCTCTGAAATGTAGGTAACGATGGGCCTAAACAACAAGATGCACCTGCACAAACATATATGCTTACACACACATGTATATGTATTAAAAGCCAGCCAAGTCTTAGGAGGAAAACAAAGCAATAAGTTGAATAGATGGCAAAGGCTGGACTGGTAATTGTGTACTTCACCACTTAGCAAAATCTTCAAAAAAAAAAAAAAAGTGTCTCTCTTACACACATGTGCACTCACACACATTTGAGAGAAAAACTCACATATACTTTAAAAAAGTTTCTATAAATATGCACACTGACATTCCAGCCATCTTATGGTACCTAGCTTAAACCAAAAGACAGCTCCAATAGGCAGTGGGTCTCAAACATGACAAGGCAAAGTCATCTGTGTAACTATTCGAACTAAAAAACTCAAGATTTTACCATTATAAAATCTAAGAATTAGTAAGTTTGTCTTGGCAACTTTTAGTTTTACTTATTTTTTCCTGATAACTGTAAGTTAACCAAAACAAAACCGACCAGAGCAGTCTAGACACAGAAACACACATACACACACACTTCGGTACAAAGAACTTAGGTAATTATCTAATGAGTAAGTGCCTAGAAAAATCTTCTGGCTGCTAACAGTCAAAAGTCTTAATGCTTATAAAGCATTTTTCAAATCGGCATTCCACTTAACAACAGTCTACATGGTCTTTAATCAATACGTCTGAACAATGTTGAAGTGATTGCCACTCTTCTTGGAGCCTTTAAAATTCTAAAGTTCATTACGAATTTCCAGACTTGAATCTGACTTTTTTCATAGAACACGTATCAAAATCTTCTACAATAGCAGTTCTGCAAAGAACACCAGTCTGAAAAGCATTGGCCCAACTATAATAACTGATTCCCGAAACTCAACAAGTTTTTCTTGTAAAAACACAGAAAGTGGGGTGCCTGGCTGGTTAAGTCATTAAGCATCCAAATCTTGATTTCAGCTGAGGTCGTAATCTCAAGGTTGTGAGATCGAGCTCCACATCAGGCTCTGCACCGGGTGTGGAGCCTGCTTAAGATTCTCTCTCTGTCTGCCTCTCCCACCCCTTCTAAAAACAAAACAAACAGGCCAAAAAAATTAATAGAAAGTGTCACGTTTGAGAGCAATTGCGATAATGCATTATTTATAAATCTTTCCATCTCTTCCATCTCCAGGGTCTAGCACTTTCCATAATAATAAATACAGGCTTAATCTAGCACCTCTAAGAAAGCAAAATGCAATGGAAACAATTTTAAAATAATGAGAAAACTCAAATCCAAAATACCATCTTTTCAATGTTATAAAAGAAATTATATACCTATGTTTTGCTGAATTTTCAATATTACTGTAGTTTTAATTGGTTGCTTTGGTTGTTCATCATCTGTGTTGTCCAATGAAGCTTCAGTATTCATAAAGTAACTCATACAAGCTGCAAGAGGATAATAACAATCAATCCTAAATAAAATGGGAATAATTCCCATTTTAAAATGAGTTTTAAAGAACATTATAAGGAACATATTATCAAAAAAAAAATTCAGTCTTCTATAAGTTTCTAGTTTTCTCAAGGACTATAACACCTCAGTTCTAGATTACATTAGCCTACCAGCTTCATTTTTCCCCTAACTTCATCTATAGATCAAAAAGTTGAATGAATAGTACAGTTTTATTCATGTTAACACAAACAATTTTGGTTTTTCTATTAGTAAATATCAGTACTAAAAAACTTTTTTTGGGGGGCCACTAAAGTCCTTATTTCAGATAACAAATACAAATAAAAATAATGGATGAAGGATGAATTACACTTATTTGCTATAGGATTTTTTTTTTTACTTGAGTACGTGCATTTAAAGAGTACAAGAATTAACAAATAATACATTATACGTTAATAAAAAAATTAAAGAGCATAAAAATGGTTTTTCATGATATATTACTTATACATTTAATATTGAATTGTTATATGCTAAAGTCATGCTCTAGTATGTCAAATCTTCTGCACAAGTAATTTACTTCTATAAAAAAATTTCATTGCTCTATTTTCATTTTTAATCTGTCATACAAAATCATACTGATTTGATACAAATCTGAGATAATTTTACTGAAGCAGAGTATTTTTCAAGGATGAGTAAGATGTTGTCATAACAATTTATTTATGTTTGTTTTTGGTGGGAGCTTCTGGGATTTTAATTCAAATCTCAAACACTATGTTTTTACTAGTATCTGAAATTTAAATGCAAATAACATGATTCGATAGGAAATTAGATCTTAAGCATTCCTTAAAATCAGGTAATTTTAACTTCAGATAAGCCCCAAATTAATCATGTAAGAAAGTAATCTTTTTGAGCAACTGTCAACAAAAGAGAAAACAAGGTCGGTAATGAATGCATGCTAAGTTGTAAATGTGTTCAATTTCATTCCAAGCTGTTGATAGTTAGGCAGGACTATTTGGATGCTTAAAATAAAATGTTACAACTTAAACTCCTTAGTTGTCTTCTTCCACATCTCCGAATAGTGAAGTAATGAGGTTTCACTATACTCAGTGATTTAGTCATAAAAACACATGTTCATTATTATTTCTCTTTCCTTTATAATTAAATTATCAATGTTTAACCAAACAACAAAAATTAATTAGTTCTGATATCAAGACAGAATTGGCAAAGATGAGTTTCACCAGATTTTAAAGGTGTGGCTTCAAATTTTTAGCTGATACTGTAGATAAAGTGCATCTGAATTACTAACTTAATATCTAGTAGATGACTAATGCACCTAAGAAATTTTAAAGCCATAGTTATCCCTCACCTTAAATGAATCATTTTGACAAACAAATTGTTCTTCAACCCTTAAGTCATTTAAAAGTATGTTATTTTAAGGTTTTACCTGGCAAAATATGTATTTCAAACATAGCAACTACTTGGCAAGTATATTATAGAATAAAAATAATTAATATTTTCTAATAGTTAGAAAATAAAGCCAGATTCTTATAACAAGTTTAACACCCTTATAGTAATTGATTTCATTTTTTTTTTTTTTAATATCTTATTTGACTGAGAGTGAGACAGCGAGAGGGAACACAAGCAGGGGGAGTGGGAGAGGGAGAAGCAGGCTTCCCGCTAAGCAGGGAGCCCGATGTGGGGCTCGATCCCAGGACCCTGGGATCATGACCTGAGTTGAAGGCAGATGCTTAACGACTGAGACACCCAGGTGCCCCTCAATTTTTGAACTTTAACATTTAAACTCACCTTTTATGGTTTATTACATATGAAAACTCTAATTTCAAATATATAGGAAAATTTATACATACTACAAAATATTACTTTTATACTTTAATGTTAATATTCTTTATTATAATTCAGAAAGTTCATGATTTAAATGTCTTATAATACTAGTTAATATCACCTCACAGTTATGTATCTCTTTTTGTTTAGAAAGTATTTTCCCTAACGTTTGTACTAAATTCTCTTAACACCAAGAGAATCTGGGATTCAGAGGGGGATTATTTAAAGTTACACAGATGTAAGTGGCATACCTGGACTCAGTTAAAATACTATCTTCATAAAATTATGCATCTAATATTTTTAGTAAATTAATGAATAAATATTAATAACCCATTATTTTATTATTAATAAAACAATATATTTTTGAGTAATTAATGAATGAGTTAGGGAGTAAATGAGTAAGTGAATATAATTCTAAACGAATAGGATGTTACGAAAAATCACTTAATTTTTCTATTAAAATGTTTATGTTTTTACCCTAACCTATAATTTGGGAATATGTTATTTTGCTATTAAAATATGCTAATTACCAAATAATTTCTTCTAATTCAACAAATATTTGAAACAACAAAACTAATATAATTCTAGACAAGTCATATTCTTGGTCACAATACATCTGATGCCAGTGTTCAATTCCTGAAAAGCCTAGGGTTACTTTTATCACATTCATCCTTCAAAATGAACTCAAATGTCACTTGCTTTCAGAAGCTTTCTCTAACCCCATAAAAGGATAATCCCTGTGCTAAATGTTCTGATAATTCTGTTCATCCTTCTATTATAGAACTAATCACCTTATTCAGAGTAATCCATTTCTCTGTATTTCCCTCTAGACTATGAACTTCTTCAGAGTCAGGACTGTATATTTGATCTCTAGAACCCTAATGCTTAAAATAGAGTAGTCAATCAATCACTCAGTTGGGATTTATATAAGTTTCAAAAACAGGGAAGAGTCCTTAAAGAACCATATTTAACATAATGAAGCAGTATCTTCAATACATTATATTAGAAAAATATATAATCTAGAGATCATGAGTTTGATACAGCATACATTCAAGTATATACACCTAACTTTCCAGAAATTGCTGTTTTGTTTCCTTTGTGTAATATTAAACTCTTCCTATTCAGTTTATCTATCTCTATACTAGATTACCAGCATAAAAAAATATAGACAGAAAATAATTTTAAAATACAGTGTGAAATATACAACTAAGTACCAATATTAAAAGCTTATAAAAAATCAAAATCCACAAGACTAATGAACATTTATATATCATCTAAGATTAAAAAGTGGATTTTTAAATACTTCAGTACTAGCTCATACTAATATTTAACATGGTACAGTGCTAATGATAAAGCTTACCGAAGGAAAGTTCAAAAACAGGATTAAAATATATTTAGTATACATATAAATGATAAAAACAATTCAGTAGAGAATAGCATTTAAATTTGATAAATAGCTAAGAAGTATATTATCTTGATGCTATAAATAAGTCTTTTAATTATTTGCAAGGATATTTCAAAGAATTCTAAGAATCATTCAAAACTAGGGAGCTTTTAAGATATTTGGGATTATCCACTGAATACTACAGAGCATCAATTTATACAATAGATGTATGCTTTCAATTAAAGTGAAACATAAAGCAGTAATAATAAACAATGAAAAAATGGAAACAGTTTACTAAAATCGAAAATACTAATGTCAAAACTTGGTTACTGTAGATTGTTATCGCTAACCTACAGTCAAATTATTTTCTTCTCATTGAATAACAAAATCACTGGAAACTCTAAAATTTTAATCATTAATGGTAAGTTCTTACTCTTATGACCTTACTACATGTTCTGCATAATTAACAGTGCACACATATTATATCTTCCAAATCAGGCTTTTTAAGGAAAGGAATCTCGTCTTTGATGTTTTATCTATCACACTGCCTTGAACAGAGCAAATGCTTAATAAATATCTGATAATTAGACATACTAAATGCTGTAAACTAGAATTAAAATGTCTAGTGCTACATAATGTCATATGTTTTAAATGTTCTATACCCCTTAAAATGTTCTGAATTATATCACCATAGAGCTATGACTATCATACCCTTTTTAAATGTTCATGTTCAGTTGTAAGTGCCCTACACAAACCTTAAAAACCTTGTATCTGGCTAGATGTACACTTTACAATTTTTCAAGCATAAAATAAGTGAAAAAAAGATGTGCAATAATTTCCAAAAAATGGCCTATATAGTATATATCAGTCAGTTATTAACAAATATTTAGGAATACCTATCATGTTTGAGGCATAGAGCTCAGTACACAGAGAAACATTCTAGGTACTTACTCTCAAAAATCTGACAGTTGGGGCACCTGGGTGGCTTGGGCAGTTAAGCGTCTGCCTTCAGCTCAGGTAATGGTCACAGGGTCCTGAGATGGAGCCCTGCATTGAGCTCCCTGTTCAACAGGGTGCCTGCTTCTCCCCCCACTCCTGCTCTCTCTTGCTATCTCTGTCACTATTTCTGTCTCTTTCTCTCAAATAAATAAAATCTTAAAAAAAATAATCTAAATGAAATCTCTCTCTCCCTAAGCTTTTATATCTGATTTTTAAAGTAAGTTGTAAAAATAATGTCAAAAAATAAAAAAATAATAAAGTAAGTTGTGATTGGGTCAAATTTTGCATACAGTGCTACCCTTTAATCTTTCATGAATGTAATACACACTAAAAGTGTGACAAGTAATTCAAAAAGAATATGAAAACCATCTACTATAACAGATCCAAGATTCTAGCCAACAAGTGAGAAATTATACTGACAGAAGATGAAATTAAACCAGAATAATGTAACATCATTCATTTAAGACAAAAAAATTTTTGAATGATTCAATGAAGATGGAGATGCTAAAATAAGAATCTAGACCATGGAAAGTAGTAGTTCTAGAGTCTGTGTTGGTTAGGTCCCATGGAAAGGAATTGTTAGAAAAAAGCACAGACTCCAGAACCAAATTGCTTAAGTTTAAATCCTAGCTCCACCATTTACTAGTTGTGTAACCCTGGAAAAATTATCTGACCTCTGAGCTTCAATTCTCTCATCTGGAAAATGGGACTAAGAATAGTATCTACATCATAGGGCTATTGTAAGAATTAAATGATTTAGTATTTGTAAGGCTCTTAAAACAGTGCCCATACATAGTAGGTTCTATATAAGTAAAAGCTAATAATATTATTAGAATATTAGGTTGAATTCAGGGTAATTTATTTAAAGAAAGGCAAACCAAAGTATATTTAAAGAAGTAGTTTTTAATCTTTCTTAGGTCACCAACTCTTTAATAGATCTTTTTCCAGAAAAAAATTATACAATTACTTTTAAGTGGTTTGTGGACCTCCTGAAAGCCAGCTATGACCCCAAAGGTTATGGGTACCACAGGTTAAAAATTCCTAATCTATAAAAAGACAAACAAGGTGGTAAGAAAGAATGAGATCTGGAAACTATAATAAAGAGACCAGTTAAAGGACTGTGCAAATATTTGGCTTCAACATACTTAGAGCATGATAGTTGACTTCAAATTTAAAAGCATGGCCTCAGTAAAAAAGTACTCATGTTTTACTGCTCCAGATTACTGAATAAGGTGTTAGTTATAGGAAGACAGAGTGGTATTTGGAATAAGGAAGAATACAGTCTAAATCCCCATCTCCTAGGAATATAAATTTCAATATTAAAAGAAAGAGGGTAAACTAGGTCAACTCTAGTGATCCCACATAAAATTCATTCAGATTATCAACAACAGAATGGGTCAAGAACTACTGTCAGGCAACAGAAACAAAAGTGAACAAAACAATCAAAAATCCCTACCCTGATGACTCTAAATCTGGTTGGCAGAGATAGTGCAGCCACTAATCTGGGAAAACATATTTCAGAAAGCAGCAAACATGTTTACCAGTTTACTTTCAAAGTACCCATCAGTTAGGGAATATCCTATAGCTATCCCTTAAAAAATAATAGTTTTCAAAGGATCAGATACTGAGCAATTTGAAGTATTTTTTTTCTTTAGAACAAGCTTACTGTTCCAGATCATAATTAATACTAACCTGGAGTTGTTGAGAAAAAAAAAAGAAAACAAAACAATAAACTCACTGGTCTCCAACTAATCTAAAACTTTACTGACAGATTTGATATTCACCAATGAAATACTTACTTGACTCATCATTGTAACAAGAGTACTCTGAATCAAATACTCTTACGGTGGGGGCAGGAATTAGTTAAGTCACAGAAAAATAATTAAGAAGTTAGAATTAGAAAAAAGACTTAAAAATTGTTATATTCAAATTTTATAAACATCCACATTCAAAAGTAACCTAAAGACTTTCTACTATTATATCAGAAACCTGAAGTTTGATAAATAGCTACATACTCAATATTTATTGATATTTGCAAATAATTACTTTTATCACATATTTTTTATTTTTATTTTTATTTTTTTTTAAAGATTTTACTTATTTATTTGAGAGAGAGAATGAGAGAGAGAGAGAGCATGAGATGGGGGAGGGTCAGAGGGAGAAGCAGACTCCCCGCCATGCAGGGAGCCCGATGCGGGACTCCATCCCAGGACTCCAGGATCATGACCTGAGCCGAAGGAAGTCGCCCAACCAACCGAGCCACCCAGGAGCCCTTATCACATATTTTTAAATGTTTCAGGAAGCCTGTCATAAACTTATACACTATTTATCGATATGTTTTCATATCTTTCTCTCACTAGACACAAAACAAAAGCAAAGCAAAGCAAAACAAAACAAAAACAGCCTTCTAGATAAATAATATATTATATGTTAAAAAAAAAAGAAGATAGTAGGAAGGGAAAAATGAAGGGGAGAAAATCGGAGGGGGGAGATGAACCATGAGAGACGATGGACTCTGAGAAACAAACTGAGGGTTCTAGAGGGGAGGGGGGTGGGGGGATGGGTTAAAGAGGGCACGTACTGAATGGAGCACTGGGTGTTATACGCAAACAATGAATCATGGAACACTACATCAAAAACCAATGATGTAACGTATGGTGATTAACATAAAATAATGAAATAAAATTTTTTAAAAAGTCACAATTAAGAATTAAAAAAAAAAATGACTCAAGTGTAGTTATCAAAGACCACAAAGGTAACAAGCACACCAGAGACCAGTTCCTCACCTTACTTTCATTGTGACTGAACATTACCCACCTAAACTCAACAGCCAGAGACCCAAAAAGGAGATTAATTAAAGAAGTGGAAAAGGGAAGTCAGATCACAAAATGGCACCTTGAAACATCTGTGCTTCAAGTGTTTTGCAAGTTGGCCCTAATGTCAATAAAAATATATTTTGATGGAATCAGTGTTTTGTGATAAAAATTGGGACAAGAATTCACTGTGCAATATTAAAAAAAAACAAACAACAACAACAAGAATGTAAGGTCAAATGTGAAAGGGACATTTAGGAGGAGAAACTGTTAGATAATTCGATAGTATGGCAAATCTATGTTCCATAAAAATAATCTTGATCTAATGTTTGGAACTGCCCATTTCACCTTAGTATCCCAATTACATAAAGGGGTAAGAAAATAACGCCCACTAGTATCGAAAACATGTATAATAAACTGTTTAAAAATGCTTAACCAGGGCACCTGGGTGGCTCAGTCGTTAAGCGTCTGCCTTCGGCTCAGGTCATGATCCCAGGGTCCTGGGATCAAGCCCCGCATTGAGCTCCCTGCTCAGAGGAGAGCCTGCTTCTCCCTCTCCCACTCCCCCTGCTTGTGTTCCCTCTCTCGCTGGTCTCTGTGTACAAAAAAAAAAAAAAAAATCTTTAAAAAAAATAAAAAATTAAAAAAATGCTTAACCAAACAAATAAGTGAATTTTAAGAAAACTTTTCTTATAATAAAAGAAACACCTAAAAGCTATGTATTTCCACCTATTTAAAGCTGAACTTGTTTTATGAAGATCTACTTGCTAGGCTTAGAAAAACCTTAAGTAACCTAAATTTTGGTAGAATTTTCCAGGAAAACACTGACTGCATGTTTCTATCTGTAGAAATTAAACAGACACATTTTTAAATGCCTCAAAAATATCAAACAGAACTAGTGTTAAAGAAATCTAAAGACATACTTAAACCAGATGCTTTATAGGTCATCTTAGCAAAAGTCTAATCAGGTTCTTAAGTAACATCATATAATTACCTGTGTTTATTTCCTCTGCAATTTCCAAATCTTCTATTTGAATCATATGATCTAACATCTCTATAAAATGGTCTCTTATTTCTTCAGCTGACTCATCACCAAATTTATAATCACATAACATTACAGTGGATCCCGGAATGGGGACGAAAACTCGGTGAGGGAGGATATGAAACTCTTTTTCAGAATCTAAAAGGAGATAGAACATTATCAATATTTAGATTGGTCTATCACTAGCATCAGTGATATATTTGTATGAGTATATGAAATATACACTAATAAAAATAAAATCTAAAAGGCTTTTCATGTCTTAATTGATCGGACACAGAATTGCTCTTATTGAATTCTGCTTCACCTCAATACCCCTGGCCTCTGCAAGGGACTAAATGATACTCCTATGAAATGTAAACTTAACCACTGCCTTCAAATGTGAAGATATTGTTAGTTACACATTCTTTCTTTTATTTTTAAGTTATATATTCTTGTATTATCCACTGTCCTATGAAGGAATACCCAGGAGAATTTTGTCCCTGGTCTCAGAAATTGTTTTTCTTGTTTAACCATACAAGCACCGCATTTTATGAATATTTCTCTTCTTCATGCAAGTTTAGAGTCAAATTAATGGCCCACCTACATCAAATGTATAGGAAAATTGAATAGCATTCATTTTGCACTAATCTTACCACTGACTTCATCTTACCAGATCCAGCCCCCTATATCCAACATGTGTAGGACATCAAGATACATGCTTTGTATACTAATTTTTTTTAATTATGTTATGTATACTACTCTTACTACCAACTCCATCCTGCTTTTTCATTTTCCTCTTGCCTCATTCTTATTGCTAATCATTTTTATCTTGTTAAATTGTAATACCTTTTTGTAAAGAGCTTTAAATTATCTTTAGAAAAAATAATCTGGATCTAAATAATAAATGTTTCATTCTTTGAATCCTCACAAAGTAAAATACAATATTTCCCCCAATTTCTAACATTGTCACTGTTCTACATGAACACATAATTACTGTTTGGTTCAACACCATCATTCTATTGAACTATTAACAAAGATAGAGATTTTGTGTAAAGAATCACCTCTTTCAGCAATGGATATGATTAAGCAGCCAATGTACAGATCAAGTAGAAAACTAGGATTCACTTTAAAAGCAATCTACATTTCCTTATCAAGAAACTAGTGGTAGCTTTATACAATTACAATCAAAAGATGATGAAGAATGCCTTAAGTGTCACAGAAAATGCTATGACTTAAATTATGTGTTCCTGCAGATTCTGCTTATATTGTTGTCCTATGAGAACTGGGAGAAGAATTTTAACTCTTTGACCAGACTGCCTCCTAGCTGTAAAATTATATTACTGCAATTCTTACTGTAGCATATATATTGTCCACATTGAAATTAGGAATGCATTATTTTATTTTGGGCTACAGTTTCTTAAAACAGGTTAAGTTCAAAACTTTCAAAGACGGCTACAATATATATGTGTAATTGGCATGCAAAATTTTAAAACTATTTCAAGGTGCATTAATACTAGCTTTCCTGAAAAAGAAATAAATTTCTTTGATATAAAATCAAATGTGAAAGCAGTAGTTGTGATAATTTTAAATTACTCATTTAAAAAAGAACTTATAATTTTCAAATTAAAAAGTTAAATTAGGGGCGCCTGAGTGGCTCAGTCGGTTAAGCGGCTGCCTTCGGCTCAGGTCATGATCCCAGGGTCCTGGGATTGAGCCCCACATAGGGCTCCCTGCTCAGCGGAGACCCTGCTTCTCCCTCTCCCTCTGTCTGCTGCTCTGCCTACTTGTGCTCTCTATCTGTTAAATAAATAAAAATCTTGAAAAAAAAAGTTAAATTAGCCATTTAGTATCTAAATAAAACAAAGCTTTCTGGTTGGTCTGAGGTTAAAAATGGGAGGATCTTTTAAAAAAACATTTCTCACCAAGTATTCTAAGAATCCTTTAGGAATATTCCCACAGCAGAGCATCTAGTTAAACGTTATTTGAAGTAAGTTCAAAATAGAGAAAAAAATTCAAGGGAATATAAGAATTGGTTTTTTACTGGTTAAGAACAGAATCCTAACTCATACTAGAGTATTATAGAAAATTGTGTAGAATAGTTGAGATCTGAGTTGATTCTTGAAGGATAAGTAGACATCTGTATGAAGCAAAGAGAAGTGCCATCTAGAGAGCAAAACCACTACCAAAGGCAAAGAGGAATACAAATATGTTCTCAGAGGACAAGTGATATGGATGGATGTGAATATAGGAATGGAAGAAGGTAAGAGTCTTCAATTTTCACAATGAGTAGGTCATCTGCTGAGAGTAAGTTGGGCAAGACTGAATGTAGGCTGAGAGAAGCTCTGGAATTCTTAAGGGGAATCTGAGAAGGGGAAGACCATAATAAGTTAAAGGAATGATTGGACTTATATTTTTTATTGTCATTCAACTACAACCAGTTCTTTCATCTGGATAGCCAGAATTCAGAGACTATGTTTATTTTAAAGATCAGGCATGTAAAGTTAATATGCCCTTTGCAGACTTCCTTAAGCATGCAAAAAAACCGTCTAGTTCAGGTTAATTTCACAGCATACATTCTACATTTTACCAAATTACAAATACATAAAATCTTACCAGTATAGAAGAAAGATAAGCTAAGTAAAATGAAGACTAAATCTAAAATCTAACAATTTGGTGTATATATGTTCAACTTCAAATTTTACTTTTGTTTGTATTATTATACTTGCAAGTTATTCTTCTATTGTGGTATCTTAAGATCAACTAACATGTTGCTGAAATAATTCTGTTACTAAAGTTTAAAAATATATATATTTATACTTGCTTTCTTTTTGAAATATAATGATACACTTCCCAAAAATTAAAGTTAGGAAATTTTAAAGACAATTATTAAGTAATTCTCTTTATCATCTCCAATATAATAGTAACTACCAGTTACTGAACATATAGTTTACCAATTTGTATTAGGGGCTTTACAAACATCATCTTTTTTAATCTCACAACCTCAAAAATTATCTACTACTGTTTTCTAGATAAGACAATGGATGCTTGTATAGACTAAATCATTGGTCCAAAGTGACTCAGCTAGTGGTAGAGTAGACACAGAACCCAACCAAATATGTTAGTCACTGCTTTTTTTCCAACAAACTACAGTGACCATTCTCTTCACACAGGCCTCAAAGGCCACTCAACTACCAGTGAAAACTTTTATTTTTAAAAAATTTAGGAAGAGATAACATTAGATGATAACGTTAACTTCTAATACATCAAATTTAATGTATAAATATCACAACTGCTGTGGGAAGTAATTGTACTGCTTAAACATCAGCAAAAATTTAAAAATACTAGCTCACTCAATATAAAATAATACCAAGGCAGTCATATAATACCGGTCTACAAAGCACTGTTAAATGGAATAGAGTATTGAACTAATGTGTATAAAAGGGTAGATTTTGGCACTAATGGTGAATGCATCCCCATGTCCCTGAAAATCCTAAAATTCACAGTTCAGTTGTAGCACATTCTGTTGCTCAAAAAGTGAAGTAATGTTTAGCACCACGAGAGTTATCACATACACAAAGTAGTAAAAACAAGGCCACCCTAACACGAGGCTGATAGGCTGACTGGGTGACTGACTGACTGATCAGGTTTTACATACTTTCCAAAACAAAAATCTCAATCCAATTGCTGCATGTAATATTCAAATTCATGTCTCAGAAAAACTATACATTATTAGTAAATGGAGCTTCAGGGTTATTTGTGAGTATAGGAAGGACAAATGTTAAATCTGGCAATTCTGCTAATCTATCATATCAGGAATATAAAAAAGATTATGACTAGTCCACCAAACCTAATATACTACCTATCAGTAGTACTACAAGAAGTTTATTATATAATTACATAGTTTTTCCTATTAACATAAAAATATTCCCTTAACTAGCTAATGTATATGTTTCAATTATGTACATACGCAACTGTGAATTGCAAGTGCAATTGCACCTGAATGGTAGGAAGGTAGAGAAAAATGTGTAACTTCAAAAAGCATACTCAGTATTATAATTTTCTTTTGGAGTAAAAATATTATTATTAACACAAATTATGGAAATGGCATAGTTTATAATTCTCAAAACAGAATAATATAAAAGGTTAAGACACCATGACCCAGGCTTTTTAAAATCTAATAAAGTGTTAGAGTAATAATGAGTATATAAATTGGTATTCAAAAAAATTTGGTATTAATAGATCAATTGCATATATGCCATAAATTAATACCTATTAAAAATTTATTATATAATATTTAACACTAATATTTTTATTTTGAATAATTTTTTTTTTAAATCTCAGATTTAATTTAAAAACATTAGCTTTAAAATGTTAACAAAAGGGCACCTGGGTGGCTCAGTTTGTTAAGTGGCTGCCTTCAGCTCAGGTCATGATCTCAAGGTCCTGAGATCAAGCCTCACGTCAGGCTCCATGCTCAGTGGGGAGCCTGTTTCTCTCCCTCTGCTGCTTTCCCGCTTGTGCTCTCTCTCAAATAAAATCTTAAAAATAAAATAAAATAAAATAAAATAAAGTTAATACAGTTTATCCATTCTGGCAGAAATTCATGCAGAATTTTTTTTAAAAATCCTCCCTGAGACTGTTAAGAGTTGACAGATTTGTTATTATAAGGTGTTCCAAACACCTTTTTTTGGGTGGCAACTGAAAAACTGTCATTCACTAAGAAAAGTAGAAGATGCCATATTGTTATAAAAGATAGATCTGGGTAGTTACAAAAGATGATCTATTACATTTTGACATCCTATTATGGTATCAATTGAACACACACAAAAAATGTTCTTAATTTTATACTCATAACTTTTTTTTCTGGAATTTCATTCAAAAGCAGATCTTCAAATAGCATTTCACAACGATCTGCAACTGTATTCAATATATCTCTCTTCATTGCCTATGAAAAAACAAAACAAATTACAATAAGAAATAAAACCCATTACTTTAGATTTGCACTATTTTATTACCACCCTCCCCCAACATAATTGACTTTCCTATATAATCATGTCCACTAAAATAACTGGTACATCATTCCATTTTTTAATGTCCATTTATTTAACATGCTTATTAACACATTATAATAGCAAATTTGCCTAATCTTCATTTAAATAATTAAAACCAAATAAATGAATGAAATTTTCCATCTAAAGAAATAATGCTAGTGTTCCAAATTAGGAAATGTATAACTATGACAAAGTGCCAGTCATCATTTTTAAAATTTCTCAATAGAAATTTTATGGATTACAGAATATTACCTAATAACACTTCCAATGAAGTATTAAAATTAAATTATTAATTATTAAAAAGTTTAATTTTCCTCCAAAGAAATGATTTCAAATGCACTAATATATCACAACTGTGGAGCACTGAATAAATTTGTATAATCATCAGTTCAAAAAAGGCATTTTGAAACAGACATCCTACATATGAAAATCTTAGGACCAATTACATGGTATACTTGGACTAGCCAATAGATTGGGACTTGATTATCAGTTAAAATCAAATTCATATTATGAAATCTCAGATTGAGAAAAATTTTAGGATTTTTGAATAGTTATGTCAACATGCTTCTGTTTTTCATATACCAGTTATTCCTTTTGTACCTGCACAGCATCTTTAACCTTGGGTTTATTGCTATGAATATAGGCTCTGCATTTCACAGCACCCTTAAGGTTTACAGAGCCACTGCAGATCTGGACTGTGGCTGTGGATCGGCGGTCCGAATTCAGAAGCTGAAAGACAAAATCTCTTTAAGTTCTAATAGCCAGCAATTAACTATATGAAACACTTAAACGTTATATAAGCCATTTCATGCAGCAAGATAGAATTTTTGACTGAACCAAGTGTTTGAAAATATTTCCCATAATTAAAAGGCCTTCATATTCCTCCTTACTAAGTTACATATTATTTTCTGAGTTTTCTAAACGTACTCTGATGTTAAACACAACTACATCTAAATTTTTTCTTACTAACATGACCATCTAAAAATACCATTATTTATTTAACATATTCACTAAAAATATATTATTTGCAGATTACTCGGTTAAATACTGTTAAGATGAAAAGATGTGTAAAGACGACATATATATATTTAGTATATCATCTATGTAGTAGGAGATATAAGGTATGCCATATAAGATTTGCACAAAAATAACTGGAATAACAGTGGTTGTGATAAATTTGGTAAAATGATAAGCAGTGTAAAGACACTTATTTATACATTTTTGACACTTAACTTCCATAGACTAAAAGTAATGCTATATGCTCCCCAGCAGCAAAAAGGCAAGTCAACTGCGGTTGTCACCAGAAAATGACATGAGTGGTTGTAAGCAGTCACTTCCATTTACAAGCTCATTCTTCTGTAATCTAAGGAGTGTTAATTCATGCTTGGTTTTAAGATGTTTCACAGATATTTTTAACCTTATTATTTTAATAAATGCCAAAACAAGGAGAACATTAAAACAGTGAAAATACATCTGGAAGCCTATAAATCACAATGGAAACAAAAATTGTGATTTTAAAAAAGGATACCCCATAAATGAGACATGGTAAAAATAAAAATTCTAAGTATACCTAGAATAAATAGGGTCAATTCTGAAGAACAAAAACAAATCATGCAACTTATGAATAGTGCTGTATGTGCCTCTGCAAAAAGAATTAATCAGGAATTGAGGAGGAAAAATGGTGAAGAAAATGAAAGACAGTATGTAGCTACTGAACAGTCAATGTCTAATGTAATTCAAGCAAAGCTAGTTTGTTTTTTGTGTTGTTTTTTTTTTTTTAAGAATTCAAACTTAGCAGCCCCCCAGCCTCACACTGGTGTCAGATGCGAGAGCCTGCGCTTAAGTAAGAAATCAGTCATTAGAAACATTCAAGCAAAGGTTGGACAACTAATTTTCCAGAACAAAAGGAAACTCATGCATCAGAAAAGGTGACTAATAAACATACCAATAAGAATATGGCTGCACAAATACCAGAATCTGATCAGATAAAACAGTTTAAGGAATTTCTTGGAACATACAATAAACTTACAGAAACCTGCTTTTTGGATTGCCTTAAAGACTTCACAACAAAAGAAGTAAAACCTGAAGAGACCACCTGTTCCAAACATTGCTTACAGAAATATTTAAAAATGACACAAAGAATATCCATGAGATTTCAGGAATATCATATTCAGCAGAATGAAGCCCTGGCAGCCAAAGCAGGACTTCTTGGCCAACCACGATAGAGAAGTCCTAATGGATGGACTTTTGATGAAAGATTGCCAGCAGCGATTGTGATGGAAATGAGGATTCATCTGATAGAATCCCCTGAAAGCAGTAGCCACCATATTAAACTGTCTGTCCTAACTTTGGCAAATGGAAACAACAGAGAAACAAAATTGCTATTTACCGAGAATAATCAAAATAGAAGGTCTTATTGTTGAATGAAAATAGTAAGATGCAACATTTGTTGAGGCCTTAAGATTTAGCAGCTTGGTAATTTCATTAGAAAAATAAACCATTGTTTCTTCAATTGTGACTGTTAATTTTAAAGCAAAATATGTGTTCAATCATGTATGAGATAGAAAGAATTTTTTATTACTAAAAGTAAAATAAATGAAAATATCACTGAGCAGTTGTTTATACTATATATATAGTACCATAGTATTCTGACTGGACTGTGGATACGTTGAAATGTTTTTCAATCACGATCATCCTCCAAGTATTCCTGTTCATTCATGTCTGCCTCAAATTGTTGGTAAATACATAAAATAGTTACTTGCTAATCATTTCAATGCACGATCGTTTCTTGCCTCCCTTCTTGTGTCAGGGTGGCCATTATACATTCGTATACTAGCCATATTTTTCATATGTCTACAGGAAACATCCCATCTGAGACTACCTTGTGAATGTGTAAGAGTTGACTAGTACGCTCTAGTGGAGAAGACTGTGTTTTGTGTTTTGTTCAAAAGCTGAGTCCAACATGAATGATTCTCAGTCCAACATTATACAGTGTATTCTCATCCATGACGTGTGATCAGTGCAATAAAAAGTGAACTGAAGTTAAAAAAAAAAAAGAATTTAAACTTAAACACAGTCAAGTTCTTATTGGTAAGAAATTTGTCACAGACTTAATAGTTTAAAAGGTTTCAAGTCTGTTTAAAAAAATGTCTTTCATCAGACCAAACAGCAGGGTGATAATGCTCATATTGTATCTGGAATAAGTTTCCTATGAGACTCATAGAGATCATCAATATATCAATAAGGTGAGGATGGAGGGAGAGTACTGGGCTTCCCTTATCCACTATGTGGAACTTTACTATTGATGAAACTATTCCATTCTGGAACATAATGCCCTATTTTATATATCTAATATCTAACATATGCTTTATAGTATAGGACCCACTTATAACAATATATAACATAATAAATATAACACTATCTAATATTATATGACATATAATAGTGCCCTTATAAATTAGGGCACTATTTTCCAAAAAGGACTAGACTATATATTACACACTACATACACACATGGAGAATTTTTTAAAAGATGTAAGGATTAACTCACTCCTTTCCAGTAGAAATGTACTTGCATTCTACAAATGTCAACTCCTCCTGGTTTCTTTGGACTTAGGAACAGAGTAGCTTACAAAGAGACTATGGGACCCTAACTTGGTCGTAAGTGGAAGAATTTCTGTGACAATGATATGGTATTTTGGAAAAGAAAAGATTCCTCTGGTTATGATGACCAAAAGAAACTTTATATAAGTGGTAGCATTTGGGGTAGATCTTAAAGTACAGACAGGATTCTGATTGTCTGAATGACAGAGAAAAGATGGTACTGGCAAGACACATGGCTCAGAAAATAAATATGATTTTAAAGGCATAGAAAGCAAAGCTCTGAAACAGTAAGTATGAAATTAATGAATAGGTATGCTGAGGCTTGAATTAGACTTTTCTAAGTAGTCAGTGTAGAGCACCTAAGGAATTTTAAACAAGGAGATTAACACAATCAGTGCCTAACCCTTATACATACTCAACAAATACTTTCTAAAAAAACTAATAAGTAAATAACAAGTGAATGAATGCAAACTGTGATTCAGATAGGATAATCTGAGGTTTATATGTAGGATAGACTGGAAATATAGAAGATACTCCAAGAGACATACAAACAAAGGTATCAGGATTTTCAGAAAAAGAATCACTCTGGACAAGAATGAACAGAGGCCAGTTAAGAGTTATATGTAATAATATAGGTAAATTAATAACATTGTAAGGCTGGTGGCAGTTAAGACCATAAGGAAAATAGAAGATGAACTTAACACTGCAAAGGAAAAATCAACAAGACTTGATGGAGGTTAAGTAGGAGGAAAGTGACATCAAATATTTATTGACTACTTATTACATATTAGTCATTCTAAAGTTTCAAGCTGGCTGACCAGTGGAATGATTGATAAAAAGATATTATACTGTATAATAATAAATATTATAATAAATTATCTCATAATATTCTCTCTCCTTTCTGTTTTCCCATAGTCTACACATCTACCAACTCCAATTTTATCACTAAAATAATTTTAAGTAAATTATTTAAAAAACCAAAAGGTCATGTAAGCATATCTAGTAAAAAGCATATAGGTACAGGAATAGCTTTAAAATAAAGGACACATCTAAAAGTACTAAGGACACTCAAAAGTACCAAGAAGAGAAATTGAGAACTCATGTTGAGTGCCATTAAGTCCAATGACAATTTAGTAAATACTCTATTGCCAAATACAGAGAAGGAAGAAAAGAAATTAAAACGTCCTCCTATGCAAATTACTTTTAAGTCTATTTTACTCAGCCAAAAAAAAAAATACAATATTTGTATTTGTACAAAATATACAATAAAAATATCCTGTTCTGCATGTGTTCTTTTAGGAATAATTAGTGGCTTTAACTTTTTATTCTTCAAGATATCTGACTTTCAATTCTGAAGAGATGTGTAATTTAAAACAACTACATAAAAATATAAAAATTGCTAATAATGTGTGATTTTTACTAAATCAGAGGAGGTATAAATAAACTTCAAAATTAAGTATATGACAACTCTTGGCACATCTGTGCACACATCTTAAGTTGTTAAGAACTACAACTTTGCTCATAAAAACCTACAACCCAAAATATCACACATACACACACGTATGTATGTATATGTTATTTATATATGTTATATATATAAAAAATATATATTTTTAAATTGCTCTCTACTTGATGCTAAAATTTTAATAGCCTTGAGGCAAAAGACCAAAACAGGTTTTATTAAAATAATGCTTCTTGGAAATAAATTTCCTAGAACTAGACACTTTTTACACTTCACATCTCTAAAATTCTTTGACTCTCTAATTATAAATATAAAAACCAAAACAATTTCATTATGATTATTCTAAAAAATAAAGTATTTTAGGTAAGTAGTATTTTAAAATATTTACCAACTGTGTTAGCACTTTGACATCAAAAGAATGACTAGTTGCTTGAACATTTCCTCTAGAAGATTTTTTCTGAAAAAACACAAAAGTTAAAAAACTAGATTACTGAGACTGGAGTGGAATACAAAAGACAATTTAGGAACTATCCTACATATATTAGGTAACTTAGAGGAAAAGAAAGTCTTATTATTTGTTTTATATTGGCTTTTCCTATAAATATGTTACTTTGTGTATTGTCTATCAATCAGTGTATACTCTTAAAAACCATTACTTCCCTACTTTTATTCCTCTAAAGTAAGGATTGGCAAACTATGGCTATAGGTCAAATCCAGACCACTTCTAGTCTTTGTAAATCAAGTTTTACAGAACGCAATCAAAATCATTCACGTACATGTTATCTGTGGCTGCTTGTTGAATAGTTGCCAGAGACCATGTGGCCCACCAAGTCTAAAATATTTACTATTTGGTTTTTTACATAAAGTTCACTGACCCTTGCACTAAAGGGAGAGATTAACAAAGTTCTTCTTCAGATAGATCCAAGCTATTTTAGAAACCTGTATAGATTCCTTCTATAAAATGGTCAAACAGTCTTTTAAACTGCTATCAAAGTAGAACATGTACCTTTAGTTTTAAGCAAGCAGTTTACAATTGGGAAATTAGATAGAATTTAGATGACACTCCCTTCTTCAGATTTCAGAATTCCAATTAATTCAGAAATAATCTCAATCATTTTCTGATAAAAACATTTATTTGCCCTTTACTTTAAAAGACCTTAGAAATAAAAAAAAAACACCTTAGAAATAAGTAGATGGAAACTGTTTTCAGGAAGGCAAGAACTAAAGAAAAGTCATCTTTTATTTTTCCTTAAGCACAAATAATTTCATAAGTAAGATGATTTTCTCTCAACTCACCTGTCCTTCTAATAGATCACAATCTTCATCTTTAACTTGTCCATTAATCAAATAAATGCCATTTTCTATTTGCTTAGCCCAGCGTGCAAGTCCATTCTTAAAAGGAACACAACATGGATATCTTTCAGATATATGTCACCTCAATTAAACTCCCTAGGGCCCACTTTTTTCCACCTAATATACTGAAATATTAATGTGGTAATCAGTCATGGTATTTTATTTTTTGAGTTAACATTTTGCCATTTTTTTCTTCATATATTTTTTAAAAATTTTTGCATATAGTTGACACACAATACTACATTAGTTTCAGGTATACAACATAGTGACCCAATTTATTTATACTTATGCTATGCTCACAAGTGTAGCTCCCATCTGTCACCACACAACACTATTACAATATCACTGACTATATTCCCTATGCTTGCTTTTATTCAGTCTCATAAACAACAAAAAAAAGTATATCCCCAAATTTTGGCAACTTAGCCATATTTAATAATAGTTTTTCTAATCTTTATCCCAAACTAACATTCATATCACACAGTTAGGAGGCTTAATAACTACATGATCACAGTCATAAAATTCAATAATTCCCATTATATTAAAAGTGAGAAAAGAGAAAGAACCTCAAGAACAAATATATAAAGCCGTACTAAAGAGGAAAAAATAAGCAAGCTCCATTTGCTTCCTTCAATAGGAAAAAAGAAGAGAACTGAGATAAGAACAAAAGAATGGTACAGAAATACAAAAGAGGACTGGAAAGGAGAAAATAAAACGAAAGACCAAGAGGAAAAAAAAAAGACCAAACAGTATACCTTTTTATATAATTATATTTTATGTAACTATATTTTACAATGTACTTAACTGCATGTTAATCAAGAAATATTTATGGAGCACCTATTATGCTGAATACATTAGTATTATAATGCTGTCCTATCTCTAAATTTTTAATTTGGCTGGAGTAATAAATTAGTCACCCATAATAATACCATCATAATTAGCATGTAATTTTTGAGGATTACAAAATGAATGGCATAGACAACCAAAATAAAAGCAGATTATCTGTTCAGCAATCACTAAAGAAAATTCATTTTGCCCTGATACCTTTGTATTTTTCTCCAGAGTATAGCTGACAGAAGTGGTAGACAGTGGGATGTGAATATTAATATGAACTGTGCACTCTAATGAAAGCCATGAAGTTGATAGTCCATTTTGATACTTCCAATCTGCTGGTTTTGCTGAACTCTTTAGCAGTGGCGAAGGTGGAAAAACATAAAATATGTGATTTAGGTAAAATACGTGGATCAATAAAATATAAAATGTACAACCTAATAAATCATACAAGCTGATAGCTAACATATTTGACCAACTTCTTTCATTAAAGGGCAACAGGTTAAATCTAAATAGAAATAAAGCATGCATTAAATTCACTGTCCTTCAATACATTCCAGACAGCCTTGGCAACTCCATCCCCCAGTGCTAGGTTAAAAAGAATCAGTTCTCTGGTTCTCAAATGTAACTTCAACAGTGTCAATTCAGAAGCTTCTGTGTGGAGCAAATAATCACTGAATGACTATCAGGTGCCCGATGTTCTCCTTTCTGTCCTATCTTCTCTCAACACAATACTGCGAAGTTACTTTTTCATATTGCTTTTAGACACCTTAGCAAAATGTCAGTCTGGATTCTGCTAGTCGGTAGCTTGCTTACTAGGCAACGTAACTACCAAAAGCCCAGATGCTTTTACTACCAACCTCTCAAATATAATACTAAATGCATAAATAGGTAGGGGGAGCTTAAGAAAAATATTTGAACAACAAAAAAATTTTTTTACTTGCTTGTAATGAAATTAATCGTATTTCAAAACAAAAAGTGCAGGTGGTTGTGGACATCGATAAGAAGTGAAAGCACTGAAAATTATTAAAACTAAATAATTGAATTTTATTTTAAAAATACTTTGTAATACAAAAATCTTTAAAAAGCAATTTTTCTTACCTTTGGATCATGGATATCATAAGTTCGACAAAATATTCTTTACTGATTAAGGATAGAAATAACAAAAAGAGAATTCCTGATAATCAAAAGAAAATAAACTATCAAAAAATAAAAATAAAGTACATGCATCCAAAAGTTTTTATAAAATCATACCACTTCATATAAAGATATATAGACATATATACTTATATGTATGTTTGCACAAATACATATATAACTTGTAAATAAACATATACATATTCATATTTTGTATAAACTAATATATATGTACACAAAAACTGTTCTGACTATAATACTTGTGGTGCTTTAAACTATTCCCTATTGCTTAAAATCCTGCTAATCACAATGAATAGAATGGAAGCACTTGCAGAATTTTCCTCAAATACATACCCTCTATAACAAATAGGAGTGCTGTTTTGAATGGAGTCAAGTCTGAAAATGTTTATTGGGTCAAAGGGTCTGTAAATGAGTTACAAGCTCAGCTTCTGCAGTAATGATGAGTTTTTGAATTTTGTCTTTTCCAAGTCCTAATTTACTGGTCCCCTGCAGTGCTTCGCTCCCTTGGTGTGGCTGCCTCTGCTACTCTTGCCCTGGCAAGATGTAGAGGAAAGAAGCTAAGGAGGCCCTAAGGAGGCTTTTAGTGTCACTTGATCTTGGCTAAAGAGATAAACATTTCCTGGATGTCCTACACTGTCCAGCTCAGTATTATCTGTGCTCTGAATTGGACATTTTGAATTGGAGGTGAAAATTTAACATGATACAAGCCATTACTTTGCCTAAGCTGTCAGATGGGCATCGACCTCTCTTGTAGAGGACCTACTGAGCATCAAAAAATGGGGTAGTTGGCTGGTAAAGAGCTCAGAATCCCCAGCCCTTGCCACCTTTCTTAAACTCTTTAACAATCCTAAGACATGATTAACAACCATTATCTCTATTATTATTATTGGCAGTCCTAATTATGTGTTATTTGAAGGAAAAACTTCCAAATTATGCCTGTTTTTAAAATACAATTTAAACAAATGTTTCAGGAAAAAACTGCAGGAACGTTATTTTGATATCATATACTTTAATATAAACACCTAAATAAAAGATACTTTTTTGTAGAAGAACAAATGTGAAGTGTCACGCGTTCTGAGATCTCCTCTTCTGTGAAATTCCACAATCTCCTTTTATTCATAGATTTTTCCATAGCAAATACTAGCTGAAAGAGAGCAAAACACACAACTTAATGCAAAGTAAGAGAACAAAAGTGAGTGCAGAAAAAAGATAATTATAATGTCTCTAAGCTCCTAATTAGCTTTAAAATTCCATGATTCTATCATTAAATTTTATTTTTTCAAAAGAAAGAGTAAAACTGATTATTAACTTTTTGGATTCCATTTTCAGGGATCTATAAAATTTGGATTCTAAATGTAAAAATATAAATCACGGTCATTAATCAACTGGACAGAAGAAATTAATTCTGGGTAATTAGGATTTAAGTTTAGAAGTATAGAATAAAGACTATTTTAATTAAAATGAGAAATGACAAGTGACTTTTAAACTACAAAAATGAAGCAGGTCACCCTTTTGGGATTTCTTCCTAAATATCACAAAAGATGTAAGGCACTATACAAGAACACATAAAATAGAGTGGTAACAAACTAAAGTGAAAAAAATCGGAAATAGTGACATACATTTATGCCAGAAATAAGAATTATAAAAATGCATACCTGATATGAGCAAAGGGGTCATAAATTTGACTCTAAACCTCCTAATAATAATATGCACAGACAAACCTAATTTGTTACCTAATTCACATGGTCCATAAACTGAACACAATTGATGAGAAGAGGCACAACTTTCTTAATAATGATACCAAAAGAAATTTCTTCAAAGGTGATAGTATGTAATAAAACAAAGTTCTCAACAATGACCTGATGGGAGACACTAGTTTTATAAGGTTACTTCTTACAGAGTTCCTCACTACAGGCAATGGAAGTAAAGTCAGAAAATGGAAATTTGGGGCGCCTGGGTGGCTCAGTTGTTAGGTGTCTGCCTTCGGCTCAGGTCATGATCCCGGGGTCCTGGGATCGAGCTCCACATTGGGCCCCCTGCTCCGTGGGAGGCCTGCTTCTCCCTCTCCCACTCCCCCTGCTTGTGTTCCTTCTCTCACTGTGTCTCTCTCTCTGTCAAATAAATAAAAAATCTTAAAAAAAAAAAAAAGAAAGAGGACCAACTGTTTCTCTCTTTATTGTGAGAGAGAAACATTCACCCTATGCAATCCAGTGCCAACCACAAAAGGATGCACAACCAATGCGATTAAAAACACATACATTTAGATTACATTTCAAAATGTCAAGAGGAGGAACAACTGTGAAAGGTATGCATTTATTTAAAAGGGAAAAAACAGCAGAAAGTTGAGTAACTTTCCAGGGGGGAGGAATATCTTCATTTTCTTCCCTTTCTCCCTCAGGTAAAATTGCAAAGATTTAATGTGGGACATTTGACAGGAAAGGTTACAAAACTGGAAGAATCTGTACCAACTGTGATTCTTACTGGCTGCACGCTTTTTTACTAGAAAATGTTTTTTGGAGATTCTGTGGGGTTTTGCACTTCTCAGGATTATAAGGGTCCCCCCTCTCTTGGGGTGGGAAAGAACTTTTTGAAAGCTGCCTGCACAAAATTTGCTTTAGATTTGGGCTTAAGGGGAAACAGCTTGTAAGACCTTCATATTTATTTATAGACTATGTTACCCAATTTACTGATATGGGAATAAAAAAAGGAGAGGACTAATGATAGATACTCTGTCCAGGAATAAAGAATCTGATTATGTTTTACTCTCAGGATCTTGAGAATATTGACCAGGTGAAGAATCACAAAATCTATCAACTTCACATTATAGCAATCACTTGGAACTAAAAGGAAGCTCTAGCAGAATATTGCTATTGTATAAGAAAAACTCTTAAACCATTATAATTTGTCTCATAATAGTAAAAAATTATCTTTAAACTTAAAGCTATTTAAAAATATATAGCTTTGATTGAAAATAGAAATATTGACATTTTTTTTTTACACTCAAAATACCAAGCAGTTGGATGGAAAAAGCGGTTTCAACATAATCCCAGCATAAAGAATTATGAAATGCTAATCTAAATATGCCTAGGATCATTATTTATAAGTATAATCAATTAAAATATGACATAACTTTGGGGCACCTGGGTGATTCAGTTGGTTAAGCATCTGACTCCTAATCTCAGCTCAGATCTTAATCTTAAGGTTCTGAGTTCAAGCCCCATGTTGGACTCCATGCTGGGTGTGGAGCTTGCTTAAAAAAAAAAAAAGTAACTTTGATCATATTAAGAATTTTGGTATTTCAGACTTACTCTATGCAGGGCATTCTGAAAATCATTTCCCATTTCTAAAGTTGTAATGATAAATACTCCAAGAACTAAAAGTCCCCCTGGTAGCATTCTGGACACCTAAAAATAAAAATATAGTATTAGTTAACATAAGCATTTGCCCTTATATGCAATCTTTTGTGTTTGATAAGCTAAATATTAAATCAGCCAAATACTCTTGAGTACCAACTATATGCATAGCATTGAGGTGGGAGCTTTGAAAAAATGGGTTAAAATATTGAGAAATATTTGGTAACCATGATGAATAGGCCGTCATTATACACACCATCTTCCTAGAGTGTCCTTACTTTTTTGCCTTTATAACTAAAGCTATTTAATACCATTAGTAATGACACCCTTTAGCTACATCAATTAGCAAACCCCTTTCTCAAAAGATCACAGACTGAAATACCTTCTAAAATTTTTTCAATGGCTTCTACTGTCACCTAAATAATATATACATTTATCTACTACTGGTATTTCAGATCCTTTAAAATCTAGGTAATCTGATATTCAGAGCCTCGCTTGATAATACTTTCCCTAAAATACCATACATATATCTGGCTAACTCATACCTTCATTCAGACTGCTCCCTCAGCCTAAACTGACTTTCCCTTACCTTCTATGTGTCTGAACTCTACTGAATACTTCAAAGTCAGCTTGAGGAAGCTGCCTTCCCTGATACTTTGATCTCCCAACTCCCACAAGACTTTGGTGTAGTTTTCCCATGGAACTTATCAGACAAGCCTGTGTTATAATTACTTGTATTCAATGGTCTGGAAGTTCTTTAAGGGAAGAAGTGATTCTCAACTAACTCTGTATACCTATTAATATTCAGAAGATTACTAAAGTTTGGGATTTGAAGAGAGGGAATCTGACTTGAAAATCCATTGTTTCCTATTTTTTACATCTCTTTATTATATTGCATATGAATGTTATTTCCAATTTTTCTTTAAAAATAATATTGTAAAAATTCTAGCAAGGCTTTCTGTGTTCATGAATTATTTGCTTAGAATAGATTTCTTGAAGTGGATTACTAGTTTATGAAGTTATGCATATTTTTAAGGTTTCTGATCCACACTACCAATTTGTTCTCCATAATATGTTATTTCCCTTCACGTGACTGTGGCTAGTTCTTAATACACATGGACTTCTTTCTACCATCTAAACTCAGAGATCAAAGTGCTTTTTTAATGTGTACTCAGTACATAAGAAAACTGATCAGAAAGTTCAATCTTCTTAGATAGCATAGTGTATTCCTGAATATATTTACATTGTGTCTGCTGGTGGTTCCCTATGATTTCATAAATTCTATTCATTATAGTAGCGCAAGCTTGACATATAAATAAAAAAAAAGTTTTCATATTTGGCATGGAAATATGCATATTTTCAAAATCACGAACACATAAAAGTAGCTGTTTCTTCCTAGAGGCAAAAAGGTTAACTTATTTTGCTATCAAAATTTTATGTTTGTATGCTAAGTATATGATACACATCTCTCTATACATATAGGTAGGTATGTGCTATATACATATGGATAAGTATATAATTTTACAAGAAACCAAAAACAAAATTGGAGTCTAAAATTATTTAGAAACCATTGGGAATTTAAGTTTAAAATATTTAGTATTTTCATTAGATGATATTAAAAATTTCTTAGATTCTTTTACTACACACAGCCCCCATCACAAACACATACACACATACAGATAAACGTGCATCTCTGAAAATTTTACAGTTGATGGGAGATGGAAATGATTACTTTTACCTTACTCTAAAATTTCCTATTAGTTGACATAATCCATTCAATGACTACTTTCAAGTGTATTTACTCACCATTCCCTCTCACCCACTCCCAAATCTGTTTCCTTCTATGAAATTGCAACACCATCTTCCTAAACATCCAGGTTAGAAATTTCTGTCATCTTTAGCTACTTTCTCAAATGCTCTTCATTCCCAGTCTACTTGGTCACTATATCATCTTGCTACTAGCTCTGTGACTGGAGTGTTTTGGCAGTGAAGTTTTAGCTCACTGCATTAGTTAATTCATGCATTCATCTATTCAATATTTTGGAGTTCTTGTAAACCATGGAAATACTATGCTTAGCATTGAGGATATAGCCATAAACAAAACAGATGTGATCCGTCTTCACAAAGCTTAGTCTAGAATGGGCTCACATCATCTTTTTTTGAACTATGACACTAACTGATGTTCAGTCTTTCTACCCTCCATTTACACTATATCAAGGTATTGAAATTATTTTCTAAATTACTGATCAATCATATCAACTCCTTCTCAAGATAGGGAGCTCTGAAAGTTTACCACAGAGCTACTATCTATCAAACAAACTCCTTCTTAAGATGGCACTCCAAAACCATCTATAAACTGGCCCCTTCCAACCTTCTGTCTAAATACATTCTTTTAAATACCCATGTTTCAGTTATACCCAATTGTTTGCTCCACCCCTACCTCTTCCCCTGCCTTTAACTTTCATGCCTTTGGGTCATGTATTCATACAGTCCTTTGTGTGTTCAATGTGTTCTCCGACTTCTACTGGCAGTCCTATTCATCTTACAAGTTCAGAACCTTCTGTGAAGCCATGGGCAAGTATTTAATTATTCACCATTCTATATTCTTATAGCACTTTTCTACTTTTATCCCATTTCTCTTGTGGTAATAATGTGTTTCACTTTGGTTACAACATACATTCTAAGGACATTAAAAAGAAGCTAACTAAACCATCATTTTATTCTCTCAGTACCTATGTTAAGTCTTTAAAACAATCTGACCAGCAACTTTATTATCAATAACTAGTATTATTTTAAAGAATACTTGGAAATAAGCTAAAGGACCAATAACAAAGAGAGGTTAAAAAACAGTGCATAAAGGTTAACAATCTAAAAGCACAGCATATAAAGTCAAAGGCTTCCAAATCAGACTGCCTGGGTTCAAATCCCAGTTCCATCACTTATTATTGTAATCTTGGGTGGGTTATTTAAACTTAAGTAAAAAATACTTTTTAAAATTCGACACAAGTAATCAAAAAATGAAAAATACAATCATTAATCATGGATGAAACAGAACAGAAAATACTTCTATCATTGATATACTATACAAGTTTTGAAAACTTAAAAATGAGTACTCTGAAATCCTAGTCTAGTAACCTGAGGATGAAGTGCTTTTATTTTGTTAGTCAATAAGCACAACTTAACTATATAAAAAGACAAATATGATGACCTGGTTGGCATGTTCTGTGGCCCATTCTTCATCCAAGTTATTCAACTTAGCTTTTTGTTGATGTGTGAGGTTCTCGTTTTGTTCCTCTTTGGGTGGTGTTCTAGTGGCAAGAATGACATAATCCTTTTGTGAAGAACACTTAAAAACAAATTAGAAAAGCTTATTAGAGTGACATCTGATTGAAGAATATAAAGCTCTTGTGACATGCAAAAACAGTAATATTCATAGCAGCTTAAACTGTTAATACTTACATTATAATGGAAGATATGGGGAAACCAATTTTCATGAATAGCCTTACAATGTTTCCCTCACACATCATTTATTTATATACTTAATATCAGCCTCTTATTTGTTTGGGCATTCTGAATGTGAATCATATAATGGTCTTTAAAAACAGCTTACTGGATGAGTGAATATACTGTACTTTAACTTAAATATGCTTGATCAATTTTCTAGTTATTACATTTATCTTCTAAATAATCTGAACAGATGGAATGGTTCAGCAGATATAAAAACTCAGTAAAATAAGCAACAAATGACCTTGTCTTTCTTACTTCCACTAAAACAGTGATAGTAGGGAACTTGTAGATGTGTATCCACAGAAAAGCAAAGGGGATGTGGGATACATAATTGAAGCTGTATCAGATTTGTGTTCCTCAGTTTTAAGAGCACTTAAATGGTAAACCAAGGTGGGATATCTGAAGATAAATTCAGGGAAGTTTTAATAGCTCAGTCTCACTACAGTGAAAGTTTGCTGTAAAGAAAAAGTAAAAATAAGGCAGATAAAACCAGTTAGCATGGTGTCATTCTTATACATGACCTGAAATTGCCATTATGAGTATCATCCTGGAATAGAAAATAAAGGAAGAGAAATTATTTCTACAAAAGTTATTTCCTGAAAGTTACATTCAAATACACAAAGGAAAAGGTAGGTGCTGATTAAGAAAGCATGACTTTAAAAAGAAAAAGAAACTGACCCAGAGAGTAGGAAACAGGCAAGCTTGAGGGAAAGAAGAAAAAAGTGATGAGCCCTGGAATAAAGAAAAAGAAACATACTGGAAAGGATGAAAAGACAGCATAAGGAAAGATGGGAAGGAAAATCCTAAACTGTGGGAGACTTATTTGTAAGATGGTGGTTTTGCCAAGCTCTCTAGAAACAGCCTATGTAAGGCAAGTTTGGAAGAGGATTATTTCTCCCTGACCTTTTATCTCTACTGAGGATGCCTTTCTCTGAGACTCTTATTCCCTTAAACTTTCTTAAATATAGGGAAGTAGAAAATCTTAAATAAAAAGTTCCTAACAAAAAGAGCCCCATACTGGATGTAAGTAACCTCAATCAAAAAGTATTCAGTGCTGAGCCCAAGTGGCTCAGTCAGTTGGATGGCTGCCTTCGGCTCAGGTCATGATCTCGGGGGTCCTGGGATCAAGTCCCGCATTGGGCTACTTCCTCAGCAGGGAGTTTGCTTCTCCCTCTCCCTCTTCTCCTCCCCCCCTCCCCGCTTGTGCTCTGTCTGTCTCTCTCTCTCTCTCAAATAAATAAAAAAAAACTTAAAAAAAAAAGTAGTTCAGATTATTACCAAGAAGGGTAGTTTGGTTGTCTAAGGAGAGGCCTCATAGGGTAGTGTTACCTGGGTGAATAGTACAGGGTCTACTCTCTGTCTTACAAGTTAAGAAATCAGATTTGTGAAAATGCTGAGAATGACCTCATCTCTCAGGGCTAGACTGACATTAACTAAGCTCATTCAGAATGATGCTAAAAACAAGAATACCATGAAGGAGTGTGAACACATTGCTCTTCTTGACAGTACATTCTTTGTAAGTAGATAACATGGGGCTCAAATTACAGGAGGAAGTAGCTTCAAAATCTGGATAGAATCGGAACAAGAGAAGTTAATTATGCAATTTGAAGGTTTTAAGGCATTATGATAAAATATTCAGAAAGAAAATTGTCACAATAAAACTCTTTTTGCTTCTAGGTATCAAAATCAAGTCCTTGGGCCACAGTGCACTCTCCCCTAAATAGTGTTTAGGTAGAGCAGCCAGTTTGTCCCTGACTCTCCTTTTTTTGTTGCTTTCTACTGCTGGCCTGTCCTCCCTGCTGATTAACATATTTTTTCTTCAATTATAATAAATCAGCAGATGCTTATGCTTTTTAAAGTAACTGCCCAAATCTCTGTTCCATTTTGTGTTGATTTTTAAGGCTTAACTCCAAAAGGGAAATAAAATTTGTCTTATTTGCAAATTTCTCCTATTCCCTTTCCCTCTCTCCACTGAATCAACGTTAAAAAAAAATTCAGTAAGATGAGTACCATAGCATGTAACAAAAGACATGACCACTATTGCCATAAGACTGAGATAAAACAAACAATGGGAATAAAGTTGTCAGAAGCTACTTTTGCAAAGAATTAGACAACCAGGAATTAATAAAGATTAGAAGAGAGTAAAAAACACTTGGAAAGACAATAAAATACGTATAATTTGATTAGTGAAATTCTAATTTTAGAGTTTCTACATTATGAGTTACTTTTACATTGTCAAAAGGGAATGCGTTCTGACTTAAGCAAACCTGGGCTAGGTTTGTCCTGCTTCTCCACATTTTTCCTCAAAGACCATTTTAAGTTCTTCTACATTCCATTCCTCCATTCCCTAACCTTGAGCTTACCGTTAAATGGCACATTTTAACTTTAAATAAAGAGGTAATTTGTTTTATCAATAAATGCACTAAAAGATACATACCTGTCCAATTAAAAGACCAGAGACAAAAGCTTTTCCTTGAAGATTTATGTTTGAAAGATACTGGCCAACAGTCTCTTCTACAATGTAGGTTCTTCCCATTATTAGGAACTAACTCACTCTCCTAAATTACAAGAAAAAAAATATACACCATTTTTAGGTAAAAATATAATTTGCCATGTTTTTGTCATGGGGTTGTATAGAGACAGAAGTGGTACCATCCTGACACTATCCCATGCCTTACAGAGATTGCTTCTTAAGTAGGGTATTCTTTCCTGCAAAGTTCAAATTTAGCTTCAAAATTCTCAACACAGTACTGCTGGAAATGACTACCAGTCAACTAGAGTTGACATAAAAGATAAAAACCCACTTCCATATCTAAGATAGGGGAGAGAACACTAACCTACTAGTCAACACACCTGATTTTTTATTTAATTTGCTACTCCTTAGTTGTATCATCTTTGATAGTCTCTTGCTGAACCTCAATGTGCTCATTTCTAAAACAGGAAAGAGGACAATTTCTGAGCTGCTCTTAGGAGGTAGAGAGAACCAAATTCACTTACTCAATAAGCATACTATGAAGAATTACTATGCGCTAGAAATTATGCCAAGTGGGATGGCACAAAGATGAAGAATACTTGACCTATGCCCTTGAGTAACTCATAGTATAATTAGAATTATGGAATTCATTAAGTAGCAATGCAATAATAATGAACATTTACATAGTTTCGATTTTGTATAAGGCATTATTCTAAGTACTTTATATATGGTAACATCTGTAATATTCACAAAAACTCCAGGAGATAGGTACTATCCATGCCCTTAAATGCTATGTTCATACTGTGGAATCATACCTCGTCTCTCAATTAAACCTTTACAAAGGGTGGTTCCTGTTCTGTGCACTCTCTCACTCTCTCTCCAGTTTGTAAAGGACAGTTGCAGCATTTTGAATAGAAATAACAGTCACTTGAGCTGTGTAAAAAGTTTCAATCTTATTTAGTACAACAAAGTCAAAGCAACTGCAGATGAGCTGGGGTGGTATATCTGCCATCAGTAAAGTAAACTGCCAATCACAATGACTTTGCATTACTCTAAAAGTAAAGCCCAAAGAATTGATTCCAGTTTGAAATTGCCTACTGGATGCTGTTTTTTTCAAAGAGCCTGTTCAGTTTTGTCTCAAAATGCATTAAATTTCTCCCCAACTCTTTTCCAACAACTGTGCAAGTAAATTGGGTTTGCGCAAGAGTTATTTTTAGACTAAGTCTAGAACTGCCCATCTAAATCATTAATACTGCTATAAATTTAAAGGCTTTCCACTTTTAATAGTGCCTTAATGTATTAAACTTTCCTCTTCCTCATCATGCTATCTTAATTCTCAATTATTGCAAGAAAAAGCAGTGACAGTGACTCCAAAGTTACATGTAACTTCCCAATCTTATTTTTTCCAAGGTGTGACCCAGCAATCATATTACTTTAATGCTTCTTCAAAACTTCAAAATATAGTCGACCATACCTTACTAAAGGTACATTACTAAAAACATAGATCTTGCCTAAAACAGTTCAATTTATCCTGAAGTGTTGTGTGACAACACAAGCTATGCAAGTTGTCCAAGCACTGTGACTTGAGACAATTCAATCTCTTTGGATGCTGGTTTCCTAGTTTATAAAATAAAGAATTTGGATCAGGCAACTCTGAAGATCTATCTAGTTTTAGGACTGTGATTCCGAGTACAGAATATCTGCATTTTCCAAATAGTAGATCACTAATAGTGAGCCAAGGGCATAGCACAGTACTACGCATACGAGCAACCTTAATTAAAGTGCTTATATAAAATATTTTGGGGGAAAATTAATTTATCCTTAATAATATTCACAAAAGGGCTGCTGCTGTGGGAACTGAGGGGGGGAATGAATTGGGAATGCTTTATTTTCAATGAAGAAGTTAAGAAGTTCTTTCGGAAGAATAATTAAACATGAAATAATCTACGGATTCAGCAAAGAAATCACAGAATTACAATCTGGAAACAAGTAGTTCTATTATGGAGGCAAGGTGATAAGCGGTTTTTAAGAACGTGTTTTAAAACTTTTGTTCTAACAGTTTTTCCATCTTAAAAACACAAACATATGGTAGCACTTTCTACAATATTACCTTAAAATAAAAACAAAGGCTACACTCAAAGTCCTCCTGCTTTACTTTAAATCCTCTTCCTGAAAAATGAAACGGGCTCCCTAAATTCCTGTTGGCTCGTTGTTACCCACCCCGCCACATACACACAAAAGGCATTAAGTACTCCATCTTAAAGTAAATTTTGTCATAAATGGACTTGAGTGTGGTACCGGAGTGTCTGCCCATATGTTTCCTACACTCGGTCCCTTTCCACCTTCCTTCAGAAGGAGGCTCTCTGAGCCCGAATGCACACACTCAACCCTCACACAGAAGTATTACACCCGTAGGCTGACTCACCTGCACTCAGAATGTGCCCGCCTGACAGACAAATCTGTCGAACTGTCAGTCCTCCTGAGAAGGAGCTTTAAGGTGCAAGTTTAAGCCTCCGAGGGCCAGATTCCCCTCGGGTCCAAATTCCACAGCCAATGAATTCATCAGAAAGCGACAGACTTCCCACACCTCACTTCCCACTGCAAACCGAGGGTCTCTGGAGTCAGGTGACGCGGTCTGATGACGCACGCTGCCCCCCTTCCTTCACCGCAGCGCCTCAGCCAAAGCGACTGCGGTCGCCACCCCGCCCCCTTCCGGGCGCCATTGAGAGCGTGGCGGTAGCCCGGCGCCTGCCGTCCAGCCCGCCCGGACCGATGCCCTCTAGTGGCTCAGTGTCTAGAAGCCGCCAAAGAGGACGACCCATGGCATCCCGGAGCTTTGACGGTAAGGTCGCCTTGCTTTTCAGGGTGGGACGTAAGTTGAATACTCTGTGGCGCCACCTCGCGGACAGCGGTCATGCTGCCGGGGGAAGGAAAGCCGGGGGGCGGGGAGAAAAAAAAGGAAGCGGAATGGGCGGTGCGCAGTCAGGCTCACCGAAGGGATTGAGGAAAACACTACGTTTCCCACAGGCCCGCGCGGCTTGAGGCGGGTGGACTGGGAAGCCGGAAATCAGACAGGGTCAGAGGCCGCGGCCGAACTCGGATTCCCAGGGTGCCCAGCTTCCGGCGGCTGCGCGCGCACTTCGGGCGCGAGCGCTGTGGCGCGTCTGGTGCCGGCCCTAAGGCAGGACTCTATTTCCCAGGGTCCCGCCGCGGGAGTCTCCGGCGGGCAGGCGCACGCGAGCCACGGAGCGAGGTGGCCGAGGCGGCCGCCCAGGCTTCTGGGTCCTCCGGGTCTTCGCCTTTCTTCTCGGTTTCTGCTCCACCGGCTGCTGGCCCCGCCGCCTCCGGCCCGATCGACATGGCGGCGGTGTTGCAGCAAGTCCTGGAGCGCACGGAGCTGAACAAGCTGCCTAAGTCCGTCCAGAACAAACTCGAAAAGTTCCTTGCTGACCAGCAATCCGAGATCGATGGTCTGAAGGGGCGGCATGAGAAATTTAAGGTGGAGAGTGGTAAGTGGTGACGCTCTTCCCGCCCTTGATTCTGGGCCCGACTCCGTAGCTATGGCTGGTCTTCTCCCCTTGCAAGCTCGCTTTCTGTCTACGGCTTCACTGGTGGCATCGCTTCCCCGGCTCCTTACACCCCCCTAGGCCTTCTCTAACCCGTTCCCACAGTTTGAAATGGAGCTCTTTTGTTTGTTTTAAACTGAATTTACACTTCGTTCCGTCTTTGTAATTAGTGTGGTCTCACGTAGGGACACTTAATGTTCGGCGCACAGAAATTGTGAAGATCGGGACATATTTACTCCGGCCTAGCGAGAGTCTGCGACCCCTATCTCTAAGCTTAGAGTACCCTTTCTTTATGTTGCTTTGCTAGTAATTTCCTCTCACGATTCTGGTCACCTGGATTCAGAGGTCTTTGTCTAATTGACTACTTCGTGCTTCTGTTTTTTAGTCTTTCGGGCTGGTCAGGTAACGAACTAGTTGGTCGCATAAATGAGTAGGTGCATAAGACAGCGTTGGAAACACAACGAATGTAAATAAGTTTGATATATCGGATTTCTCTCTAAAAGTTGGAGTTTAAAGACCTGTTTATAGGTACTTACAGTAGACCCTCAAATAAGTTACCGGTAATAGTAAATTGAATATCCGTGAAGAAAGATTGAGACCGTAGTAATTACCGTTAGTGAAATACAAACTGTTATTTGTCCTGGTTTACTTGGGGGCGTGGGGGGTACGTGCTGGTTTTGCTAAATTGAAAATTCTGAATACATTATCACTTCAAAAAATGTAATTATCCAGCAGAATTGGTGTCGAAAAGTAATTCTCTGAATCCCAACTCTGAAAATACACTGCGTCTGTTCATTAATTTACACATAAGTATCGATTAGTCTTCTGTGTGCTTGATACTGTGCTGAACAGTACACACTTTTAACACAACCTTTTAAAACAAAGCAGTTTTTAATTTTTTTGTACGTGGTGTCTGCTTTATACTAAAATGTCTACTAATGTGTGGGGAAGGTACTAAGATAAGTAAGACATGTTGCCTACCTTGAAGAATTTCAGTCATGTGGAATAGACAGAAATTGGAAAACCCCCTGTAGGTCTTACTTTCTTTTGTCATTTGGAAGTTGGAAATGTTAAAGTCCTTTCAGTGATCTAATTATCTTTACTCAAATTCTGTTATTTGGAGTGCAGTTCAAATACTATGTCTTAAATATTAAAATCAACATTGTTAAAAATAAGTAGTATTGACAGTGTGTATACATGTGTGTTTGATTTTAATTTTTTTCTCTGCTTCTGAAGAACAACAGTACTTTGAGATAGAGAAGAGGCTGTCCCACAGTCAGGAGAGACTTGTGAATGAAACCCGAGAGTGCCAAAGCTTGAGGCTTGACCTAGAGAAGCTGAGTAAGTATTTTTACATCCTTATTTTATTCTTGTAGTATGGAGATCTTTAGGCACTCTTTTGTATGCTCTTGAAACATTGACTTACTGTTTACGAAAATACTGATTGTCATTGTTTCCATTTATGGTAGTATTTTGAGTTTTCACTTGATGGTAGACTTCACTGAGAATATAAGGCATAATTAATGGTCAGGAGACCTGGGTTCTAATTCTGACTGCTATTAAAAACTCTTTTGCCTTATGTAAATCATAACATATAAAATGGCTAGAACCACCTGTCCATCTGCTTACATAACTGTACAGATCAAATGAGAGATTTTCGAAAGCATTTTTTAAAGTCATAAAGCACTATGCAATTGAAAACATAATTAAGGAGAGAGAATTATTTTTAATTTGTTGAAGATTAAAGTTTATTGGTTTCATTATTATATTTTAACTGTTACATTTCTTGTAAGTGTTTATGAATCCCAGGATATTTCCTCTTTAAGACCTGTTTCTTGGAAAAGATGAGTAATTTCCTTTTTTTTTTTTTTAAGTTGTATTTATTTTTAGAGAGAAAGTACAAAGGGTGGGGGAGAGGATCTTAAGCAGACTCTGCGCTGAGCATGGACCCCCACATGGGGCTCGATCTCATGACCCTGAGATCATGACCTGAGCTGAAACCAAGAGTCAGACGCTTAACAGACTGTTCTACTCAGGTGCCCCACATAATTTACTTTTTAATAAGTTTACATATATCATTAAGTTCTAGAAGGTACACAAGATCTTAGTTAAAGGTCCTGGTATTTCTTGGGAAAATGATGTATATTCTGTGCTATGCTTATAATAGGAGAAAGCAAATGTCAGAAAAGATCTTTATAGAATGGGGGCATAATATGTTATTAGATATAGCTGGATTTTTAATTTGGGAACACAGGAAGCTAATAAGAGAATGGTTAACACCTAAGCCTTTTTTCTTAACCAGGTCTGTACCTATCAACTATTTAGGTCATAATTTTTTTCTAGCTAATTTTGAAGCACTTAATTTTTAAAATATGTGGCATATATGTACAGTGGTATTTATACACATGTAATGAGGGCATAAAATTTAAATTTATCGAGTAGCTAGATCTGGTTCATCATCTGTATATGGTTCTGCCTTGGTGTAGTAACTAGGTCTGTAGAGCTGAGATGCTAAAGAATTTCAGAAAAATTACTGTGATTATAGCTTCTTTTATATGATCTGGAAGTAGGAGGAGGAGAATATCAGGATAAACCTAGACACACATCTAGTATGCCTCTCTGGGGTATATACAGTTAAGTTTGTGTTTTTTTGGTTTATCATTCCATATCTGTAAGTTTGGAAAACAGTAAGTAATATTAATGCAAAATAGAAAATTCAGGCTAATTTAACAGGGTTTTCCCCTATAATAAGCCAGTTGTTTAAATAGAACTAAAGATTGGAAGTAGTAATAATGTATTTATTTATTAAATTGCTAGCACATAATGTAGATGTGTTTTAGCGGAAGAAAGTTTCAGAAAGTGTATTCTTCCTAGTTATCTGTATGCTTTTAGAGAAGAAACTATACGAGGGGAGCTAGACCATTTTAAGTGGAGATTGTTGGGATTGATAATTCAGTTTCAAGCATAATTTCGTTTCCTCCATGTTGAAGGCTCTTTTTAGAGTGATGAACAAGCTGAATCATAATTATCCATTGTTGTTATTTACTCTGTATACGTTTTATATAGTTTAAATGTTATTTATTTTCTTGATCTTGTTTTTTTAACTCAAATTTTCTGATTTGTAAGTTTAATTCATTGTTATGATTGACTTAGAAGAGTCATTGAAAAATGGTTAAAGTGATGATTATATATACTTTTTCCTATAAATGTTGGTTAGAATGATCACAAATAAGATTTTGGAGACAGGATAGCATATTTAAAAATTTGGTCTTGGGGCACTTGGGTGGCTCAGTCGGTTGGGTGTCTGACTCTTGGTTTCAGTTCAGGTCTTGATCTCAGGGTCTTGAGTTCTATCCCCGTGTTGGGCTCCACACTGGGCGTGATGCCTAGTTAAAAAAAGGGGGGTGGGCCTGGGTGGCTCAGTCGGTTAAGCGTCTGCCTTCAGCTCAGGTCATGATCCCAGGGTCCTGGGATCAAACCCTGCATCGGTCTCCCAGCTCAGCAGGGAGCCTGCTTCTCCCTCGTCCTCTGCTGCTCTCCCTGCTTTGGCGTGCGTGCTTGCTCTCTCTCAAATAAAATCTTTTTAAAAAAAAAAAAAAAGAAAAATGTTTGGTTTAGAAGTAGAGTAAATTTGGGGTATTCATGAATTTGGAATACTGTGTTCTATAATTCAGCCTTTCTGTGACTTAGTTTCTTCATTTTAAAGAGTGTATATGGGTGGCAGATGGATGAAAACTGTCATTGCAGTTTTTAAGTTTATGTGTGTATGTTCATAAAATTCCTTTTATCCAGACAATCAACTGAAGGCGCTAACTGAGAAAAATAAAGAACTTGAAGTTGCTCAGGATCGCAATATTGCCATTCAGGTACAAGTTATTCCTGTGAATAAAGCTAACTATAAACATGATACTTGAGGAAGTATTCTCTTTTGTGTTACTTAATGGGAAGGTGAAACATGTTCTATTAGGAGAAACTACTGAAAGAAATGCACATACATAAATTCCTTAATTGGACCTTCATATGTTTTATTGATTCTTTTACTCATCAGAATATATTGATACTTAATATAAAAGGAAACTTGCTTATAATGCCATAGTTCTTAAGGTTGTAATTTTTTTAAAAAAGTAAAGTGTTATAGAAGTGTAAGTAGGAGAAATATTCATAGATTCATTTATTTGTCCCCCACTCACCCACTTACCTATCATCCTTCTTTCCTTTTAGAAATTCTGTATTTAATACTTACTGTTGCTCAGGCATTATTTCAACTATTGTGATACATTTGGGGCTATGGGTGAATCCATTATCAGAAATCATTTCCTTAGAGTAGTGATAAGAGTAACAGATTGAATATGATCACAAGGAATGTTTACCCATTGGTTTAATAAAGTGGTCATAATCAGTGATTCTCTAACTGGATAGAACTTCAGACTCTTGCCATTGCTTTTTAAAAACTTGTGTTTAGAAAAACAAAACCAAAAAATCTTGTGTTTGATTTGAGATTAAAAGGTACTTGGTGTATAAAAGGTACTTATAATGGGAAAGTGGTAGACTTAATCCAATAGAAATTTAAAATTCTCTGCATAAAAATAACTAAAACACAAATAAAGCACTAATAAGTATTTTTTCAATTAAAATATGACTATTTGGATCCTTAATATATGACTACTTTCATACTTTAAGAAGAAATCATTCAAGGGGGAAATGGGCAAAGGAATTAAAAAAAACAGGAAGCTGCACAAATGGTCAGTGGCAATATGAAATGTTGCTCTACTTCACTTGTGATCAGAAAAATGTAGATAAAACAATAAGGTAATTATTTTTGATCTCCCCATGTTACTGATTTCTTTCTCTTTTTTAAGAATGATCTTCAGTCCTGACATGAGTGACTTGAAATTGGCACTTATGAATCAAAACATATCGATTGCCATTGTCTTGCTGCAAAGCAGTTTGAGAAAATATATTAAAGGTTTTAAATAATTCCATTTCTAGGGCTCTTTCTTGAAAAATAATTTGAACCAACCTGTAAATGCAGTGACCCATCAAAATTGCATTTTATGGCAGCAAAAAATTAGAAGTAAATTAAATGTCTTTTCTACAAAGGCATGTTTAAGTAACAAGGACACTTCCAAGTGATGGTGACGGAAATTTTTTCATAAGCCTATGAAAAATAATTTTTAAAAATGTAAAATACAGGGCGCCTGGGTGGCTCAGATGGTTAAGCGTCTGCCTTTGGCTCAGGTCATGATCCCAGGGTCCTGGGATCGAGTCCCGCATCGGGCTCTCTGCTCCTTGGGAGCCTGCTTCTCCCTCTGCTTCTCTCTCTCTCTCTCTCCCCCCCTCGCCCCCCGTCTCTCATGAATAAATAAATAAAATCTTTAAAAAAGAAAAATAAAATACAGTGTTGAGATCAGGTAATTTTTAAACTTTTGACGTATTAAGTTATAAGAGAAAACCATTCTTAAACTACAGCTAATGTTAAAGTGACATTTCTGAGTTGGAACTTGAACACAGTTTTTTAATTTAAACATATTCTGCTTCTCCTTTATATGATAGAGCCAGTTTACAAGGACGAAAGAAGAATTAGAAGCTGAGAAAAGAGACCTAGTTAGAACCAATGAGAGACTATCTCAGGAACTTGAATATTTAACAGGTATGAAGAAATACTTTAACCTCTAACTCCACTCTCTCCTCGCTCTTCTAATAGTGCTAGGAATTAATCCTCAGTCCATTTCTGTTGCTGGTGTTTGTCGTAGCTCAGAATATAGTTCAATTAATAGCCTGCTGTTTCTCCCGTTCATTTATCTTTAGATCATTATCAAGGTTTTAAAGAAGCGTCTGGAAAAGTATACACAAATGAAAAACATCTAAGCAGTTGTAATTTGGACCAAGGTTTACATGCTAAGATACTTCCTTCAGTGTTATCTATAATATCAAATTGGAAGCAGTTTAAGTGTTCAGTTGTAGAGGCTGGACTCCTTCTTCTAACACAGACATACTTGCTGGTGTATAACCTGTCCATAAACATTCAATATGTATAGGAGGAACCTGAAAGGAAATTTTATATTTAAAAATATGGACTGAAGGAGTTAGGCGGGAATATAAGCTAAGTAATACATATAAGTAAGATAGATATGTAGAATATAGTATATGATGTAGTTGATATATTAAGGTAAACCTGACTCTTAAGCAGTATAATAGTATCAAGTTCCCTTTGGTTCCTTTTTTAAGATTTTTATTTTTATTAATAGAATTTTCAACTGTTATTTTGCTTTACAATAATATTCAATTAGGTAACTATACTTTTCCAGTCTCAGTTAAGTTACTTCAGAGTATTTACTGGTGATGTTGATCAGCTAAGTGATTAGATAAAATTAAAAGAATTTTTTTTAATAAGAACTTTGGTGTAAGGAATCTAAAGAAAATTAAGCATGTATTATTCTGGCTGTTTTGAGTAGATTTTGATATGTATTACTGCTTTTTTAACTTAACAAATGGTTATTTACGAAATTTTAGTAGATCTACAGGTATATATCAGGAAAATTAATGTGAATTTGTATATTTAGCTTAAGATACTGCATTTAAAAATAAAATAACCAGTATAATTTACATGTTGGGTTAGGTGCACAAATTTGGCTTATCATTTGTGAAAATTAAATTTGTAACTAAGTATGACAAAAACAAATTAAGGAGTTGAGAACTACGTATCTTGCGTTAAATGCTTGTATTTCTGGAGATGCATCTTCGATGTTTGTTTCCTCTGAGCATTAATTAGTCATTATTTTCAAATTCTCTTTTTACCTTTCTAGAGGATTTTAAACGTCTAAATGAAAAACTTAAAGAAAGCAATGCCACAAAGGGTGATCTGCAGTTAAAACTGGATGAACTTCAAGCTTCTGATGTTTCTGTTAAAGCAAGTAACAAATAATTTCTAATGCACAAAATACAATTTTTGCTTAAAATGTACTTAAATTTTAAGTATAAGCAAGTGATCTGTAACGTGATTAAAAGCTGTGTTTTTGTTTAATGTCAGGAAAAGAATTAAACATTAGGACAATTTTAATTGAACTATTTGTTTATGTGATATTTAAGTTTCTTAATAGTTCTTATCTGACCATCTTTTTCTGTTAAGAATGCATGCAAATACTTATTTCTTTTGTTAAGATTCTGCTTGTGTTCTTTAGCTACAGACAAAATCTTTTAACTAGCCATATATTGTCTTTAACTGTAAATGTTATTTTCTTGGATATCTTTAGTATCGAGAAAAACGCTTGGAGCAAGAAAAGGAGTTGTTACATAATCAGAATACATGGCTGAATACAGAGTTAAAAACTAAAACTGATGAACTTCTGGCTCTTGGCAGAGAAAAAGGAAATGAGATTCTAGAGCTTAAATGTAATCTTGAAAACAAAAAAGAGGAGGTAAGTTAGTAAAATTTTATTTTCATTTTGGTTAAAACTTATATTTGTGTGCCAGCTTATTACAAATGTATTCCATGGTGAGGGGTACCTGGGTGGCTCAGTCAGTTAAGCATCTGAGTTCAGCTCAGGTCATGATCTCGGGGTCCTGGGATCGAGCCTCAAGTCAGGCTCTGCGCTGCTCAGAGGGGAGTCTGCTTGTCCCTCTCTCTTTCCCTCTGCCCCTCCCCCAGCTCATGCTCTCTCTCTCTCTCTCAAATAAGTAAATAAAAATCTTTAAAAAAAAATGTACTCCATGGTGTACCGAAGTAAATATTGTAATATTAGTAACGTGGAAGACATAATTCATAAACATTTGGCCTAGGAAATGAACCAGTTGCATTTAAATAAATACTTTAAGATATTCTTTGATGAATTTTGATACTATCTACTCTCTTTTGATGTATCTTTAAGTTACATTTAGAAGTGGTGGTAAATTTTGTGAGCTAAATCCAAATGTGTTGTTCTGTGAACTATTATTTTTCATTTTCTTAAATAGACGTGTTTTGTGTGAAGCCCTTTTTTGGGTGTAGGGCATTATTTTGCTTTCACTTGGCAGGTGAACTTCATATCAAATTAATTTTAGTTAATGCAACATTCTCTCTCTACGCAACTCTTCTATTTCTAGGTTTCTAGAATGGAAGAACAGATGAATGGCTTGAAAACATCAAATGAAAATCTCCAAAAACATGTAGAAGAGCTGTTGACCAAACTGAAAGAGGTGGAGATGACCACTTTAAAATTTCTCTTTTCCAAAAATATTAAAGCACTTACGAGGCTATTACTTTTTACATAATTTCATGTTTTAAACTGTTTATGATACCATAAAATGGCCAGGACACTTTCATACGCTGTAGCTAAGCTGAAATAGCTAGATTCAAAAATGGCAATCACACGCTATATCCAAAGTACTGTCTGAAAATGAGTATGGTTAATTTTAATATCATTGAAGTATTACACTTTAAGATAAAAATATCAGCAGTATTTTATCTTTAATTGACCTTTATCCTGAAACTGATGTTAATTTTTATCTCTTTACAAATTTTTTTTTTTATCTTAACGTTCGATAAGCATTCTAAATTCGGTTCAAACAAGACTGCTATAATTGGGTCTTTTTTGTAGGCCAAGGAACAGCAGGCCAGTATGGAAGAGAAATTCCACAGTGAATTAAATGCTCACATAAAGCTCTCCAATCTATACAAGGTAAATGCCCAACCACACATTTTAGTGTCCTAATGTTGCATTTTTGGGTGTTCAGTAACTTTTTAAGATTAAATTTTAGAGTGCTGCTGATGACTCAGAGGCAAAGAGCAGTGAACTGACTCGAGCAGTCGATGAACTACACAAACTTTTGAAAGAAGCTGGAGAAGGTAAGATTTTTTAATTATGGGAAGATTATTTTGTTTTTAGATAAAAGGTATTTTTTTTCTTTACCTTTGTGTAGATTATTGGATTTAGAAGTTACATTAATCTTATTAGAGACAAAATTTGGTATAGAAGAAAGAATCTTGGAGTAAGAAACTTTGAATTATATTTTCAACAGATAAGATATTTGAAAATACAGAAAGCTACTATTTTTCTGAGTTTTTTCATCTTAAATCTTATATATGGTCTGGTTTCTAACAGGAAATTTTTCTTCCGTTTATGAAACATTTACTTTGATAAGTACATATGGGTTTATAGTTTGGGTATTCTCTTAATCCATAAATAAGCCTCACTTTTTAGGTTAAAAACTGTATATTTTAAAGTCTGATTTTCATGTATTCTTGCTTTTTAAATGCAAGTTTTTGGTTTTGGTTTTGGTTTTTGGGGTTTTTTTTTGCTAATGTAATATGTTATTTATATGATCTTTTCTAGTTATTTTCTGTGTCCTAGACTAAAGATCAGATTAAAACCAAGGAGATACTTAGAGCCACTTTTTTACTTTGAGTTCCCTTATTTTCCCCACAGATAAGAGATATCAAAAGGAGAAGTAGATTCAGCAGGCCAGGACATTTCAGGAATTAAAAGTAGAGCAAGAGCTTTCAGAGGATAATTGGCAACCATAGCCTGTCTAGACTTTAATGTCTGCTGAAGGGAAAAGTAACGACTATGCTGTTACATTTTATAAACTCTAAGATTTTAATTTTATGTTTGGATATTCTGTCTTTAAAAATGTTTTTAGCCAATAAAGCAATACAAGATCATCTTTTAGAAGTGGAGGAATCTAAAGATCAAATGGAAAAAGAAATGCTTGAGAAAATAGGAAAATTGGAGAAGGAATTAGAGAATGCAAATGACCTGCTTTCAGCCACAAAGCGTAAAGGTATGGATTAATAGATGCTTATTAATGACTTGAATGAAATATTAGGACTTCCTATATAGTTCTCACTAATTTCCACTAATAGTATTTCTCTATCTTGTTGTGATATAGGAAACTCCATGACGTTTTTTTAGTATAAAATTAATACCTATTTGTATCTTTATTATATTGCCAAATATAAGTACCATTTGATCACACATAATTGTGTGTCAATTTCCAGAACATTTTTAACTATTCTTACTACGTGATTTTTAGAGTTGGATTATGTTATGTGACAATTCGATATCATATTTAAAAATCTGCATAGGAATTTGTAATATTTAGTAGGTGTCACATTTACTCGTCTTGGAAAAAATATTGCTGCCTTTAGTGTGAAATATTACAGAAATACACTAGATTTCTGTGTGTTGGCACAGGAGCCATATTATCTGAAGAAGAGCTTGCAGCTATGTCTCCTACTGCAGCAGCTGTAGCTAAGATAGTGAAACCCGGCATGAAATTAACTGAGGTAAGAATGGTATTAAATCTTACTTTCTCCTTCAGCAAAAGGAAATTTGGTAAACTTTAATGCTTGGGAAAATTATTCTTAAAATCATCTAATACGTAGTGGATCATTCTAAGAAAAGCTTTCTTGGTTCCTGATTCTTGCAACATGTAGGAAGCATTTCCATTTTATGTAAGTGCTAATGCATATTTATTATGAAGCTAGATTGATTCTACACTTCTGTTATTATGCTTAGATTTGAAACAAGCCTTTCTCCTTTCAGCTGTATAATGCTTATGTGGAAACTCAGGATCAATTGCTTTTGGAGAAACTAGAGAATAAAAGAATTAATAAGTATCTAGATGAAATAGTAAAAGAAGTTGAAGCCAAAGCACCAATTTTGAAACGCCAGCGTGAGGAGTATGAGCGTGCACAGAAGGCTGTGGCAAGTTTATCTGTTAAGCTTGAACAAGCTATGAAGGTTGGTTCCGTTCTTAAATTTTAACTGTGGGAAAAATATATATGAGAAATGATTTAAGAGGTAATTCTTTCTTAGAATTAAGGTATTTAATGAGGCGGCTGGGTGGCTCAGTTAAGTGTCCAAACTCTTGATTTTATCTGAGGTCATGGTCCCAGAGTTGTGAGATTGAGTCCTGCATTGGGCTCCAGCTGGTGTGGAGCCTGCTTAAGATTCTCTTTCTCCCTATCTCTCTCCCCCTGCTTGCTCTCCCTCTCTGTCTCACCTTCTCTCTCTCTTCTCTGTCTCTTAAAAAATAAAGTATTTTGAGTCAGAAAAGGCTAATTATGCTTTTCAGTGATAGGGTAATTCTAACACCTATAATCATGAAATGTTCTTATTCAGCTAAAATTATGGGAGCCTCTTCTATTTTTTTAAAACATTAGAGATGTTTTCTGTAGGAATCTGTAGTGGATGATGAATAGCCTGAATTTACATTATATTTTTAATTATTAAAAATATTTAATATTTTTAAATTTAAAATTAAAATAATAATTAAAATAATCTTATTTATTAAATAAATATTTAATAAATTTATTAAAATAATAATCTCTCTTTGTAATAGAACTGTTGTAAATTTGTCATAGTCATTCTTTGTCAGTTCTGATATTCTGTCTAGAAATGGTAATGTTGGTTGACCATAGGGAAGAACTCCTTTTTTATAACATTTTACAACTTGGCAAACTTTTATATACATTGTTTTGTTACTCTTCCTTTGCAAATTTGAAGTACCAAGGAAATTCATAAATATCTTATCTTTTAAGATTCCTTTTTACTAGATAATTAAAAAAGAATATATTGACATAATTTTGCTTTTAGGGTACAGCTTAATACTACTGAGAAGAACTCAAGATTTATTAAACAAATTTTATTGAGAAAATTCAGTAACCTTTTGTATCTATCCTAAACTGATAAATTTTATTTCCCTTGGGAAAAAATAGTATAAATAAGTTGTATCCTTAATTCAAACTTAAAATTTTGTTGCTGTTGCTATTACAATTTAGATGTCAGTTTAAATCTGGGTATATCTAATGGTCTTTTTCTCCTGAGTCATATGACATCTGACAGACTATCGGCTTTTTAATAGCCGCACCACCCCACCGTGGTTTGAAAAGAAGTCCCTTGAGTATAATTAGATCTTCTCAAGTTTCTCAGTGTTGAGAGTGTTTTTCCTGGAGCTTATTGTCTGAAGAGAATAGTGAGATACAAGGGCTTTCAGGCTCAAATAATAGCAGATGTTCATTCTGGAAAAAACCTATTTGTTCCTTTTTCACTAATGTATGGGTATAATAATAAAAATCCCTTACAAAAAAAAAAAAATCCCTTACATACTTTTTTCAAAACCAGCAAAGAATTTATTTTTTTTTTTGTCTCAAAGGTTTTATTTATTTATTCATGAGAGACAGAGAGAGAGAGAGGCAGAGGGAGAAGCAGGCTCCCAAGGAGCAGGGAACCCGATGCGGGACTCGATCCCAGCAACCTAGGATCATGACCTGAGCCAAAGGCAGACGCTTAACCATCTGAGCCACCCAGGCACCCAAAACTAGCAAAGAATTTAAAGATGATTTCTGTAACTTCTTTATAACAGAATCTTCTGTCCATAACATACATCGTGTGTCCTCTAGTCTATAGATTCTTTGATTTGCATTTGTTAGATACTTAGAGTTTTATAACCAAGTTATTTCTTCCTTAGCAGTTCAGTGAATCCCATTTTGAACTCAGCAGATTTGTATAATTGCCATCTCTCATGAATATTTGCCTCCTTCATTTTGTCACATACTTGTTTCTACTGAAATTGGCGTATGCATACCTTTAGGGCAGTGTACTCAGGTACTTGAAACACCAGCATAAATATGAGCCGTCTTTCACTTGGATAGTATTTAAGACATTATAATGTAAAAGCCGCTCATTAAGAAGCAAAATTTGTATGAATTTGAAATAAAACATAAGATTTCAAACATATTTTGTGCTTTTTATCAGGCTTCTTAAAACTGTGCTCCTAAATCCTTAGTGATACTGGGATGCAGAACTCAATTAACAAAGCACTGCATATAATGGGTCTTTTTAACAGCCTTGTACCATTGGCTGCTGCTTTAGAAGTAATTTCTGATGCCTTTTTTATACAAGCAAGTCTTACACATCTTACTCAACATTTTTACTTCGTTTGATGTTTATTTCTCTGTAAATAGTGTAGAAATGATTGGCATTGTAATATAGTCCTTTATTTTCCTAACAACACAACTTTTGAGAATATGTCTGTGACATCATTTGATATACAGTATTAATTTGGTGTGGCTGTAAGATGGTAGTTTACAGTTAATTGGGAGGGAAGTGGCAGATTCTCCAGTTTGCATATAGTTATAAACATGATGAGCAGTACTTGAGATATTAAGAAATATATGTGTTCATGTTTGTAGAGAATTACTCTTTAATAACTACTATATCATAAATAGAATGTTTTTAGTTTATCAGTTGACTATGGTATTTGAGCACTGTATATTTTTGTTATTCATATAACTGCTTCATTTGTAAAGATCTTAGAAGGGCATGCAGAATTTTCACTTTAATTTACATTTTAAAGGAGATTCAGCGATTGCAGGAGGACACTGATAAAGCTAACAAACATTCATCTGTGCTTGAAAGAGACAATCAAAGGATGGAAATACAAATAAAAGATCTTTCACAACAGGTTAGGATTTTTTTCTTTTCCTATTTTTTTTTCTAAACAGACTGCCCAATAATGTTTAAATCTGTTTGCAGGTATCTAAGATAGGACTACTGCGTATGAAATTCTCATCAGTTAGGAATATGACTCTAGCAGAATTGTAGCCTAGTCATTGTTTTTTGCTTTTTCATAGCCCTTCCTTTTTTTTTTTTTTTTAAGTGATAAACTTTCAGATTGTAACTACTGGTTGTAATAAATGGAATAATTCAAGGATAAATAAGTCTTCTGTCCCCTGCCCAAGTCCCAGAGTATAACCAGTGTTAACAGACTGGTGTATATTCTCTCATGTCTTTCTTCATGTGTGTGTGTATACACACACACACGTAAGCATTCACGAACATATGTAAGCATCCTTTGTTTTTACTGAAATAAAAACATGCATATAGATTGCCACTTTTTTTTTCTTCAACTGAACAAGTAAGGAAATGTAGAACTATTTTGTTCATATATTTTATCCTCATTTTTGTGTGTGGATTTACACATATATAAACACATAAAAACTTCATGTGAGTGGAATTAAAATCTATTTCTCATTCTGTCCTTCTGCCCCATCATATGCTATATACATAAGCATGCAAGTGCAAGCATATGCCCACACAGGTATATATTTCTTTGTTTTATTTGGTCATTGTTTTTACAAAAATGGAACCATACTTGTAGAATCAAGAATTGGTAGTTTTTAAAAAAATACTAGCCTTCGTTACATACTTTTATAGAAATGAAAAATAATTTTTCCCATTAAAATTTTTGTAGGTGTTAATATCTAAACAATAATCTTAATATTTTTAAAATAATTTGATACTAACTGATGGTGTTCATAAAGTAATACTTTTACTTGCAGATTTCTATTCTAAACATTTCCAGAATCAAAGTCAATACTATTTGGTAACAAACTAAAACTTTGTTTTTAGATTAGAGTGCTTTTGATGGAACTTGAAGAAGCAAGGGGTAATCATGTAATTCGTGATGAGGAAGTAAGCTCTGCTGATATAAGTAGTTCATCTGAAGTAATATCACAGCATCTAGTATCTTATAGAAATATTGAAGAACTTCAACAGCAAAATCAACGTCTCTTAGTGGCCCTTAGAGAACTTGGGGAAACCAGAGAAAGAGAGGAACAAGAAACAACTTCATCCAAGTAAGCAATTGACTACCTTGGTTTGTTTAGCAAATGTTTATTGAAAATTTCTTATGTGTCCCTAATCGTGCTGTATATTTAAGAAAAATTGAGTGACAGTCCAAAAAAAATTTTTATTCTCCAGGATCTCAGTTTATGAATGAGATTGATCATAAGAATAAAATAGATAAGTAGATAATTTTAGTTCAATGTGATTAGTGCTGTAATGGATAGAAGCCTATCATTAGGAGTGTAGAGATGAGGACCTAGCCTGGGTTTAAGGGAACAGACCAGGCTTTGTGGAGAAGAGAATGTAGAATTATTCAAGCAGAGTAACGAATTTTTTCCGAAAAAGCGTTTGGTGCTAAAGAAAGAGCAATGGCTATAAAAGTAAGAAGTCTGGGGTTTGGACTGAGTGGAACTGGTTTGATTTTTGCAAATAGGTTTCTCAGATGACTTTGGTGAGTACCTGAGTCCTGTATGGTGAAGGTTTTAAAAGTGGTTCTTAAAATGCCAGCAGAAGAAAGAAAGGGTAAGAGAGACAAAAATATTATGCTTAATATGATAGATGGTAAAATGCTTATTAGTTTATAGTTTGAAATTATAACTGCCTCTCAATCTCAGTCATGTGCAATAGACTGATTTCTTTTTCTGCAGAATTGCTGAGCTTCAGCTAAAACTTGAGAATGCCCTCACTGAATTAGAACAACTCCGTGAGTCACGACAACATCAAATGCAGCTCGTTGATTCCATAGTTCGTCAGCGTGACATGTACCGCATTTTGTTGTCACAAACAACAGGAGTTGCCATTCCTTTACAAGGTAGGTTTTTATATATTATCCTAAAAAATGTTAAATAATTTTGGGAAATATTTTTTAAATGTATATTATAGAGTAGATTTTGCAACATCATAAGCACTGTCCACTCCAATGAACGGTAACTACCAATTTAACTACCATATATGATTGATTGTAACATCACCAATTCTAAAATATATAGTTATTTAGGTATGACTAAGAAAGAAGAAATGCTAGCCATTGTTGAAAAATGTGTATCTTAGAGTCCATGAATTACTGTATTTGTGTATTTTTAAGTATAATTGACATACAGTATGCTATTAGTTTCAGGTGTATGTCATAACGATTTGACATTTCCATACAATGTGAAATGACTCCCACGATAGGTCTGGTTGCCCTCTGTCACCATACAGAGTTATCACAGTATCACTGATCATGCTCCCATGCTGTACATTATATCTCCATGACCTTTTAGTTAAGTTTTGTTTTAACATTTCATATGCAAATATTGTCTCTAACCAGAAACCAAAAATAATTTTAATAGGTTATTTAGTAGATTTCTTCTCATATAATTTCTATAATCTTATCATTTCATTTAAATAAGTCTAACTTGTTTATTTTGGTAGTGATACTTGTGATAAGAAATGTTATATCATTCTTTTTACATTTCTGAAGCTTCAAGCTTAGATGATATTTCTCTTGCATCAACTCCAAAACGTTCAAGTACATCCCAGACTGCTTCCACTCCTGCTCCAGTACCTGTAATTGAGTCTGCAGAGGCCATAGAAGCCAAGGCTGCCCTTAAACAGGTGAAACCACATCATTACACCTTTATCTTGGGTTAGGTTCTTTGAGAACACAGGTTGTCATCTTTTAATAATTTCTCCAATATTTAGTTGCAGGAAATTTTTGAGAATTACAAAAAAGAAAAGGCAGATAATGAAAAAATACAAAATGAGCAGCTTGAGAAACTTCAGGATCAAATTACAGATTTGCGATCACAAAACACCAAAATTTCTACACAACTAGACTTTGCTTCTAAACGGTAAATTTTCTGTTGTTCAAAAATTAATAGTCTAAATAGTCTAAACTTCAGTATTCAAATGAATCAAATTCAAGGATTAATTTGCAAGAGTGTTACTTATTTGTGGTTGGTACTCTAGGGTGAGAAGCTGTGAGGGTTCATTTTTTTAATACTGGTTTATGATTCTCTTGGGCATTCCTAAGGAATCCAGATATTTATTTAGAAAGTTGAAGTTGATGTGAGGAATGTTGCTAGTTTTCCTTCCTGAGATTGAAGGATGTGTTGTTTATGTAGGACTAAATTATTTATAAATGCATCAGAGAATGAGAGGTATATGAACAAATTTCATTCAGCCTTCTCTAGAAGAGAAGCAAGTGCTAGATTATTTTGGGAAAATTCACTTTCTTGGTCATTTATAAAGGAATAACAGTAAATCTCATTTTATAGTTATGAGTAAATCCATTGAATACTTGTTAGTTTAGCAGGTTGGGACAAAATTTATTCCTGTGTATAGTATGTGATAAAAAACTGTTTTTATAAGGATATGGCAGGTAGTTTTCCTCCATACAGTCCAACAATTTGATAACCCACGTAAAAGCACTTTTTTTTTCCCCTATGCTGATAGCTGTAGCCAACCATTTTGTAAGCTTTCAAGCACATAAGAAATTAGGAAGAATTATAGAGGCTCAAGGATCTGGAAAACTCCCTTTCTAACCATGCATAAATACCTTAAATTGCATACCATATCATGGTGGATGTTTGATATATCAACATTATATTGGCATTGTTTTGAATGTGATTAAAGTTCTTATAAATGAATTAGCTTAAAAAGTTAATTCAACATGAAAGTAGAATTTAAAGCTTATTTAGAATTTAAATTTAACTATTAAATTTGGAGTTGGAAGATTTTACATTATTATACAAACTTTTTTTCACATTGGCTTTTTAAAAATTTTTTCTTTAAAGATTTTATTTATTAGAGAAAGTGAGAGACCAAGCATGAATGGAGGGAGAGGGATGAAGGGAGAGGGAAAAGCAGACTCCCTGCTGAGGAGGGAGCCCTATGTGGGGCTTAATCCCAGGACCCTGGGATCATGACCTGAGCCGAAGGCAGACGCTTAACAGACTGAGCCACACAGGCGCCCCTCATATTATTATTCATGTGAAATTAAGCTGTTGTGAAGTTCTTTAAGGCACTGACCTAGAATATAGTATTTCAGTTGCTTATAGAATTATTTTTCTCTCGTAAGTTATGAAATGTTACAAGATAATGTTGAAGGATATCGTCGAGAAATCACATCCCTACATGAGAGAAATCAGAAACTCACTGCAACAACTCAAAAGCAGGAACAGATCATCAATACAATGACGCAGGATTTGAGAGGAGCAAATGAAAAGCTAGCTGTGGCGGAAGTGAGACCAATTTCCTTCCTCTGACTTGCATTATAAATTGCATTTGACATTGGTTTTTTAGTTATTACTTTGATTTTACTGGTTGACATGATACAGATGTTTGAGAGGTTTGTGGATTTGAAGTCCTTATTACATAGTTTCCAAATATCCAGTTGTGCATCAATCGAGTGGTGGTTTCTGTCCAAACTAAACTGGGAAAAGTTTGTTTTTTTTGGATTAAGATTTCCTTACAAGTCTTCCATTTCATATTAAATTTGTAAGTCACTGTTTCTCCAGTTACAACAAAGACAAATGAATATTTCATTCATTCTTGCTCATTTCTGATAAAAGTATAAAAATTTAGCATTAAGTTATATTTCTGAATTTCAACATGAATACAAATGCCTGTTAGAAATTGACAGTACTTTCAATTAAATACTGGATTCTTGATGAATTTTATATAATGTTTTACTTTTTTATAAAGTTACAACTTTTTGATCATTACTTGTGAACAAGGTGCAGTTGTCCCCCATTTTATCTTGGAGAAACACTCAAAAGTTAAGTGATTTCCTGTTTAGGATAGTCATGAAAGATTTGGTTGGTTGGGACTTAAACCTAGGTTTTCTAATTCTTTTGGCTACATTCTTTCATTGTTACATACTCGCACTCATTTGTGGGGAATGGAGGCATCATTTTTTTCAAACTGGGAGTAAGTTTTATGAGTGCTTATTTATGATTTATTATATAAATGTGAATACTTTGAGGATACTGATTTTCAGAGCAGCCTCCCAAATCTGAGGATCAGATTGTACTCTTTATGAGGAAAGAAAAAAGTTGAGATAAATCATTCGGCACTCTCAGATACTTGGAAACCAAGCTTGGATTCTAAAACTTGTGTAATTTAGTAGTAAGGAGGTATGACTGTAGCAAAATTTTGCTTCCCAAAACAAAATTTTGCTTCCCAAAACAAAACAAAAGTTTTGTTTCTTTTACTCTGATGTTTTAGATTTTTTATTTTTGCTTGTTCTAAAATCTGATTTGTTAAGAGGAGAGAAATCACAAATGTGGTAATTGCAAGATTTTTTCCTTTGATCTGTTGATACTTCCAATAACTTTTGCTTCATATTTCAACACATGAAACTTCAAAGAGTTCTAAATCCTTGTATGATGAAGAGATGTCCTCGTCTCTAATAAGCATTAAGAAATACATAGTAATGAAGTGTCATTTTAATTTTATAATGGTATTACTGCATTTGACACATTAGTTTGCTGCATTTTTTTCTTTTACTTGTATTTGCCTCAAGGTAAGAGCAGAAAACTTGAAAAAGGAAAAGGAAATGCTTAAATTGTCAGAAGTCCGTCTTTCTCAGCAAAGAGAGTCTTTATTAGCTGAACAAAGAGGGCAAAACTTGCTGCTGACTAATCTGCAGACAATTCAGGTAAACAAACAAAAACACCTGTAGAAAAAAATTTTCGAAGTTAAATTTAAGTAGTTTTAACATTGTATCCTCTTGGGTTCTTAATTAGAAAATTTTTCTGTCACTTTTGTCACACATTATGATGATAATTGAGTTTTGAGGTTTATTTTAGGACATGTCAATATTCTAAATAAAACCTTGAAACAGAAATGATTGAAACTGTGCATTTGGCAGTTTTCATCCTCAGATCTATATTTACAGAGTCCTGTGCAGTTTAATTGTTTATAAGATTAATTCTTTTAAAATTTCAGGAAATTTGAATGACTATTGTAATATGTTTCTTTTTGTTTATTAAATAGATATGTATTTTTAAAGATTTTATTTATTTATTTGAGAGAGAGTGGGGGAGCACAAGAGCAGGGTGAGGAGCAGAGGGAGAAGCAGACTTCCTCCTGAGCAGGGAGTCCAGCGCGGGGCTCAATCCCAGGACTCTGGGATCATGACCTGAGCCGAAGGCAGATGCTTAACTGACTGAACCACCCACGACCCCTAAATAGATATTGTAATACAAAAAATGTCAAAAGACTCTTGGTAAATATTCTAGACTTTGACTTCTTTATGTAGAAGTAGGTTGTAATCTTATAATCCTCTGTAGCCTTTAATTTTTTTTGTATTGCTTTTTTAACTTTTTTCTTAAGCATAACCAAAAATCTTTTTTTTACCTTAGGGAATATTAGAGCGATCTGAAACAGAAACCAGACAAAGGCTTAGTAGCCAGATAGAAAAACTGGAACATGAGATATCTCATCTAAAGAAGAAGCTGGAAAATGAGGTGGAACAAAGGCATACACTCACTAGAAATCTAGATGTGAGTCTGCTTAGTAGTATGAATTTCTGTAAATTGTTTATTTCCAGAAATGAAGCTGGTATGTAGGTACACCGCCCTCTCCTGTTGAAGCATGGTTTTGAAGAGACTTCTTTCAAGCTGTTAAGTTTTTCTTGCCTCTTTGTGTGCCTAGTAATTTTGGGTTGGGTACCATACATTGTGAATTTTATCCTATTAGGTGCTATTTTTATATTCCTGTAAATCCTGGGTTTTGTTCTGGGATGCAATAATTGAAAATAGTTTGATTTTCTTGCTTTTTATGATTTATTAGCTTCCCAAAACAATGCTCAGTCTATAACTTAATTATTCCCCACTATTAAGGTGAGACCTTCCTGAATACTAATCGCAGTGTCCAATGAATTGTGTTTTCAGTCTGGCTGCTGGGCATTATTCCTGACTCTCTGTGAGCACCAGATGCTTCACTCCAGTCTCTTTGGATGATTCTTAACCCTGCCTAGGGTAATGTCACATGTATGCACTGATGACTTTTTTTTTTTTTTCCAGTTATTTCAGATCTGGTTTCCGTTACTCTATCTGGGCCAGAGTTTAAAGTATTATAAAAAGATAATGTGAACCTCTACTTAAGAACCTAAAGATAGCCTTTGCAGGATTAATGTATTTTTTTTAGGTTCAACTTTTAGATACAAAGAGACAGCTGGATACTGAGACAAATCTCCATCTTAACACAAAAGAGCTACTAAAAAATGCACAAAAGGAAATTGGTACATTGAAACAGCACCTCAGTAACATGGAAGTCCAGCTTGCTTCTCAGTCCTCACAGAGAACTGGTAAAGGTAAATCAGTAATTAAGTAGACTGATAGTAAAGTACTTATTTTCCTTTTTTTTTTTTTAAGATTTTATTTATTTGAGAGAGAGCAAGTTAGAGAGCGAGCAAGCAAGCATGAGCAGGGGGGAGAGGGAGAGGGAGAAGCAGACTGTTGAGCAGGGAGCATGACTCGGGGCTTCATCCCAGGACCCTGGGATCATGACCTGAGCCAAAGGAGACGCTCAACCGATAGCTACCCAGGTGCCCCAGTAAATTACTTCTTTAGGCTGATAACATATCTTGTAAATAAATAGCCTGTTCTTTGTGGATAATAGCAAAAGAGAAAAACTTTTTATTCTTCATATAGTAAAGCTTAGTTTTAGGCTTAAATTAATAAATTTGCAGACTCAGAAGATTCAGAATAGTTCTGTACGGCACCTGACCAAGGTATGCTCTAGTTTTCCAGTTGTTGAAACCACTTATTGATACTTTAAAATGTTTCCTTTGAGGAGAGTTAATACTTGAATTTTCAGCTCTCCCTTGGTACAACTCTGCTCACTTACAGAAATAATTGATTTGTTTGGTCTCTTTTAGAGTAGTATTCGTAATCATTGTTCATTGATAGCCTTAGGTAAAAGATTTGTTTCATTATGCTTCTCTATGAATACGCCATTTCAAATGCAAAGCCTTCAGTCCAGATAATCTTTAAAAAAATGGTAAAATAGGTATGTATGTGGCTATGTGTATATGTGTATATGATACATAAAGATATACTGGATATATAGTTTTTCAATAGTCAATAGTGCTTTCATACAGATATATGATAAGAAAACATCCTTTTCAATATGCAATTTCTTCCTTTCCCATGGATTTTAGGCTGAAAATTGAATTGAATGATTTAAGATTTAGTGTTTTAGAGTAAGCAGTGTTTAAATAATAAACTAAGAACCTGGTAGTATCTTCAAGTAGCTCCCTCAGTTTAGTGCAAATATTTAGTATTCTTCTCTTTTAGAGATCTTTGTAATATTTGTAATAGCAGATTTCAAATATTTGATATTTTGAAGAAATAACAATATCTGGCAAAATACCTGTTTTTAATTTGTCATTTAGCATGAGATGAAATATACTTTTTAGATAAGTACTTCTACCTTAATCCTGATTTCACAAATTCTTAGATAACAGTTATCTCTAATGTCATTTAAAATGTCAATTTTAAGAAAGCTTTTAAATCTTTTAGGTCAGCCTACCAACAAAGAAGATGTGGATGATCTTCTGAGTCAGCTAAGGCAGGCAGAAGAGCAGGTTAATGATTTGAAGGAGAGACTCAAAACAAGTACTAGTAATGTGGAACAGTATCGAGCAATGGTTACTAGTTTAGAAGAATCTCTTAACAAGGAAAAACAGGTATATACAATTTTAAATTCAATCTGAAGGCACTTAACTTTTTTTTAATTAGGAGCTTGATGTGTGTAAGCACTCTAGTAATTGTGAGTTCAAGTGACATCATTGTGTTTACCTCTTACACCTTAAAAGTACTTAAGTCTAATAAGCCAGATGAAACCCATAAAATTCATAAAACAAAGGAGAGTATAATTGCTGTAAGAAAGGTACAGATCAAATGTTCGTGTGAATGGGAAGGAAGTAAGGTTATTTATCTCCTGCATGACTTCACGAGAGAGATGGCATTTTTTCACAGTCTTCGAAGAAAAGTATCATTTGGATAGTCAAAGGTAGAAGGTTATTCCATATAGTAAGAACCCTCAGCCAAGTAAAAAAAGACTTCAGATGAGAACAGGTTGGCTAGTGTATTGACTTTGTGAAATGAAATAATGAGAAATAGAATTACAAATGTACCAAGAACCAAATGTGAAAGGTTTTTAAATGTCATATTAAATTATATTCTGTTAGATTATTAGAGAGCTCTTGATTTTTTTCCAACATGTTATAATCAGAATTTGTTTTAATTAGATTAAAGTGTAGTAGATTGGAGGATAGAGTCTTTTTTAGTGACTATAGCAATAGTCTAGGGCCACAGTTTTAAAAGATTTTTTTGTGCTTGGCGTCATGAAAATCAAGATATGTGGGGGAAAAACCTTTCAGTGGTAGAATGGACAGATTTGGCAGCAAGTAAATATGAGGATTGAGAGAGAAATGGGGAACTGGAAATTTCACTTCATAAGAAAAATGGCTAGTAGCCAAGTTAGGAGGTAGCTTAAGATTTTCAATGTTTTTAAACTCTTTGATCAGCATTGATGGATTTTTTTTAATACAGGCAAATGTTAATTTTTTATTACTTCTCAAATTTAGTTTAGACCTAGAGAAACTAATTCTATAATTTTAAATGTATATAATTTTTATATCCTATTATTTGGATGATGGTAAAGGTCACAGAAGAAGTACGTAAGAATATTGAAGTTCGTTTAAAAGAGTCAGCTGAGTTTCAGACACAGTTGGAAAAGAAGTTGATGGAAGTAGAGAAGGAAAAACAGGAACTTCAGGATGACAAGAGAAAAGCCATAGAGAGCATGGAACAACAGGTAAATTGGTTTATTAACCTTATCAGTCTTCTGTGTGTGTAAAGATTTGAATAGCTCATTAATATCAGCAGATACTGCTTGAACACAAATTTAACATAGTTTCGTGTGTTACTCTGCTCTTTAGGTCTGTAGATGTTTTCTTTTGAGAATTTTAGACTACTTTATGGTAGTAGGTATCAGTGCTGCTTTTTAGAAGCCTCTGCCCGAGCATTGACTGGTATTTTAATGAATATAAACCTTCAAAGTGTGGGCAGATAACATCAAGTTATCTTTTAAATTAGTAAGAAGTCCCTTTGGGCTAGTTGGATATTTAAAATCTGTGTTTACTATAAAATAAGTTTGCGGTTAACTCTGGTTTTAATGTTGTTCTTCTGGTTTAGTTATCTGAGTTAAAGAAAACACTCAACAGCGTTCAGAATGAAGTACAAGAAGCTCTTCAGAGAGCAAGCACAGCTTTGAGTAATGAACAGCAAGCCAGACGTGACTGTCAGGAACAGGTAAATGTTGATCTTGTAGCCAGTTATTAAGAAATGAGATTTGATCCTAGGGAACAGTTCTTGGAGTATATTAATACTTTTGGGGGATGGGTGAACCGTAGAGAAATGCAAAGTTATTTGCGCTATTGTGGATCTTGGACTAAGATCAGCTGAAAAATGTATGTGAAGGCTAAAAGTAAATAGTGCGATAACCATTTACAAATCAATCTTCACAAATGGGGAAAAAATATAAAAATACAAGTGAGAATAAAACTGAAGTAGAATGGGAAAGGAATACAAGTAAGGAGATTAATAATGTTTTCATTTTTAAGTTGGGTAATATATGAATAACCATTTCGTGACAGTTTTTTTTTTTTTGGTGCGAAATGGTGGTCCTGACATTTATTGATTACTTGTACATAGTACATATATGTACGGAGATTACTTTAAAAATTGAATACAGGAGAAGGTACTTCAAAGTAATTAGACAAAAATGAATTATCCTTGGCATATTGCCAAATATAATATTGGGAATTAAAATGAATATATCCATAATACAATATTAAAATAAATTATTCTCATTTCCTTTTGTTGACTTTAAGTTTGTATGCATGTGTACACATGTATTTTAGCATACCTGAGTTATACTTAGCCTTTATTTCATAAAGCCTCCTCCAAATTGCTATAGTCTTCATAAGTTTCATTTTGAATAGTTCTTTAATATTTCTTCTTTGTTTTGGGATTGAGGGTTGTTTTTCTCCAATTTTTTTAAAATTTGTTAGTTAACATACAATGTAATACTATTTTCAGGTGTAGAATTTAGTGGTTTATCATTTATATACAACACCCAGTGCTCTTCACAAGTGCCCTCCTTCAACCCCATCACCTATTTAACCTATCCCCCCACCCACCTTCCCTCCAGTAACCCTCAGTTTGTTCTCTATAGTTAAGAGTCTGTTTCTTGGTTTGCCTCTCTCTTTTGTCCCATGTTCATTTGTTTCTTCCTTAAATTCCACGCATGAGTGAGATCATATGGTATTTGTCTTTTCTCTGACTTGTTTTGCTTAGCACAATACTTTGTAGCTCCATCCATGTCATTGCAAATAGTGAGATCTCCTTCTTTTTTATGGCTGAGTAATATTCCATTGTATATATACACCACACCTTCTTTATCCCTTCATCAGTCAGTGGACATTTGGGCTCTTTCCATAATTTGGGTATTATTGATAATGTTGCTATAAACATTGGGGTGCAAGTGTCCCTTTGAATCAGTATTTTTTTATCTTTTGGATAAATACCTAGTAGTACAATTGCTGGATGGTAGGGTAGTTCTATTTTTAACCTTTTTTTTTTTTTTTAAGATTTTATTTACTTATTTGACAGAGAGAGACAGCAAGAGAGGGAACACAAGCAGGGGGAGTGGGAGAAGGAGAAGCAGGCTTCCTGCTGAGCAGGGAGCCCGATGCTGGGCTTGATCCCAGGACCCTGGGATCATGACCTGAGCCGAAGGTGGATGCTTAACCACTGAGCCACCCAGGCACCCCTCTATTTTTAACTTTTTCAGGAACCTCCATACTGTTTTCCAGAGTAGGTGCACCAGCTTGCATTCCCACCAACAGTATAAGAGGGTTCCCCTTTCTCCATATCCTTGCCAACATCTGTTCTTTCATGTATTGTTCGTTTTAGCCATTCTGACAAGAGTGAGGTGATATCTTCGTTGTAATTTTGATTTGTATTTCCCTGATGATGAGTGAGGTTGAGAATCTTTTCATGTGTCTGTTAGCCATCTGTATGTCTTGGAAAAATATCTGTTATGTCTTAAGCCCATTTTTAACTGGATTAATTGGTTTTGGGGTGTTGAATTTGGTATGTTCTTTACATATTTTGTATGCTAATCTTTATCAGATACGTCATTTGCAAATATCTTTTCCCATTCCGTAGATTGCCTTTTAGTTTTGTTGTTTGTTTTTCTGTGCAGAAGCTTTTTATTTTGATAAAGTCACAAAAGTTTATTTTTGCTTTTGTTTCTGTTGTCTCAGGGGACGTATCTAGTAAGAAGTTGCTACAGCCAATGTCAGAGAGGTTACTGCCTATGTTCTCCTTGAGGATTTTGATGGCTCCTGTCTCATATTTAGGTCTTTAAACCATTTTGAGTTTATTTTTGTGTATGGTGTAGGAAAGTGGTCCAGTTGCATTCTTCTGCATGTGTGGCTGTCCAATTTTCCCAAAATCATTTGTTAAAGAGACTTTTTCCATAACATATTCTTTACTGCTTTGTTGAAGATTAATTGACCATATAGTAGTTGTGGGTTCATGCCTGGGTTCTCTGTTCTGTTTCATTGACCTATTTGTCTGTTTTTATGCCAGTATCGTACTGTCTTGGTGACTACAACTTGTAATATAACTTGAAATCTGGAATTGTGATGCATCTAGCTTTGCTTTTCTTTTTCAAGATTGCTTTGGCTATTCGGGATCTTTTGTGGTTCCATACAAATTTTAGGGTTGGTTGTTCTAGCTCTCTGAAAAATGGTTCTAGCTCTCTGAAAAATAGGGATTGCATTAAATGGGTACATTGCTTTGGGTAGGATAGACATTTTAACAGTATTTGTTCTTCCAATCCATGAGCATGAAATGTCTTCCTATTTTTTTGTGTCATCTTTAATTTCTTTCATCAGTATTGTATAGTTTTTAGAGTACAGATCTTTTACCTCATTGGTTAGGTTTATTCCTAGGTGTCTTACGGTTTTTGGTGCAGTTGTAAATGAGATTGATTCCTTGATTTCTCTTTCTGTTGCTTCATTGTTGGTGTATAGAAATGCAAGATTTCTGTACATTGATTTTGTGTCCTGTGACTTTACTGAATTCATGTATCATTTCTAGCAATTTCTTGATGGAGTCTTTTGGGTTTTCTGTTAAGTATTATGTCATCTGCAGGGGCGCCTGGGTGGCTCAGTTGGTTAAGCGACTGCCTTCGGCTCAGGTCATGATCCTGGAGTCCCGGGATCGAGTCCCGCATCGGGCTCCCTGCTCAGCGGGGAGTCTGCTTCTCCCTCTGACCCTCTTCCCTCTTGTGCTCTCTCTCATTCTCTCTCTCTCAAATAAATAAATAAAATCTTTAAAAAAAAAAGTATCATGTCATCTGCAAATAGTTGAAATTTTGACTTCTTCTTTGCCTCTTTGGATGCCTTTTATTCCTTTTTGTTGTCTAATTGCTGAGGCTAGGACTTCCAGTACTGTGTTAAATAACAGTGGTGAGAGTGGACATCCTTGTCTTGTTCCTGATCATAGAGGAAAAGCTGTCAGTTTTTCCTATTGAGGATGATATTAGCTGTTGGTTTTTCATATATGGCCTTTATTATATTGAGGTATGTTCCCTCCATCCCTACTTTGTCGAGGGTTTTTATGAATGGATGTCGTACTTTATCAAATGTTTTTTCCACATCTATTGAGAGGTTCATATGGTTCTTATCCTTTCTTTTATTGTGTGTATCATGTTGATTGATTTGCAAAATTGAACCACCACTGCCGCCCAGGAATAAATCCCACTTGATCGTGGTGAATGGTTCTTTTTGTTGTTATTGTTAAGTTTTATTTTATTATGTTAATCACTGTACATTACATCATTAATTTTTGATGTAGTGTTCCATGATTCATTGTTTGCGTGTAACACCCAGTGCTCCATTCAGTACGTGCCCTTTTTAATACCCATCATCAGGGTAACCCATCCCCCCACCGCCCTCCTCTCTAGAACCCTCAGTTTGTTTCTCAGAGTCCATAGTCTCTCATGGTTCGTCTCCCCATGCAATTTTCCCCCCTTCAGTTTTCCCTTCCTACTTTTTTTTTTTTTTTTCACATACAATGTACTCTTTGTTTTAGAGGTACAGGTCTGTGATTCAACAATCTTAGACAATTCACAGCGTTCACCATAGCACATACCCTCCCCAATGTCTATCACCCAGCCACCCCATCCCTCCCACCCCCCACCACCCCAGCAACCCTCAGTTTGTTTTCTGAGATTAAGAGTGAATAGCTCTTTTAATGTACTGTTAGATTCAATTTGCTAAGATTTTGTTGAGAATTTTTGCATCCATGTTCATCAGGGTGTTGGCCTGTAATTCTCCTTTTTAGTGGGATCTTTGGTTTTGGAATGAGGGTAATGCTGGCCTCATAGAATGAATTTGGATGTTTTCCTTCCATTTCTATTTTTTTTTTTTTTTTTTGGAGTAGTTTGAGAATAGGTATTCACTCTTCTTTAAATGTGTGGTAGAATTCCCCTGGAAGCCATCTGGCCCTGGACTTTTGTTTGTTCAGAGATTTTTGATTACTCATTCAATTTCTTTGGTGGTTATGGGTCTGTTCAACTCTTCTATTTCTTCCTATTTTCAGTTTTGGTAGTTTATATGTCTCTAGGAATGCATCCATTTCTTCCTCATTACCCAGTTTGTTGGCATATAATTTTTCATAATATTCTCTTACAGTTTGTATTTCTGTGGTGTAGGTTATGATCTCTCCTCTCACATTCATGATTTTATTTATTTGGGTCCTTTCTCTTTTCTTTTTGATAAATCTGGCTAGGGGTTTATTAATTTTATTAATTTTTTTAAAGAACCAGTTCTTGGTTCCATTGATCTGTTCTACTGGGGTTTTTTTGTTTTTATGTGATTTATTTCTGCTCTAATCTTTATTTCCCTTCTGCTGGCTTTAGGCTTCATTTGTTGTTCTTTTTCTAGCTCCTTTAGGTATAAGGTTAGATTGCATATTTGAGATTTTTCTTGCTTCTTGAGGTAGGTCTGTATTGCTATATACTTCCCTTTTAGGACCGCTTTTGTGGCCTCCCACAGGTTTTGGACCATCGTATTTTCATTTTTACTTGTTTCCATGTATTTTTAAATTTCTTTAATTTCCTGGTTGACCCATTCATTCTTTAGTAGTATGCTCTTTAACCTCTATGTATTTGTGGTCTTTCCTCATTTTTTCTGGTGGTAAACTTCAAGTTTCATAGTGTTGTGGTCGGAAAATATGCATGGTATGATTTCAGTCTATTTGTACTTGTCTAGGCCTGACTTGTGACCTAGCATGTGATCTGTTCTGTAGAATGTCCCATGTGCACTCAAAAAGAATGTGTATTCTGCTTTAGAATGAAATGTTCCGAATATATCTGTTAAGTCATCTGGTCCAGTGTTTTTTTCGAAGCCATTGTTTCCTTATTGATTTTCTGCTTCGATGATCTGTCCATTGATGAAAGTGGGGTGTTAAAGTTCCCTACTATTATTGCATTATCATCAATGTGTTCCTTTATGTTTGTTATTGTTTTATATATTTGGGTGCTCCCATGTTGGGGCATAAATATTTACAATTGTTAGATTTTCTTGTTGGATAATCCCCTTTATTATGATACAGTGCCCATCTTTTTTTTTTTTTTAAGATTTTATTTATTTATTTAAGAGAGAGAGAATGAGAGACAGAGCACAAAAGGGAAGAGGGTCAGAGGGAGAAGCAGACTCCCCGCTGAGCAGGGAGCCCAATATGGGACTCGATCCCGGGACTCCAGGATCATGACCTGAGCCGAAGGCAGTCGCTTAACCAACTGAGCCACCCAGGCACCCCGAGTGCCCATCTTTATCTCTTGCTATAGTCTTTGTTTTAAAATCTATTTTGTCTGATATAAGTATTGCTACTTCGGTTTTCTTTTGACTTCCATGTGCATGATAAATGTTTCTCCATCCCCTCCCTTTAATCTGCAGGTGTTTTTAGGTCTAAAATGGGTCTCTTGTAAGCAGCATATATTTTGTTAAATAGATACAACATAACTTGTAATTATTCTCTTATTTTGGTACATTTAGGTTGTCTTTTGTTATCATAAATAATATAGCGTGCATCTTTTCAGAAAATACTGACTAGCCTTATGAGTTTTTAATCTTGTATCAATGGGGGAATAATTTCTTACAGGCTAAAATAGCTGTGGAAGCTCAGAATAAGTATGAGAGAGAATTGATGCTACATGCTGCTGATGTTGAAGCTCTACAAGCTGCCAAGGAACAGGTTTCCAAAATGGCATCAGTCCGTCAGCATTTGGAAGAAACAACCCAGAAAGCAGAATCACAGTTATTGGAGTGTAAAGCATCTTGGGAGGAAAGAGAGAGAATGTTAAAGGTATTATTGTACATCATGATAGAATGTTCTAGAGAATTTAAAGGTTTGGGGTTTTTAAATGTACATTGGAAAGTCTGCTCTTATGATAGATTGTTGTTTACAGGATGAAGTTTCCAAGTGTATGTCTCGCTGTGAAGATCTAGAGAAACAAAACAGATTACTTCATGATCAGATTGAAAAATTAAGTGACAAGGTTGTTGCCTCTGTAAAGGAAGGTGTACAAGGTCCCTTGAATGTATCTCTCAGTGAGGAAGGAAAATCTCAAGAACAAATTTTAGAAATTCTCAGGTAAATCCAATAATATTCTTAATGCTTCATTTCTGTGGTATACCAACAACTGTGTAAGGCAACTATAAACGCATAAATTAGGGAAGTGGGGGTTATGTGCTATTTACTTATAAAGCTCATTCCATCCTTTAGTGGTCACTTTTGACATTGAGACATATGCCAAGTTAAAGAAATGACTAAGTTGAATCTGACGGTAAGAACTTGAGTAGATTCTTTGAAAAACTAAATGCCTTTTGATTATTTTAAAGATGTGCATTTTTAAAGCCACTGTTTATAATCTTAAAAAGCCTCATTATTATTTATTAATTAAAATATAAAGAAGTTATTGAAGTCAGTGGTTTTTGTCATCTTAAAAATATCCAAGTTTTGAAATGCTATGTTGGCATTTTTTTTATTCAAATAAAATCTTACATATTCTTGTAGATTTATACGACGAGAAAAAGAAATTGCTGAAACCAGGTTTGAGGTGGCTCAGGTTGAGAGTCTGCGTTACCGACAAAGAGTTGAACTTTTAGAAAGAGAGCTGCAGGAACTGCAGGATAGTCTAAATGCTGAAAGAGAGAAAGTCCAGGTATGTATCCTAAACTTTAAGAAAGAAGTTGTTAAAAGAGAGCTCATTTTTGTTTCTTAGGACATAAAGTTTAATTTGAAATAAGCATTTTTCCTAAACTCATAAACTATTAAAACATTATTATTATAGCAGTGATATAGCATAATGGTAAAAGACTAGTGGTAATCAGACTGCCTGGTTTTAAATTCTAGCTTCATACCATTAGATGTGTGTCTTGGGTATATTAATTTCCCTGCTCTTAAATTTCCTCATCTGTAATACTGGGATGATAATAATAAGGATTAAGTGAGTTAAAGTACATGAAGCATTTAGAAACTGTCTGGTGCATAGTGAGTACTTAATAAATTTCAGTTATCTTTATTATTATAGTTGTCACATATACGTTTGAGTAGTTATTCTTGGATAGAGTTATAGATAGAAACTGCTACAGAATACTTCTTCCTCAGCAAGGGGGTAAAAAATAGTCAAAACTATCAACCAGAAAAGGAAAAGAAGATGCTCTAATGAATGGATGGTCACAGCACAAGCTCAACTCCTTAACCCACACACCACCCAAAAGCTTATAATTGCAATGCCCTCATTCTGAGGCTATGCAGTAATATAACTTAACATCTGGAAGGAAGGAAATTAAGACCTTGAATCATTTATCGTCTTTTAACTGATAGGTAGTTGGAATGGCTGCTAGAGAAAAACCATTGAAACCCAGGGGAAAGTGAGTAGATTTATGGGATTTATGTTTCATACAGAAATGAAAAGTTTCAGAATTACATCTTGAGAAAATAATCCAATTCAAACATCTCATCATGGAAATAAACAGACCCTCCAATTCTGTGCCATTAACATTTGGAAGAAAAAGAGCAGAATCTGCATTTTTAAAAAGATTGCATATTCTCTCAGTGTTCCTTCAGGCAAATAATACTTTATAGAAAATGCCCAACTGACAAAGTCAGAGGGGAAAACCAACTCCTACCTAAAATCAGAAGAGGCAAAAAGTAACACACATTATATCAAAAGTAATACCCAAGCAAAAGGTGCCTGGGTGGTTCAGTCAGTTAAGTGACCAACTCTTGATTCTAGCTCAGGTCATGATCTCAGGTTCCTGGGATCGAGCCCCATGTCAGGCTCAGTGGGGAGCCTGCTTCTCTCTCTCCCTCCCCCTCCCACCCCTCCCGCCACTTACACATGCATGCTCTTTATCTCTAAAAATCTTTGGGAAAAAAAAAAACATAATACCTAAGCATGAACAGTGTAGATTGGCAATGCTGAGCCATAACTTTTTTTAACACATACTTTTTTTTTATTATTACATTAAAAGTCAGTAGTCTGTCAATAAAAAGGCTGCTTATGCAATTTTGTTATGTTCAACTTTACTTACAGTATGTTAAATCCTTAGAACTAAGGTTCTAAGATTAATGGAAAAGATTAATGGAAAAGAAAAAGATTAATGGAAACATCGATTGCTTTTCAGACTTGATAGTTGCTGCTTTAAAAGGTGGTCTTAATAAACATTAAGTTAAAAAGAAAAAAAAAAAACCTTAGAACACAATGAATCACTTTTATTTCAGTATGCATCCTCATCTCGGCATTTACTTGTCCTGAACAGAAAAATGGAAAAAAGCACCAATTTGCCAGGCCCACCAATTTTAGGGATGTGCTGTGTGCACTTTCTTTCTTAATCCCTGCTGAGGACCATGAGAAGCAGCAGCACCAAAACCAAAGTATGCACCAAACTCAAGGTTCTTTTTGTTCTAATTGTCAGATTCCAAACTAGATTCAAATGGATTACAAGGATGACCAAATGAGAACTCTGACTCTGTTAAAAACTTCAATTTTTAAAAGCAAAAGCAATTATAGGAAAAGAAAACGGTTCATTCAGAGGGCACATGTGTGCTTACAGGTTTCTTCTGTGGCCTTTTTCCAAGTTTAACCACCAAGAACTTTGAAAGCTGGCAGGTCTGAGTACCCCTGGTGACTGTTCTTTTCACTTTATCAAAAGTGAAGCTAAAAAACCACTTTATCAAAAGTTTGAGCTAAAGAACCACATCAGCTGACGATGACAGCAGAGGGTGGCAGGGCTGAGAACCTAGTATTCATTCCCAGGCTGGTGGAGAGGGAGTAAATGTGGTTCCAAAACTAAACAAGGGAAGTCAGAGACTTTCCTACCTTACCTGATGGCTTCTGGCCAAAGCAAGGAAGTGTCATGGAAAGTGTTGAGTAGTGATGGCACACAAAGGCATTTGAGGAGGAGGAAGGAAAAAGCAGCACCCCTCGATCAAGGTGGGGGGAGAAGATATAGGCAAAGTCCTGAATTCCTCACCAAAGGCTAATTTCAGAGGGGTTTACAATCTATGCTTCGGCCAAGGGTGGTATTGGAAAGTGAAGAAAGGACAGTGGCGTTGTGGGGGAGGGCATTATTTAAGACCTAAAAAAAGAAATCACGCACACACACCCAGCAGTAGTCCCACAGTCTGTGACCTGAAACCTTCATACCTACCCTGGCAAGCCACCCCAAGCTAGAAGGCTGTTGTAGGGAGAGAGAGAGGCAGGGAAGCAAGGGAAGGAAGAGGGAACGAGGCAGAGACCCTAGGCCGTATAATCAGCAGCAAGGTGATTGTGCCATGTGTCTTTTCACAGTTGAGTTAGATGTGCCCCACTGGTTATGATGGGACTCAATTTAAATATACTTTCCTGATCCCAGAAATTTGGCTTTGTGGACAGTGGTTACACTTGACAGGGTGATTTGTTACAGCATAGCATATATTTCAAATGGACAAAAAATTAATATTATTTACAGTATCTTAAGTTAAATTGCCTTTGAATGGGAACTTCCTTTCTAGTACTTTGAGGTCTACAAGACTTACCTAGAAAATTTACTACTGTGGAAAATGAAGACTGCTTCAGTCGAATGGTGAGGAGGGCCTTTGGTTTCTTTTTTTGATTCATTGCTGTAACTTTGGCCTGAGCCATAGCTTTAAAAAGGGTGAGGGAATAAAGTAATGTGTAAACAATGGATAATTACACCCAGTGAGAACAGAAAAGAAGTTCCTCACAATTGAACAAATATTCAGTAAAATTGCTCACAACCAAAGTGATGAAACAACTGAATGAAATGAAGAATTTCTGAACAAGGGGGGAGGGGACTGAGGACAAAATAACATCATTTTAAAACTATTAATTCAGTATACCAAGAAAAAGAATAGATAAAGATTAATAGAGATCTGGATTAATGTTTTTACCAAGTGTTAGTACTGATTATTTGTTGGTGGGATTTGTAGTATCTTTTCACTTTCATCTCTATAATTTCTTGGATTTGTTTAAACTCTTTGTAGTTAGCTTGCATCATAGAAAAAGAAACATGTAAAACTTACAAAAATTTCCATTTTAAAAGCTGACATTCAAATCCTTTTTACTTTTTGTAGGGAAGATTAGGACTGGTAGGAAAAGATAGGTCTTCACCTAATGTTGGATGTTGGTGTACACATGTGTTTGAAATCTTTAGGTAACTGCAAAAACAATGGCCCAGCATGAAGAACTGATGAAGAAAACTGAAACAATGAATGTAGTGATGGAGACCAATAAGATGCTAAGAGAAGAGAAAGAGAGGCTGGAACAGGATCTACAGCAGATGCAAGCAAAGGTTTGGAACTTACTAATCAAGAATAGAGTCATATTTAATAATAATAGAGTTTTTACATCAGATGTTAAAAAAATACTGACACTATTTTCAGGTAAGGAAACTGGAGTTAGATATTTTACCCTTACAAGAAGCAAATGCTGAGCTGAGTGAGAAAAGTGGTATGTTGCAAGCAGAGAAGAAGTTACTAGAAGAAGATGTCAAACGCTGGAAAGCACGGAACCAGGTATAAATGCAATTAAACATGGAAACCTTGATTATTAAATAATAGGGCAACATTTAAGAAGATAAAAATATTTGATTTTTTTTTTAAGAAATGGCTAATTTCCTTAAATTCCAAATTTGTGCTTTTCCTTTATTTCTAAAATATTTTTGTGCATAATAAAATGGATTTGTCTAGTCTGTTGAAGCACTTTAAAAAGACTTGTTCACTGGAAACTTTGGGTAGACAAAACCATTTAACATGGTTAAAAACTCCAGCTCTAGTTTGAAACAAAAGCTTGGAAATCTGCCTTGCCAGCTGTTAGTTACATGATTTGTGAGAGCTCCTTAATCTTTCTGAACCTATTTTTCTCATTTGTAAAAATGAAGACATAATGCCACTTTTCATTTTACAAAAAAATTTAATGTAAAACAGTCACCTGGCATCTAGAAAATGGTCTAGAATGGTAACTGTTATTATCTGTATAGGATTGTCGAATTTTAGAGCCCATTTATTCCTATTTTTGTTACACAGGCAATCTGAAAAATCAAGAAAGTAGGGTGATCTTCCCAAATCTAGATATATTTCTTAAATTTTGCTGCTCTCTTTCCTGGCTAATGGAAATCAGTTACATTTAGAATTATCTTCATATTTTTGTTTCAATTGTAATTATTTATAGGCATTTTTTTCCTTATAAATGTCACTTTAGTGAAAGATATTTAATATTAAAAGCTTATAATTTCTTTGGATTCTTTTATTTGGCTCCTTTGTAACTATTTTGAAATATTTGTTTGCAGTTGTGAAAAAAAAATGCATAATGACATTTACTTTATTTCCCTTTTCCATTTTGGCTAGGCTTTTTAGCTAAACAAACCAAAGCTTCAATCTTATTTTGTAGTTTGGTGCTTGATCACCATGTATATAAGACATTTTATGTAAACGTAATTAGATAATGGTGTTGTTTTATTAGCACATTAGTTTTATAGCACATTAGTTTCATAAAACCTATAAAACCATATTATGCATTTTTGCTACTCTAGCATCTAGTAAGTCAACAGAAAGATCCAGATACAGAAGAATATCGGAAGCTCCTTTCTGAAAAGGAAGTTCATACTAAGCGAATTCAACAGTTGACTGAAGAAATTGGGAGGCTTAAAGCTGAAATTGCAAGGTAAATGGAAAGAAGCCTTAAATTGTATATTAGTATAGGAATTCTTAAGCAAGTTTATTTCTACTCTTTACGTATTGACTCTCCAAGGAGTGCTTCCTGAGTTTAGAAAGAATGAAACATGCTGGAGCCCTTTCCCAATTTAATTTTATGTGGCTTTCCCAATTTAATTTTATGCCTTTATATATGATTATTACTTTTTAAAAATCTATACCTTTGGTTTTAAACTGTTTCTAAGTCAAAATAACTTTTGCAAGTAGGTTTCTCTTCTTTTGGTTAGTGTATATTTATGAGTATTTTGAAAGTGTTTAACAGAGGTTTTTAAATTAGAAATTTTTTTAAATGGGGGCGTCTGGGTGGCTCGGTCAGGGTGTCTGCCTTTGCCTCAGGTCATGATCTCAGGGTCCTGGGATCAAGCCCCTCATCAGGCTCCCTGCTTACCTACTCAGCCGGGAGTCTACTTCCCCTCTTGCCCCTCCTCCCTGCTCTCTCTCTCTCTCTCTCTCTCTCTCAAATAAATAAATATCTTAAAAAAAAAAAGAATTTCTTTAAATGAACTTATAGTGAACTCTTACCCTTTGAGAGTTAAGAAATTTAGGGGTGCCTGGATGGCTCAGTTGGTTAAGCATCTGACTCTTGATTTCAGCTCAGGTCACAATCTCAGGGTCATGGTCCCAGGGTCATGAGATTGAGCCCTGCATCGGGCTCCACACTCAGCCAGGAGTCTGCTTGCTTTAAAAAATAAAGTTAAGAAATTTAATATTAAAATTAATGTTTCTGATTTACCTTCTTAAAGTTTTTATGTCATTTGTTTATGTCCGTCCCTACTTCTATAAAGCTTGACAGCTTACAGATTTTTCTGATCTATATTCTCTTTTTTTTATAACAGTCTGGCATTTTGAGTAGGAGAGATAATACCTAATTTCAAAGATGAGGAAACTAAGATTCAGAAAGGTACCCAAGGTCACAGTTAGTAGATGTTAAACCCATACTCTTAATTCAGGTCATCTGACCTCAAATTCAGTTTATGATAAAATACAGGGGTTGGCAGACTATAACCTACATGCCTGTTTTTGCACAGCCTGTAAACTAAGAAAGATTTTCACATTTTTAAATTGTAAAAAAGGAAGAACATTGTAAAAAAAGGGAGAACATGTGATAAAGACTACATGTGGACTACAAAGCCTCACTTAACTTACTCAACACCCAGTATGGTAGAAAGAGTGTAGATCTTGATATCAGGCAGAAGTAGATTAAAATCTGTGTACTAACATTTGATTACTGTGTAAAGTTGTGCATGTCACTTAGCCACTGGTAGCTCAGGTTTTTTCTTCTCTAAAATGGGCATGTATGCCTTTATAATAAGCAAATAAAGTTTTCTAAAGGACCACAGATTCATAATTTAAGGAATTATCTTTTGGAGTGTGTGTTTTAGGATTTCAAAACACCAAACATAGGGGCGCCTGGGTGGCTCAGTCGGTCAAGCATCTGCCTTCGGCTCAGGTCATGATCCCAGGGTCCTGGGATAGAGCCCCGCATCGGGCTCGCTGCTCCATGGGAAGCCTGCTTCTCCCTTTCCCACTCCCCCTGCTTGTGTTCCCTCTCTTGCTGTGTCTCTCTCTGTCAAATAAATAAAATCTTTAAAAAATAATAAATAAATAAAAAATAAAATACCAAACATACTAAAGCATACAGTAATATAAAGGATTTTAAAATTTTAAAAAGTCTCATTTATCTTTCTCTTTTACCCCATTTTTTGTTTGTTTAGATCAAATGCATCTTTGACCAACAACCAGAACTTAATCCAGAGTCTAAAGGAAGACTTAAATAAAGTAAGAACTGAAAAGGAAACCATTCAAAAAGACTTAGATGCCAAAATAATTGATATCCAAGAAAAAGTAAAAACCATTACTCAAGTCAAGAAGATTGGGCGTAGATACAAGACTCAATATGAAGAACTTAAAGCACAACAGGATAAGGTATTTTGAAGTAATTTTCCCTCTCTCTATATATATGTTCATATATGTGTATATATATATGTAATTTTTGGCATACAAAATTTTGTTTTATATACATAAACATTTATATACATATTTATAAACACATATAATGATTCCTCAAAGTCTTATTTCTTTATAATTTTTATTATTGGTCTTTAAAATGTGAACATGAGTATAAGCTTACATTGATATCTTTATTTGGTTTTAAAGATTTTCTCTTTAATATGCCTCAAATTACACTCTAAGTTCATAAAGAAATTTAGTAAATGCTAGGTATTTTTAGTTCAGTTTTCCAGTCTTAGATATTGTCCCTTTTCAAACCTGTTCTTGGAACTCACTGCTGATTAAAATTGTGTATATCAAAAAATGATAGTTCTTTATAATCAGGCTTTATTTATAGTGTTACATCAATAGTGTATGTTAACCACCTATCAAAGAGAATTTTTTAGTTCTTACTACATTTTGAATCTGAATAAATTCCCAGAAGTAAAAAGCTTGTATGTTGACTTAATTTTACATATTTAGCACGTGTTAGATTAGAAAATATATTTTAAAAATCCAAAATTCTTACCCCTTGGTGTTGACTGCTATTAGCACTTCATTAGTGCTAATAGTATGCTTTTCTTAACATATGTGTAATGTGTTTTTCCAAAGAAATAAGATCATTTGTGTATTTTTGTATCCTGCTTTTTCACCTTACTCATTACTGTGAAAATAATTACTATGTCAAACATCCATCTACAATGCAGCATCATTTTGATTAGATGGTTAATATCCAATTGTATGGAAAACCCTAACTTATTTAACTAATACCTTACCTTCAGGCAGTAGAGTTACTCCATAGAAAATTGATTTATGAATACCCTTTAAGATAAATTTCTTTGCATAGTTGTAATTATTTCCTTAGATGAACTTTTAGATGTGGAATTACTAAGTATAAATGTGAAAGTACATTATTACTGCTTGTCATCTTAGGTCATGGAGACCTCCGCTCAGTCTTCTGGAGACCACCAGGAACAGCATGTCTCAGTCCAGGAAATGCAGGAGCTCAAAGAAACCCTCAATCAAGCTGAAACAAAGGCAAAATCACTAGAGAATCAAGTAGAAAATCTGCAGAAGGTATAAGTGTGAGAGTAGTGAAGACTGTATGTCCCTAATTCCTTGCTTGTCAAATACTTGAAGAAGTATATGTTAAACACTAACTCTTTCTCTTGTCATATGGAAATATATAATCTTTTTTATGTATATTTATCCTTTATACATGAATGACTCATGTATATAAGTAGTATCCAATCATCAAGTATCCACTTTAATGGTGGTTTGACCACCATTTTACATTTATACTTCCATTTAATCTAAATAAATTAATAAGTTACATTTTAATTCTGTCTGACATACAGTTTATATTGATTGGATTGAATTACATGGTGAATACTTTGCTTTTCTTTAAAAGACATTATCTGAAAAAGAGGCAGAAACCAGAAATCTGCAGGAACAAACTGTGCAGCTTCAGTCTGAGCTTTCACGACTTCGTCAGGATCTTCAAGATAGAACCACACAAGAGGAGCAGCTCCGACAGCAGATAACTGAAAAGGAAGAAAAAACAAGAAAGGCCATAGTAGCAGCAAAGTCAAAGATTGCACATTTAGCTGGTAAATTTCTGTATATGCTAAAGTTTGAACTTTGATAGTGAAAGTTGGCTATTTGATGCAGGCTTAAAATTAAATGGGAAAGAAATAAGTAAATACTATAAAGTGATTTCTGTGTGTGTGCTTTAAATATTAGGGTGGGATGCCTGGGTGGCTTAGTTGGTTGAGCGACTCTTGATCTCGGCTCAGCTCTTGATCTCACAATTGTGAGTTCAAGCCCTGTATTGGGCTCCACACTGGGCGTGGAGCCTACTTAAAATATATATATAAGGCTTATTTAATTAGACACAAAATTAAAGCAGTCTGAATTTTCAAATGATGAGGATGTCTCTCATCTATTTATGAAGTCTTTCCTAATTGTTGGTTAGTAATAGGAAGTACTGCTGTCCTGCTTTGTTGTATAACTGTTAGTACCTTCTGTTGGTGATCCTTTGGGTCTACAGTGTGTTGTTCAGAGGCCTACTGTAAACTCCTACATATCATTGGATATTACCAGCCCAGTGATTTTTATTTGCCTCAGTTCTCTGAGGGGCCCTCAAGCCCTTCAGGGAGAATATCATGCCCAGTTTGTTAAGGGCCCAGAGCTGCAATGTTCTGGACCTTACTGCACCTTGCTTGCTGTTCTGCTTAGTGAGTAGGTAAATAAAATGCCCAATCAGCTAGGTTTTATTGTAAGCAATTTTTAATGATCTGTAATACAGTGTTTCAGCAATTTCATTAAAAAAAAAGTTACCTAATTATTTTTTAGTATGTGCTTTAGATTATATGGAATGAAAATTTGGCAGTTTTGGCAATTTATAATATCTTTGTATTTTTAATAATATATTGAAATACTAAAGGCCATGTAAAAGGACTTCAGACTGCAGTTTATGGATGTCCTTTATGAAATCTTAGAGAAATTTACATATTTTTATGTTGTAGTAATAAGTACATTTTATATTGGAGTAATACAGATATATTTAGAATTTTGCTTATTCAGATATATTGTGTATCAGGATTAATTGTAGATACTAAAGCTCAGGAATAGAATCTGATAACGACCTTAGTGTACCTATTGAAATGCACAAATGTTCTTTATATTCCAGTGTTTGATTATAATATTAATAGAATCACATGGTTACTTCTTTAGGTGTAAAAGATCAGCTAACTAAAGAAAATGAGGAGCTTAAACAAAGGAATGGAGCCTTAGATCAGCAGAAAGATGAATTGGATGTTCGAATGACTGCTCTTAAATCCCAGTATGAAGGTCGAATTAGTCGCTTGGAAAGAGAACTCCGAGAGCATCAAGAGAGACACCTTGAGCAGAGAGATGAGCCTCAAGAACCTACTAATAAGGTGGTCAGCTAATTCTGTGTGTAGATAACAAATCATTCTGTCCTTGTACATATTACTTGAAGGTATCTGGTGACTTAGAAGCCTTTGTCAGTGAATTGGCTAAACACAGTATACAGAGAGAATTAATAAAAGTAAAATATTTTGATAGCATTGTTTAGTGACTTTTGTAGGTCAGGCAAAGTAATCCATAGTTTTCTTTTTAATAGGTCCCAGAACAGCAGAGACAGATCACATTGAAAACAACTCCAGCTTCTGGTGAAAGAGGAATGTGAGTTTTAGTTCTTTTACAGTTTATTAATCTATTTTTTCTTTTAAAGTCAGGCAAGAGTTAGTGATCTTTGGGGAGAAAACAAATCTATGTTATAAAAATATGTACTAAAGAGCTGTTTATCTGTGCAAAGCTTCACCATGTAGTTGCCAACCCTTTTTTCCAGAACTCTTGTTTCTAGCATACTTTCAGTCCTATCAGGTAGAGCTTTGTGACAAAAATCAAGGTATCTTTCATCTTTTCGACTTCTAAGAGGCTACTGATTTTCTCTGTGATATTATGTGATAACAAATTTAAGAGGCTAGGCTAAGACTTGAGTTCAGTGATCAACAGTTGAATACATTTTACATTGTCAGGAAGCACCATTACAGAGCATTTCTTACGTAGTTTTTAATGCTTAAATTCAAAACTTCTTCAATAAGAGTTTTAAAACATTTAGTGAACGAAAAATAAAGAACTATATAATTTTTTTTTTTACTTTGTCTAAAGTACCCAAAGCAGCGTTTGGAAAAATAGAATTAATAGGGTCTGAGTTCATAAGTCGATCATACTTGCTGAACACTTATTGAAGAAACACGTGGTACATTTTTTTTAAGTTTTATTGAGATATATTAATAACCCCCACAATTTACCTACTTAAAGAGTACAACTCACTGTTTTTGGGTTTTTTTATTTATTTTTTTAATTCCAGTATAATTAAAATACAGCATCATATTAAAATGTTTTAGGTGTACAATATAGTGATTCAGTGATACTATATGTTACTTAGTTGCTCATCACAATTAGTGTACCTTTTTTTTTTAAGACTTATTCAGCGTCATGATCAAACTATTACATTCAGCAATCAACAGCATGGGTGCAAAAAAAAAAAAATCTACATCAAAACTCTTTGTTGGAATGCTTTACACTTTCCACAGAATAGAAACTAAAATAACCTGTTATACAACTAGTCACAAATACAGTCCTCGAGTTTTTTGCCCATACACATGAGTATTGTCTAAAACATGTCTTCTTTGTAGCAGCTAGGCCCTGCCACCACTGTGCTTGGCCGAGTTCACAAATGTTTTGTAACCTGTAGCTTCCCTGTCACTTCTCTGGCTCTCCCCTCCTGCTAAGCCTTGTTGCCTGGCAGTAATTAAAACCTTCTGCCGCTGCCGTAGCTACTGCTGCTGCTGGAGCCACCATAGCCACCTTGGTTTTGTGGTTTGGCAAAGTATTGGTGCCTACCACCATAGGGGCCAGAGCTTCTGCCTCCAAAATTTCCTCCTTTCATGGGTCCAAAATTTGAGGATTGATTGTTGTAATTGCCAAAATCATTATAGTTTCTGCCACCTCCAAAGTTGCTTCCATCATTACCAAATCCACCATATCCACTACCACCTCGACTGCCACCAAAGCCACCTTGACGACTGAAGTTCCCTCCACGACCAAAGTTGTCATTCCCACCAAAACCACCTCCATGACCACCACCAAAGTTTCCAGAACAACTTTGACCTCTTTGGTTGGATGAAGCACTAGCCATCTCTTGCTTAGATAGGGCTTTCCTTACTTCACAGTTGTGGCCATTCACAGTATGGTATTTTTGAATGACAGTCTTGTCTACAGAGTCATGGTCATCAAATGTTGCAAAAGCAAAACCTCTCTTTTTGCCACTGCCTCCATCAGTCATGATCTCGATCACTTCAGTTTTCCCATATTGTTCATAATAATCTTTTAGATGATGTTCTTCAGTGTCTTCTTTAATGCACACCAACAAAAATCTTTTTCACAGTTAAGTGGGCACCAGGTCTTTGAGAATCTTCTCTTGAGACAGCCCTCTTCGTTCTTTTATTTTTTTTTTTTAAGATTTTATTTATTCATTTGACAGAGAGATAGTGAGAGAGGGAACACAAGCAGGGGGAGTGGGAGAAGGAGCAGCAGGCTTCCCGCAGAGCAGGGAGCCCGATGCGGGGCTTGATCCCAGGATCCTGGGATCATGACCTGTGCTGAAGGCAGACTTCTAACGACTGAGCCACCCAGGCACCCCCCGCCCTCTTTGGTTCCACAACTCTTCCATCCACCATCCACCTTGTGTGGCCTTGCATTCATGCTGCATCCACCTCCTCCACAGTGGCATACGTGACAAACCCAAAGCCTCTGGAGCACTTGGTGTTTGGATCTCTCATTACCACACAGTCCGTAAACGTTCCCCATTGCTCAGAATGGCTCCTCAGACGCTCATCGGTTGTTTCCAAAGTTCAGACCTCCAATGAAGAGCTTCCACAGCTGTTTAGGCTCTTTGGGAGACTCCGACTTAGACATGACAGCAGTGGGAGGGGAGACTTTAACGATGCTTACTCGGCGACGTCCATAGGCAGAAAGGCACAATTACAATTAGTGTACTCTTAATCTCCTTCAGCTGTTTCATCCCCTTCCCCCACCTCCCCTGTGGTAACCACCAGTTTGTTCTCTATATTTCAGAGTCTGTTTTTTGTCTTTTTTTTCTGTTTTGTTCCTTAAATTCCACATATAAGTGAAATCATACGGTATTTATCTTTCTCTGACTTATTTCCCTTACCCTCTAAATCCATCCATGTTGCAAATGGTAAGATTTCAGTCTTTTTATGACTAATATTCCATTGTGTATATATACCATATTTTCTTTATCCATTCATCTATTGATGGACACTTGGGCTGCTTCCATTGTTTGGCTAATGTCAGTAATGCTGCAGTAAACACAAGGGTGCATATATTCTTTCAAATTAGTGTTTTTGTATTCTTTGTGTAAATACCCAGTAGTGGAATTACTGGATCATATGTTAATTCTATTTTTAATTTTTTAAGGACCCTCCATACTATTTTCCAGAGTGGCTGCATGAATTTACGTTCCCATCCACAGTGCACAAGGCTCCCTTTTCTCCACATCCTTGCCAACACTTGTTATTTTTTGCCTTTTTAATACTAGCCCTCAGAATCATATGTGGTGATATCTCATTGTGGTTTTGATTTCCATTTCCCTGGTGATTAGTGATGTTGAGCATTTTTTCATGTGTCTGTTAACCATCTGTATTTTTTTTTTTTTTGGAGAAACGTCTCTTCATGTCTTCTGCCCATTTTTTAATTAGATTATTTGGGGTTTTTTGGTGTTGAATTGTGTGAATTTTTTTTTTTGCATGAATTCTTTATATAATTTGTATGTTAACTCATCAGATACATCATTTACTAATATCTTCTCCCATTCAGTATGGCGTCTTTTTCTTTTGTTGCTTGTTTCCTTTGCTGTGTAGAAGCTTTTTATTTTGCTATAGTCCCAATTGTTTACTTTTGTTTTCCTTGCCTCGGGAGACGTAATCTAGAAAAACGTTGCTATAGCCAGTGTCAGAGAAATTACCGCCTGTGCTCTTCTTCTAGGCTTTTTCTGGTTCCAGGTCTCATATTTAGGTCTTTAATCCATTTTGAGTTTATTTTTGTGTATGGTAAGAATGTGGTCCACTTTCATTCTTTTGCATGTAGCTGTCCAGTTTTCCCAACACCATTTACTGAAGAAACTTCCCATTGTTTATTCTTGCTTCTTTTGTTACAGATTAATTGACCATGTAATCATGGGTCTATTTCTGGGCTCTCTATTCTGTTCCATTGATCTTGTGTCTATTTGTGTGCTGGTACCGTACTGTTTTGATTACTATAGTATATCTTGAAATCTGGGATTGCAATACCTCCAATTTTATTCTTTTTTAAGATTATGTGGTGCTTTTTTTTTTGATAGAGTATATGTACTTTATAAGGGATATTTATAGTAATTTTTTATGAATCGTTATTCTTGCATTTTCCCCTCTGTAAGTGCCAGCACATCAGACCCACCAACAGCTAATATCAAGCCAACTCCTGTTGTGTCTACTCCAAGTAAAGTGACAGCTGCAGCTATGGCTGGGAATAAGTCAACACCCAGGGCTAGTATACGCCCAATGGTCACACCCGCAACGGTTACAAATCCTACTACTACCCCAACAGCTACAGTGATGCCCACTACACAAGTAGAATCACAGGAAGGTAAGTAAAATAGTAACAGATCTGACTGGACTGACGGTTTATTTAGATTTATTATGAGAAGATTACAGTAACTTCAAGGATAAATGAGGCTTCCCCTAAAGCTAAAGTCAAACATATAATAGAAGTGGGTAGTTAATATTTTCAAGGGTGTGCCTCCTAGGATACTCATTAATGCAGCGCATTTCCTCCCTCCTTCATTCCCTTCCTTTCTGCTTTGTTTTGTTTTGAAGCTGAAGAAGGAGGAAAATAACACACCTATAAGTATGTAGCATGTTTTTTAAGGCCAACATTTTTACTTTTGGTGGCTAGGAAGATGATATGAAATCCACCTTGGAAAACCATACTAAATCACTGGTTCAATCTGACACCACTTATTCACTGAAACTGTCTTTTTCATTACTTTATCCACTTTGTTCCCCTGGGTAGCTTCTTATTACTGATGCTTAATAAAAATTTATAATTTGTCTTTGAGCTTCCTCGGTTCATTTATCTTACTTGGTTGTAATTTTAATAAAATCGTAGATAGAAAGAGTTTTAGATATTTATTTAATTATGCCACCGTACTACAGACTACCATAGCAGTCACATAGGCATCACCAAAAAATGTATAATACATTACATTTACCCATACTGTTTTTGCTTGGTGGTGGTAAGAGATGTACACAAATAACTATGCAGAACATTACCAGTAGCACAGTAGGGAGGGAAAATCCAGCTTTGCTAAGAATAAAAGACTTAATATATTAAGTATTTGTAATTATTTTTCAGCTATGCAGTCAGAAGGGCCTGTGGAACATGTTCCAGTTTTTGGAAGCACAAGTGGTTCTGTCCGTTCTACTAGTCCTAATATTCAGCCGACTATCCCTCAACCCATTTTAACTGTTCAGCAACAAACACAGGCTACAGCTTTTGTGCAGCCCACCCAACAGAGTCTTCCTCAGATTGAGCCTGCAAATCAAGAGCTGTCCCCCAACATAGTAGAAGTTGTACAGAGTTCGCCAGTTGAGCGGCCTTCTACTTCCACGGCAGTATTTGGCACTGGTAAGCTTGATTTTATTGATTTATTTTTAATTTTTTAATTTTTATTTTTTGGTATGCTTAATTTTAAAATGAAGTTAGAGTAGACCTGTACATTTGTAGTTTCTTGGATATAAAATACACATTTTGAGTATTCTTTGTACATACATGTTTTCTAACAGGTGTTAGAAAGGACGAATGGATTCCTAACACTTGATTTCATGTTTACTACTAGATCACTCGTTTTTGTCATTCAGAACTTTCTTCTCCTCCAGTTATTTTGACTGATTTTAAAAGTGATACAACCCCATAACATTATATGTAACTTAATACAGGTCTTGAGAAAAAAGACATGTAAGAGAAGACCATATAAGGATTTTCAAATCTAAACATACAGTATAAATTTTGTTACCATAGGAGTCCTGGGTTTTATAACTATAGAAGGCCTTATGTAAACTTCTCAATTCTGTATCACTACACACTGAATTGAATGCATTGCTGTAAAAGTTGATGGGGTTTATTAACCACAGGTGAGATTGATACCATAAGACCATTGATTTAGAGCATAGGTTGCCCTTTGTTTATAGATATTAGCAGGAATAAATTATGTTGAACTGTTCAGTTAAATGTTTCCTATGTCTTTCTTTAGTTAAATGGCCAAAATATTTCAAAAATTAACTTCATTTAAAAAAAATTAACTTTATTTCATTGAGTTCATTATCATCCTCTGATTAAAGATTTAAATTATGTCATTTCAAAGTGTCAGCTACCCCAAGTTCTTCTTTGCCTAAGCGGACACGTGAAGAGGAAGAGGATAGCACCATAGAAGCATCAGACCAAGTCTCTGATGACACAGTGGAAATGCCTCTTCCAAAGAAGCTGAAAAGTGTTACCCCTGTAGGAACTGAGGTAAGATAATCTTGCAGTTAGACAACATGATTAGGTGAATGGACCTGTTGGGGCCAGAATCCATTGCCTAAAAAACTCTTGTTGAACTTACTACAAAGTTTCAACTGACAGCTCAGGTATTGTTGCTGCTGCCAACATTTTTTTCTAATTCTTAGTATATCTTTGATTGAATTATTTGTCATTGCAGTAAAAAACAGTTATGGAGCACCTGGGTGGCTCAGTCGGTTAAGCATCCGACTCTTGATTCAGCTCAGGTCATGATCTTAGGGTCGTGAAATCGAGCCCTGCTTTGGGCTCTGTGCTGAGCGCAGAGCCTGCTGCTCTCCCTCTCTCCATCTGTCCCTTCTCCCCGACCCCCGTCTCTCTCTCTCTTAAAAAAAAAACAACAACAACAAAAGAAACCCACAGTTACAAAAACTTAAGTTGTATTCCATTTCAAAGTCAGGTGTTTTTTTAATTCAAAGAATAAAGAGTTTAAGTTTCATGGACATTGTAAACTGTTGTCTGCCATCTTTTTCTCAGATTAACCAAAACTATATTCCTTTATTTTCTTTCATTGAAGCTAAAATTGTATTGAATTTTTACTCTGAAACATTAAGACTACTCAATTAATTTAATTAGCATGTATTAGTGTTTGTAAGTCTTATTTATACTGAAGAGGAATGTGATTTATATCATATAAATGTAAGAACATTTATATTGTACTGCTTCATAAAATTATAGATTTAAGCTTTATTTTATTTGAGAGAATTAGCTGAGCAGGTGATTCTTCATCTAGTGAATTGATCTGGTTAACACACTTGTGTGTTATGATTCAGGAAGAAGTTATGGCAGAAGAAAGTACTGACGGAGAGGTAGAAACTCAAGTATACAACCAAGATTCTCAAGATTCCATTGGAGAAGTAAGTTTAAACATTTAAAGTAGCAAATTATTGCTTTTAGTGAGTGAAATTGGCTTTGACAAATGAAACATTATTTGGACTTTTATTTAACTTGATGCTTTTATATTTAATGAAATATTAGAATTACCATTGTTAATTTCTGCTTTGCTTTACTCCTAATTAGTATACTGCCTTATAAATTTTGTTAAAGAAATGTTTCTATGGGGTGCCTGGGTCACTCAGTCGGTTAGGCATCTGACTCTTGATTTCGGCTCAGGGCATGATCCTCAGGGTCATGAGAATTGAGCCCTGGGTCAGACTCTGTGCTCAGCATGGAGTCGGCTTGTCCCTCTCCCTGTGTCTCACACCCCCAAACCCCCCCCACCCCGTGCATGCATGTGTACACACAGTGTCTCTCTAGTAAGTAAATAAATAGAATCTTAAAAAAAAAAAAAAATTTTTTTTTTGTTCATACTTCGCACAGATTTTTGCAAGCAAAAGTTGTCATGGATAAAGATTATCCACTGTTTATTATTTGGAAGTATGAGTGCTGGCTGAATCTTGAGTTAATCCATAGTGCCCCTTTGGTGGTCCTCTGGTACTCTCCCCTCTCTTGCTTCTCTTATTGAATTAAAATAACCTATGAAAGGAAATGCATTTGTGTATTTTTTTTCATTTTCTGAACTCTAAGTGAGGCTTCTCCAGAGGCGGCCTCACTAGGGGAAATGTGTAGACTGTGAAGCTACAAACCATTAGGTTCCTTCCTGACTATACCACTTAGAAGCTATGTGACTATGGAAAGTCATTAATTCTCTCTAAGCTTTGGTCTTCTCATCTGTTGGAATAATATAACATGATTTTTAGTATTGTAAAGTACCTAAAATAGTACCTGCCACACATTAGGTACTCAAAATATTATTTACTTTTCTTCCATCTGCTCTGCCATGCTAATTGAGAATTCATAATATAGTAATATTAATAATTTACTACTAATAAACACAATTCATTACTATGTATGTCAAGTGTTCTAAGAAGTTAGCATTTATTAACAAACTTAATCCTTAACGGCCCTATTGTATGGGTGAAGAAACTGATAGTCAGATTAAGTAACATACCCATGTTCTGATAGCGTTGGAGCTGGGACTTGAACTCAGGCTGTCTAGTTTCCAGTTATACTCTTCAGCTTGAAAGAGTTTTTGTCTGAATAAATTTTCAGGATCATTTATTCTAAAATTATCTATATAAAATTAAGTAATTATCTCAAGCTAATTAAAAGCAACCATAGATTGCAGGTGAATTTTGGTTTCTTAGATGCATTAATTTTTAATTTTCCCTATTTTCCTTGACTAATAACAGAAAACTAAATGTTAAAGATGAATGCATAGTATTCTAAATGATCTCTATTTCATGTATCTTTCAGTGTCATCTCTGAAGAGCGTAGTAACAGTTTTGAAACAATATGTGAATTTCTAAATTATTGCCAGACTTGGTTAACTTATACTAAAATCTTCTGTGCAAAGCTTTTTCTTGAGATTGGCAAAATTGTCTATGACTCAGAAGTACCATTTGGTTTCCAGTCCACTTTTAGCACTATCCTACTGTAACAGTTCGTTTTTCTGATTTTCTGACGATGAAGCAGATGTTCTTTATAAGTGTTTGCTTTTCTTGAAATAAGCATGTCACTTTGAAGCCCATTTTTAATTATATCATGAATTATTTCCATTACAGCAAATATAATCTTTATGAATGAGTTCACAAGACATTTTTTCAGGCTTGTATAAAAAGTAGATTGCCACGTGCTTAACTAAAAAGTAGACATTTAATTTTCTTAGAGTAACAAAAGTAAAGTTTTAAATTACAGTTTATTTCGGTAGCTAACAAGATGGAATTGTGAGGATGAATTAAGCAAAGAATTATTTTTGTTTCTGATGTCTTTAATGTGGTTTGAAGGCTTAGAATAATGAGTTTCTAGGAGGAGAGGTGCCTTTGTAAAATGACAATAATAATAGCTTATTTTGTTTAGGGTGTTTCCTAGACTATTTCTGGTTTGGGGAGTAAACTTTTTTAATAATAGTATTAATATTATAATAGTAATATTCTTTTTTCTGACTTTGTTTGCAACTACACTGTTCACCACATTGGCTGTTGAACACTTCAAATATAGCTAGTCTGAATTGAGATAGCTGTGAGTATAAAATATACATTGGGCTTTAAAGACTTATTACAAATTTTAAAAGGTAGAATTTCTGATTAGTAATTCTTAGTTTGATAACTTATTGAAATATTTTGTATATATTAATATCATTAAGCTAATTTTACTTGTTTACTTTTTTTAATTTTAAGTGACTACTAGAAAAATTAAAATTATGTATGTGACTGACATTGTGGATAACAATATATTTCTCTTGAACAACACTGATCTACAATATCACACTGGTAGTTTTGAATATACATATATTTGTATATGTGCATTTTTTTCTTTTTTAGTGGAATATTAGCCAATGAGGTTTTTAATAATTCTTCTATAGGAAGACAGTAAAGAAACCCAATGATATATTTTCTTTAGCATGTGCTTCAAATTAATTCTGCTCTTTTTTTTTTTAAGATTTTTTATTTAGGGAACCTGGGTGGCTCAGTTGGTTAAGCAACTGCTTTCGGCCCAGGTCATGATCCTGGAGTCCCGGGATCGAGTCCCACATCAGGCTCCCTGCTTGGCGGGGAGTCTGCTTCTCCCTCTGACCCTCTTCCCTCTCGTGCTCTCTATCTCTCATTCTCTCTCTCTCAAATAAATAAATAAAATCTTAAAAAAAAAAAAAAGATTTTTTATTTATTTGTTTTTAGAAAGAGCATGTGAGTGAGGGGAGGGTTGAGGGAGAGGGGGAAGGAATCTCAAGCTGACTCTGCTGAGTGTGGAGCCCAAGGTAGGGCTTGATGCTGGGTCAATCTCATGACCCTGAGATTATGACCTGAGGTGAAATCAAGAGTTGGCCGCTTAACCAACTAAGCCACCCAGGTGCCTCAAATTAATTCTATCATTCTTTTTTTTTATTTTTTTAAAAGATTTTATTTATTTACTTCAGAGAGAGAGCATGAGTGGGGGGAGGGGCAGAGAGAGAGAGAAACAGACCCCCTCTGAGCAGGGAGCCCAACGTGGGGCTCAATCCCAGGACACCGGGACCATGAGCTGAGCCAAAGACACTCAATCGACTGAGCCACCCAGGCACCCTAATGCTGTTTTAATAACCATATTTTAAAAATAAAATGCTACTAGTCCACAAGTATTTTTTTGTATTAGGTATACGGTATCTTACTGATAGTTTTAGGTATATTTGACATTCTAAATTTTTTAAGTTTTCATTTTTTTACTCTTAAAGGGAGTTACCCAGGGAGATTATACTCCAATGGAAGACAGTGAGGAAACCTCTCAGTCTCTACAAATAGACCTTGGACCCCTTCAGTCAGATCAGCAGACAACAACTTCATCCCAAGATGGTCAGGGCAAAGGAGATGATGTCATTGTGATTGACAGTGATGATGAAGAAGAGGATGATGATGAAAATGATGGAGAACATGAGGTAAATCATCCATTGTTTGAAACTGCTGAATGAAATGCTCGAATCCTTATGACTGCTAATTCATCAACCAGTAACATCTGCTTCCCTGTCAGTTTAAATAGATTACTTTGCTTTTTTTATCTGAATAGTTCTGAAATTAACATTTTATAATGAAATTGAGCATAGAACAGGTAATGAAAAATCCATCTTTTTTTATTGCTAAGCCCTTTAGGACTTGCTAAATTTGTTAATTAAACTTAATTTTAAATCTTATTGATAAGAGACTGGATTTAATTATAAGCTCTGTCATTTCTGGAGATAAGAAAGTAGGGTATTTATTTTTTTCTTGTATAGTCCCATAATTTTTTTCAAAAATAGTGGAGGTTTTTTGCTAATTGAAGCATATTTTAAGTGAAACTATATTTTATTTTGGGAATTAATCCTATATAGACAACCACTCATTTTAGATCCTTTCATTAATCAATGTTTTTTAAAAGCTCATAGTGTAGTATAATCTCATGATTTGTTTTCTTCAATGCCACCCTTTAAATTTAGAAATAAAGTGGCTTCTGACACCTTATGGACATCTAGGAGCTTTGATCTTTGAACTGATCTCATATGAACAGTTAGAATACAGAACTGATTATTGTTTACTCATTCCAGTAAGCCTCACAATTTTGATATTTGCTGCCACTGAACTAATTCCGTACAACTCTCAGGACAGCTCCTATGTCCTGATCAGTGGTGTGTCACATTGAAATGTTTAAATATGCTATCAAGAAGTGCAGAATATGTGTGCTGCACCTTAGATCTTTGTTTTTACTTGGGCACTTGTCTACTAGGATTATGAGGAAGATGAGGAAGATGATGACGATGATGAAGATGACACAGGGATGGGAGATGAGGGTGAGGACAGTAACGAAGGCACTGGTAGTGCCGATGGCAATGATGGATATGAAGCTGATGATGCTGAGGTAACTGGCTAGAATTTTGACCATCCACTTTCTTCAAGAACTTGCTAGAAAACATACTGTTTTCCAAGGATATTCACAGGCCTGTATTCTCAGAATACTGAAACTTTTTATACCATTGGGGTTTTTTGTTTGTTGTTACTGTGATTTAGTTTGGTTATTATGTTTTAAGATAATTGTTTGGTTTATTTGCTCTTAGTCATCATATTTTGTTTATAGGGTGGTGATGGGACTGATCCAGGTACAGAAACAGAAGAAAGTATGGGTGGAGGTGAAAGTAATCAGAGAGCTGCTGATTCTCAAAACAGTGGTGAGACCTTCCTTCGTCTCTTTTTAATTCAATACTTTTAGTAATATCTTCTAAACTAGGATTGCATTTAATTATCATGTAGGAAATAAAACTTTAGTGAATTGGCAAGCAGGAGATTGGCTTCTTTCTAGCTTTGTTACTATTCTCTTATAAAGTCTACTATATTTATCACTCTGAAGTCATACTGTCTTTTCTAATACACCAGGCTTCTTTAAGATTCCAGCATTCTGAAATCTGTAAAGTATTACAAATACAATGTGTTGCTGCTATTTTTATTAAGTGGAAAAGTTAAATCAGGGACCTCTAACAGCAGTCTTAGCAGTTCACAGCCACAAGAGGTTGTCTAAATCAAGCCCCACATTTGAAGGTTTGTGGGTATTGGAGCTTTACTGGTTGACTGGTTTTCCATTGAATAAAAGATATTTTGGTCATTGTGGCATACTTTTTGTTAAATATTTGAAAAGCTGAGTCCAGACCTCACTGAAATGAAGGTATTAAAGGATTATGGAAATATAGAAAATAATTTTATTTTAGAATCCTTTTTAAATGCGTTTTAAGGAATTGGTGATCATCTGATATATTATTCTGATTTTACAGATAATATTGAGCTAAAATCGTAAATGGTAATATAGTAAAACCTTATGTAGTTAGACTATTGGGAAAACAGTGTGTCTGAGTTTCCATATAAGCCTGTGTATTTAAAAATGCAATATATATGCTCATTTGAATTAAGATAAAGCAAGGGCATAAGCAACCTTTCAACTTTTAAATTTTTTTTTATAAGCAATATGAATTTATTTTTTTGGAAACAAAACCCCCCAAATAATGCCTGAATCCAAAAGGTACATAAAAATGGCCAAAAATATTTTAAAATAATAGATTTGAAGATCATTTGTAGCTTTTTCCTCATAACATGAATGCTTTCATCAGGACAGTAAATTATAAACCATATCAAATCATGTTATGACAGATGATCAGTCTGGTTGCATTTGTACTATTCCTGGGAAAGTAATCGTGTTGAAGCTGTTTCTCCCAGCTATTTGGTCAGTTGGTCCAGGAAAGGGCAGTCCTGGAGTCAGCAGGTGGGGAGCTGGGCCTTGCCTGTCTTGTCACTGCTCGTTCTGCTGGCCCTTTGTGACAGAAGCAGACACAGAACCCTGGCCCTTGTTGACATCACTGATGCACACCCACTGCCCATCAACGGACTCCTTCCACAGGGTCACCTTACTGTCTCCGCCTGAGACAGCCAGGATGTTGGCTGTGATGGACCAGCTCACATGCCACACAACATCATTGAACTTGTGCAATAGTTTGGGTGACCACGTATTGCCTGAGGTGTCATCACAAGTCCAGATGAACACACAACCGCCTTGGGAGCAACTGGCGATGGTGCTGGTGGGCAGGCCGATGGAGGGGGCCCAGGCCACATCTCGAACCCGGTCACTGTGTGCTTCTAGCTTCTGTTCCTCCTTCCACTGGCCGTCCTCCTCCTCCTTCCACAGTTTGATGAGGTTGTCACAGACGCCCAATGCAAACTTCTTGATGTAGTTGGGCTTCTGCCCCGATGGCTGGTCTATGAGGCTTCCAGGTACAACAGCAGGGGCCCAACTGACAGCATTGCAGCCAATAGTGTGAGCATTGTTGATCTTCTTCACTTCCCATTGGCCCTGTCCGTTGTGTGTCAGCAGGAAGATGGCCCCATCCAAGCTCCCACAGGCCAGTATTAGGCCATAGTCATGGGGGGCCCAGCACACAGAGTTTACTGAGGAGTTGTGTCCTATGTGCTCGTGCGTCTTCTCCCGGGTGCCATTCTCCTCCTTCCAGGTAATGACTTTCCAGTCATAGAAGCAGGATGCCAGGATGTTGCCATACATGGGGTGGGCCCAGGCCACTTGCCACACAGGACCCTCATGACCCCTGAGGTCGGCAATGAGGATCTGTCCTCCATTTCACACATTGAAGATTTTGGCAGAGCTGTCTGATGAACAGGTTGCTAGGCGGGTGCCATAATAGTCCGTCTGGGCATTGTGAATCATGTCCTCATGGGAGGTGTCCACAGGTCCCCCCAACCCACTGACACCATGGCTGCGATGGCAGCAGCTCCCAGTCCTGGATGCAGCAGCTCCGGCGGCAGCCCCCTCAACTTTTAAATTTTTTAAGAAAAAATAATAATCCATATACTAAAAAATAGTACTACCTCCTAAGGGACATAAGGAGAGAGATTAATGATACTTTGGTCCATAATGTACATTTTATAAAACATTTTGTAGATTTAAGAAACATCTTGTGTGTGTCATATAGTTGGGATACAGGAGGAAGTATTTTTTGCCTCTTTAGGGCTAACGTTCATAGCCATTTTTCCCAGATACAAAGTATACAATAGATGCTCATTGGAGACTTTGTTTTTTACAGTCAAGCAAAAATAGGCCTAGTGATCTGGATATAATTAAGTTAGCGGATGGATTTGGTATATTGCCAGAAAATTACAAAAAGAATGCTTTTCCTGAGCAACTGTACTTGTATTAAATTACAGTTGACCCTTGAGCAGTGCCAGGGTTAGGGATGTCAAACACCCTGCATAGTCAAAAATTTACATAGAACTTTTGACTTCCCAAAAACTTGACTACTAATAGCCAACTATTGACCCAGAAGCCTTACTGATACCATAAAACAGTCGATTAACATCTTTTTGTAGTGTATTGTACTGTAATTTTACAATAAAGGAAGCTAGAGAAAAGAAAATATTATTAAGACAATCATAAGGAGGAGAAAATACATTTATAGTGCTGCACTGTAAAAAATCTCCTGAAAGTGAACCTGTGCTGTTCAAAACTTACAACAAGCTTATCAGTTTAGGTACCAGTTAATATCTAATCTGAGAGGGGGTGCCTGGCTGGCTCATTCAGTAGAGCATGTGACTCTTGATCTCCAAGTCTTGAATTTAAGCCCTGTGTTGGGCGTAGAGTTTGCTTAAAAAAAAAAAAAGGCCTGGGTGGCTCAGTTGGTTAAGCGACTGCCTTCAGCTTAGGTCATGATCCTGGAGTCCCAGGATCGAGTCCCGCATTGGGCTCCCTGCTCAGCGGAGAGTCTGCTTCTCCCTCTGACCCTCCCCCCTCTCATGCTCTATCTCATTCTCTCTCTCTCAAATACATAAATAAATAAATAAATAAGTAATCTAAAAAAAAAAAAAGGTCACATAGCTATTAAATGTTATAGCTAGAATCCGATTCCAGAACTCAGACTTTTTTTTCCCCAGACCTCAGACTTGTAAAACCGCTAAATTCTGATAGCCTACTTTCACAGGGAGAGACAGCTTCTGTTGTTTCTACCATGTATGTAGAAGACCTAGACAGGTGAAGAACCATTGAAATTCAAAGTTTAAGAAATCCGAAATATAAAAGTATCTTTTAGTTGGTTCCATTAACCAACCTAAGAAATAGACTCAAAGAGGTTAGGGGACTTGTCTTAGGCCACACAGCTGATAATCGCACTCCCATTCTCCACACCTCACTTCTTTCCTTCTGAAAGTATTGGTGAGGTGAACATTCCTAGTGGTGAGATTTATACCTCTAGGAAATTGTCCCAGTTATTCTCTGGTAAATTTAATAGTTAAAAATCAGCTTTTCTCTTCCTATAGGTGAAGGTAGTACAGCTACTGCAGAGTCCTCTTTCTCCCAGGACATTTCTAGAGAACAGCAGCCATCATCAGCATCTGAAAGACAGACTCCTCGAGCGCCTCAGTCTCCAAGACGCCCCCCACACCCTCTTCCCCCACGACTGACCATTCATGCTCCACCTCAAGAATTGGGACCACCTGTTCAGGTAGTAAAAGTACTGGTCAGTCTGAAAACTCTTGGCTTTATCTCTCCTTCTCTCCATTAGATACTACTTTTTCCAGAAATTAAGTGAACTTTTTAATGTTTTAGCCTGTTTTTATAAAGTTTTTTGAACTGAAATGAATCTCTTTTCCTTGAAATATGGCAGTAGTTTACTTCATAAATAAAGTGAACTTTGGAAAGGCAAGGCTTACTAAAAGTTGTGTATAAATTGAAATGGTTACAATTCTGGCAAATAAAGATCACTTTTTCTACAGATTAAAAAAAAGTGTCTTGGATTTTAATTAAAGTAAATTTTATTTTAGCAGCTAACCACCACCAGCACCATGTATTTTAAAGGTTTCCTTCTCTAAGGTGCATGTGTGTGTGTGTTGTTGGTTTGTTTGTTTTTTTTTTCAAAAAAATTTCTGTTCTGCTTGAGACTTTTTTTTCAATAATACATCTTAATTTCCCCTTTTATAATTAATGAAAGGATGCATGACCCTTAACATGTAGCACTCTTTGTAATAGAGTTGGATATCTCTTAATCAGAAACTCTTGCAGAGCAGGAAAACATCAAATGCTCTTAGTAATCTAGCTTGAGTCTTACCCTATAACATAGTGTACTGAAAACTGCCAAGTGAGATTCTACTAAAAATACAACAGATGAAAATAACCTCATTCTATAAAAATATAAAGTCTTAATGGATTCTGCAAAATACATCAAATCTACCAATTTAGAATTGTCTAAATTGGGAAACAATTTATATGAAGACATATTGCTGTTTGAACTCCAAAAGAGAATTAAGCTTTAAGATCCAAAGGCATACTTACTAATGTTTTAGGTTAAGGAAATAGAAACTACATTAGTTACATACAAATAAAATAGGATCAGAGATTGGTTTTAAATATTGGTTAATATTTTATCTATTGGTTAATAAAATATTTGCTGGTTAATATAATCTATACAATTAAAAATTTATCACTATTTAAAACGGAATTCTTTAGTGCAATATGGCAAATTTTCCTGAGAAGATATCCTGATGGTTGTATTATCTGCTAACATTTCAGTTATCTTGTTACCATTGTAATAAGCTATATCTCTTGGTACTTAGTTCTTGTTTGATTGCCTGATTGTTGAAAACAAATGTAATTCCTTTCTTGACACAGAGAATTCAGATGACTCGGAGGCAGTCTGTTGGACGGGGGCTTCAGTTGACTCCAGGAATCGGTGGCATGGTAACTATCTACCCATTATGTAGAAGTGACTCATTTGTTCAGCAAATATGTATATAGTCCATATGTATGTTTCTGTCATACCTGTTTATTCCCCATTTTCTTTGTTTTAGCAGCAGCATTTTTTTGATGATGAGGATAGAACAGTTCCAAGTACTCCAACTCTTGTGGTGCCACATCGTACTGATGGATTTGCTGAAGCAATTCAGTAAGTTAATGAAAGAGAAACTTATTTTGTGACTAATCATTTTCTTCCTCTTTCCCTGTCAGTTTGTTTACATTTGGTGGATTCATTACTTGTTGAGTCCTCTGTTATGTACTAAGCACTTGTGATAGGGTTGAGGATATAGTTTGGGGAAAATTATATAAAGGTGAATGAAGGGGGTGGCGCCTGGGTGGCTTAGTGGGTTAAATGTCCAACTCTTGTTGGTTATGATCTCAGGGTCGTGAGATCGAGCCCCGTGTCAGGCTCCAAGCTCAGCCTGGAGCCTCCTTAGGATTCTCTCTCCCTCTCCTTCTGCCCCTCCACCTTTCCCCCTCCCCCCCCAAATCACACACTGTGCACTCTTTCTCTGTCTTAAAAAAAAAAAAAAAAGTGAATGAAATATATGAAATATAGTTGCTTCCATCAGGAATTTGAGATCTTAAAGGCAAAATAACGATGGTGAAGAACACAGACTGGGTGGCTTAGTCGGTTGAGTGTCTGCCTTCAGCTCAGGTCGAGCCCCACATTGGGCTCCCTGGCTAGTCTGCTTCTCCCTCTGCCCCTCCCCCCATGCTTGCACTCTCTCTCTCTCTCTCTCTCTCTCTCTCTCTATCTTAAATAAATAGTCTTTAAAAAGAAAGAAATACAAAGACTTCAGAGTCAGAATGCCCAGGTTTGAAATCTAGCTGTACTGCTTACTAGTATTTCAGGTTATTTAGGTTCTCTATTCCTGAGTATCCTCATTTTACTAATGGGAATAGTAAAATAATTCCTACCATATAAGTTGTGAGAATTAAGTGAACTGAATTTATGCTAATGTGTTTAGAATATTGCCTGGCACATAGTAAATGCTTGCAGATGTTAAAGTGTTGGTAATGACAGTGATCGTGATGGGATGGTATTATTTCGAAAGCCAAGTATATGAGGAACTAATTGTCACCTAAACAATCTAGAAGAATAAAAGCATAAGCAGTAGGCTTAATACAAAAGAAGTGATTTATTCCAGCAATTAGGGGGAAAGAATCTGAGACAGCTTAATGGAGACAGCATTGAATTGAGTCTTGGAAAAGAACACCTGACACTTAACATTTCTATGAATCAGTTTATTTGATCTTTCTAGCTATGAGAGAAGACACCATTATTGTTCCTATTTTACAGATAAGGAAGCACAGAGATGTTAACATATTTGTCAAACATCAGACAGCCAGAAAGTGGCAGTTTTTGGTTTCTAAACAGTCTGGCTCTAGAACCTATGTTAACTTGTGCTATACCACTACTCTTAAAGGACAAAAAAGATTTCCGTGTGAAGTATACATTTAATTGTGGCTGAAGTATTAGCTGCATAGCAGGATGTAATTGAATATCAGAATGAAAAAGTTTCCACAAACTTGGAAAAACATTGATTGTTCTGTAGCATGTGGTAAGATATAGCCAGCAATCAAAACCTTTTTTTTTAAGATTATTTATTGATTAATTGATTTGAGAGAGAGAGAGAGCACTTGCATGTGCGCATGTAGAAGCAGGGGGAGCAGGGAAAGGGCAGAGGAGAAGGGAGAAGAACAAGCAGACTCCATGCTGAGAACAGAGCCTGAGGCAAAGCTCAATCCCACGACCCTGAGGTCACGACCTGAGCCAAAACCAAGAGGCTGACACTCAACTGACAGCCACCCAGGCGCCCCTATCAAGACCTGTTTTAAACTTGTGCAGTTAACCATAACTCATCTTGATTAACACAGTTTTATAAGCCAACTAATCACTGTCTGTGCCTCCCTTCTGGAAGTCAGCCTGTCAGAAACAGACTCCAATAAACAGGTTCTGAGTGACAACCAGTCAACAGATTCTTGCATAGCTCAGAATGCAAGATTCTTCTGTAGTAGAGTAATTGTATGAAAATAAATTTTAAAATCCCCCCGAAAGAGAATGTCCTTAACTAAAGTAATAATGTTGATGTGGAAAAGAAAATGAAGAGTTTTATAGACATAAAATCTGTAAACATCAATGGCTGGCTAGTGAAGGAAGGTAGGGTCAGGAGTGGGCAAAGAGAGAGAATGCTGTTTTATATCCTGGAAGATGGATGATAGTGTTACTAGAACAAGGGAAAAACAAGTGTCTAGCCATCTAATACTAGAATTGTTCTAGACCTTGGGAGCCATCTTAGTGAGCTCTTTCAGATAGGAAATGGGCTAGAGGTGACTTGATTTATCTGACTCAGCAGTAAAAACTAAGACAAAATTTTGTCTTGTGACTTCATTCTCTTATTTTGTTACATCTCATTTTAGATTTGTGTTGTTTTTAGTGTATTTGCATGGAGATAGATATCCATCATATTCAGGAAATGTGAGGCATAGTTCAGGAGACCTGAAAGTTACATGTAAATTGTGTATGTATGAGTCATGTATAATATTAAATTCATTCACAGCTGATATTTTGAGAATATTATTATAAGGATTTCTGTAACAACTTTACTTCCAATCTGGTTTTTTTCTTGCTTTGTGATTATTCTTCCTTCTCCTATATTGTTTTCCATCATTGTGGTTTAAACAAGGTAACTTTAAAATTTATCTTAAGTTCATTTTTGTCTGTTTAGTTCCCCACAGGTTGCTGGTGTTCCTAGATTCCGGTTTGGGCCGCCTGAAGATATGCCACAAACAAGTTCAAGTCACTCTGATCTTGGCCAGCTTGCTTCTCAAGGAGGTAAATAGACAAATAAATGCTTAGATCTCCTGGGTTCACACATGTTCAGTAATAAGCTATTCTGATGTGATTTTTTTTTAAGTGAGCAAATACAAATATTTTTAAGTTGATATCTAATTCCTGTGCAAATTTATGGGAAAAGCTATGTTAAACATTGCTTTACATATAAATCTTACCTTTATGTTTAGTTTGATAACATTCCTAGTAAATAAACTAGTTAGATACTTTCCACTAACATTAAAATTAAGAAAGATAAAATATTTAAAGTATGTGGAATAAAATGACCCCTAAATTAAGTAATAGTAGTTGGTTGTTGAACATGAATTGTGCTCTTTGTGGAATTAATTACCTTTTAATCCCCAGTCAGCATCCATATAACTAAGTTTGTGAGAGGCTGTATGACATTTTGTGAGTAAGGACAGCATACTACTTTTATAATCTCAAAATAAAAGATTAATCTGCAGCCCTCATATAAGTCATATAATATACCTTTTATATAAATTTAAATTTTTATATGATTTTTTATTTTATAGGACAGTTTAGGCTTGCAAGACAGATCTAGGCTTAAATTGGAATGCTACCATTTACTAGCTTTGTAACTTTGGGAAAATTAACCCCCTAGAAATTCTATTTCTTTAGCAAAAAGGGGAAGAGTAATATCTTGTAGTTTTGGTGAGTAGATTCTACCATAGTACCTGGTTCATAGTTGGGTACTCAATAAAGTTGGCTTATATCAAACCATAAGAGCAGCATTTTAGATATTTTTTCAGAGGATACTGAATGTTTGTGAACTTAAAGTATGTGTTTCAATTATATTTATATTTTTGAACAATTGATTTTTGCCTGATGGGCTAATTAGTGGGCTTCAGCAAAGTTGTGTATCTCTACTGATTCATGTTTTTCTTTCAGATACCTGGCATATTGACAGTTCTGTGTTCTTTCCATCATCCATTAATATTTAGAATTGTCTTTAGGTTTAGGAATGTATGAAACACCCCTCTTCCTAGCTCATGAAGAAGAGTCAGGTGGCCGAAGTGTTCCCACTACCCCTCTACAAGTAGCAGCCCCGGGTAGGTATCACAGGCAGACTAATAGATTATGTGCTTTATTGGTAAAATGGAAAACTGTGTGACATCTTCTGGCTAAAAATTAGGTAAACCACCAAGTTAAAGTTTTCATTTCTTTTATTTTGAAGTGACCGTGTTTACTGAGAGTACCACCTCTGATGCTTCAGAGCATGCCTCTCAATCTGTTCCAATGGTAACAACATCCACTGGCACTTTATCCACAACAAATGAAACAGCAGCAGGTGATGATGGAGATGAAGTATTTGTGGAGGCAGAATCTGAAGGGTAAATATTTACTTTATAATTTCTGCTTGCTTTAGACTTTTACACTTGTTTTCCTTTAGCCAGGAAATAGTTTGTTGAGCTGTATTTTTAGTAGCATCCCATTACAAAAATAAAACAAGCCATACATTTTGGAAGACTAACTTTTGCACATAGTAATATATCTTAGAATTTGGATATTATTATAGCAGACAAGTAATTTCTTAAATGTTTATCTCCCTGAAAATTATATGATGTATTCTAGAAAAATGATTTATTTAAAATTACTGATAGCTTTCAATTCATGTAGTTGCTTGAACTTTCCCTAAGAAAGAAGTCATTCTGTGAAAATTAGGAAATGACTCACTTTCCATTTTGTAGTGGGCTCTCAAGTGAACTTCATTTATTCTTTATGTGCATTTAGAACTTGATGTCTGAAATACTGACTTCTTAAAAATTAGAAATTTTGTAGCAGTTTTTAAGACCTAGCTACATTTTAACACATCAGTTATAAACAAAGTTTAACAAAAGAAATATGACACAGCATCTGGATTTTTTTTTTTTTTTTAATGTCAAAGGAGTAATTTAATGCAAAGAACCCCTGGACAGTGGTCTTGGAGAAGTGTTTCTCTTTCAAGGCAGAACCTAATTCTTTACAATATAAAAAAGTTGGACTGCTTCAAAGAAGCATAGCTAGAAGTAGAACACAGATTTCCTAGGTGGAGCTCAAAGATTTTGTTGTATTGAGCAATATTTTCTTAGTGTAATTATAGACCAATTCTAGTATATGAGGAAAAAAGCAAGCCTACTATTATGCTCTAACACAGTGCTGCTTAATTTGGGGGAGATAACAAGATCCTGCTGAGAATACTAGCTGCCATTAATTTCATATCATGTATGCAAGTCACTTTAGATATGTCATTTCTAACCCACACAAAATCTCTACTATTTTCTCCATTTTACAGTGAGAAAGCTGAGACTCAGAACATGTTAAAGTAACTTGCTTAGGCCACTGGTAACTGGCTTAGACTGGATTTGACCTGTGACTTGAGCCCCATGCACTTTACCCTTCACTAGTACTTCTCTACTTGGGCAGGTAGTCATGAGAGAGATCTTTCAGATACATTGTTACTAATGACTGCACTGAAGTTTGCAGATGATAAAACTGGAGCAGATTCAACTTATTTTTGGGCTGTTTTCTCCCTTAATTGTGTTTTGATGTGCTTTATTGAATGGGAGAGAGAGTGTTGGAGTTACAGCCATTGAGCCAGGGAATTCACGTACCCGCAGCGTGTCTCATCTGGGCTAGAGCTCATGGTGAGTTAGTGGTACATTGTTTAGTTGGGACTTGTGAATTATTTTAGTAATCTGCCTTCCTAGAAAAGTGTTTTGAGATTTCAAAATCTGTATAGCATATCTCTTACAAATGTTTTCAAGAATGTGAACATCCTTTGCAGAAAAGAAAAAAAAATAACAGAGGGGAAATAAAAACTAAAGTTGGAACATGTGAGAAGAAGAATAAGGAAAAAGCAACTTGAGCTGTCTTTCCCCCAGCTCCTTTAAAAAAAATACACAGTTACCAATATCAAGAGTCTACAGTTTTGAGTTAGAGGGAAGTGCGGGGTTATTGAAGTGATAAACTATGTCAGAAAGAGTTTGGGAACAATTTAGGATACCTCAAGGACCAGTTTTGCATTTTCTTATCAATTTTTGTTTTCCTTTCTTAGTATTAGTTCAGAAGCAGGCCTAGAAATTGATAGCCAGCAGGAAGAAGAACCTGTTCAGGCATCTGATGAGTCAGATCTTCCATCTACCAGCCAGGATCCTCCATCCAGCTCTTCTGTAGGTAAGTTCCTGCTCTTGAGTACAACACAACTGATACACCAAACTTGTTTGCAAAAGATGATTTTATTGTAACAAATAGATCATTATTTTTCCCCCTTAATTAAAAATGGTTTATTTAAAAGGGAAATTGTATTTTATTAAAGGAAATGTAGTTTTAAGACTAGAGGTGCCACAGGGCTGTGAGGGATGGGTCACTGGGAGCGCAGCTAAGGATCGGTACTTCAGTCTCCTGCCTCTTTAAACCAAAGGAGCTTCTTGTTACTTGTTCTACATATTAGGATTCTTACATGTGATTTGATTTGGAGAGTTGAAAGGTAGGAGGTCTGTTACTCAAAAAATACTTGAAATTTACTGATGTAAACAGTTTCAAAATTTGGCTTTCAAGTCTTTGAAGTTAACTTTGAAAAAGGCTATTTTATGTATTTTTCCTGCAATAAAAATTATTTCTGTGGTACTTACAAAAAAATAATTAACATTTATTGAGCACTTACTGTGTGTCAGATAGCATTCTAAGCCCTTTACATATATTACCTTACTTAATTCTCACAACAGCCCAATGTGGTAATCACCCATATGGAAACTGAGTCACAGAAATGTTGAATAACTTTTCCAAAGTACATAACTAACAAATAATGGGCAGGCCAGGGTACAGACTCAAGAAGTTTGGCTTCAGAGACTCCACTCTTAAACAATACACTATACTAACTTATCTGTCTCAAAATGTTTAGGTAGGGAATTACTTTTATTAAAATTGAAGAAATACAGTACCCAGTCATCCACACAGATTATTTTTATTTTGAATTGTTTATAGCAGTAATTCTCAAATTCTGCCATGGAACCTTCACATTCTATGGAAGACCTGCTCGGTTATCTTTTTTCAGTCATGGGACTGCTATCTCAAGATCTCTCCTGCCTATCTGCTTTTCCCTGACACAGCAGCCTGTAAGCCAATATCCCTAGGTTCAGATCCCACATCTACCTTGGAACAGCTAGTAACTTTAAATGTCTGCGCAAATATTTTATTATGAAATCTGGATAATCATAACTAATCTTGCAGTCAAGATTAGAAATAATGTGTGTAAATTACATAACTCAATGCATAACACTCAGCAAGACTCAAAAATTATCGTTATCATAGTTATTAATAATACAGTTGCTGAAGAGCTCTTCTCCCGTTTATATTTCTGATATCCTATGAAAATGATCTTTGACAGGAGAATGGGCACTTTTATCTTATCAGGGCTTGCACAAGAAAATACGGTTTTTGTTCCCTTTTACAATATACTATAAAATTAGGGTGTCTTTAAGTTTATTTGGTAATATAAAACAGTAAGCCTCCTCATCTGAGCAGTTTATTTGGTCAGTAAATATTTGAGTGCCTACCATGTGCCAGGCGATTTGATAGAAAGCATTACTAAGAAAATGACTTTTAAGTAAAGACCTGGAAAGGGCAAGGGAGCAAAGCTGTGCAGTTTTGGGGGGAAGGAGTGTTCCAGATGAGATCTATAAGGCAGCAGTGTGGCATATTCAAGATCAACAAAGGGGCCAGTGTGGTTAGAGCACCGTAAGGCCAGAGGGAGGCTAGCCAGGAGGTAGGAGGGTAGGGAAGAGAAGCCCAGTAGATCATTGTAATTGCTTTGGCTTTTGTGGATTTAGGAAGCTTTTAGAGGGCTTCAAACAGAGTGGTGATAAGTTCTGACTTAAAGATTTAACAGTAACAGTTTGGTTGCTCTGTAAACAAGAGACTGAAAATGTGTAATGGGCGGAAACGAGAAATTTCAGAGGATATTGTAAATTCAAGGTAAAGACAAGGATGTTTCAGACAGAATGGTAGAGTGAAGTTTGTGAGAAGAGGTCAGATTTGAGGATATGTATTTAAATTCGAGCTGGCAGGATTTGCTAATGATTGAATTTGGGGTGTCTGGAAAAGAGGATTCAGATTTGACTCACATTGTATGTCGGGATCTGTTGTTTCCTGAGGGAGCTGATACGTGGTTTTTTATTGTAGTCCCCACCCCCTAGCACAGTGATACATGGATAGGCACCAAGTGAATATATATTTCATGAGTGGAGTGAGTGAGTGAAAAAGAACCATGCACTTCCTACCCTTTTTTTGTTTGTTAAATGTCCCTTGTTAAAAATCAAACCACTTTTAAATATTGAAAGCAAATGGACACCTCTGCATTTTATCCACGCATCATTTCGTGACTAGATTTTGCCATTATAAATGCTTTTCTTATTTTTTAATTTGCTTTCTTATATTTTAATGTTTGGGGTTTTTTTCCTTAGATACTAGCAGTAGTCAACCAAAGCCTTTCAGACGAGTAAGACTTCAGACAACATTGAGACAAGGTGTCCGTGGTCGTCAGTTTAACAGACAGAGAGGTAAATTTCTGACATATTGATTACATGATAGGATGTAGGATAGTAATAAATGGAACAAGTTTTCTAATCCTTAAGCTTCTAACTTGTATCTAGTTTTTTTTAATGTTCCTAGGATTGATTAAATAATTACACATTGAGCATGTAATGTTTACTAATCTGTATGCTTCTTGTAGAAAGATTTGTAAACTATAGGTATATAATGAATATGTGCTTATATTTCATATGTATTCATTTCTTCCTTGAATTCAAAATTAGATTTGAGGAAGCCAAAGTGTTACAGTACTAGATAGTCATTTGTTACATCTCTTCCTGTTGTTATACTTTTTACACAACAGAATCAAGCTTTGTGACTTTAGTTAAAAATTAAGAATTTTAATATCTGTGTTTTCTAATGTAACCCTTAGAGATTGTATTCATGCCATGAAAACATTAATCTAATTGTAATAATTTTCAACTGAAGATGTGTGAAATGTCTAACAGTTTTATATCTATATACCTAGATATTTGATATTGAAAGCAATTTTATAGTGACCTAGGGTAAGTGAATACTCCACTTTTGAGCTAACTTCTTAAAAGATGCATTCAGTTTGGTTATTTTTTTCTCTTATAGGTGTGAGCCATGCAATGGGAGGGAGAGGAGGAATAAATAGAGGCAATATTAATTAAATGTCCTGTAAACTGTAATAATTGTGAATAAGATTCTCAAGCCTGTTTTAGTGTAATGATTGTCGAGATTAAAAACATTTTTGTATTTAAATTGTTATGCTTCTCTCAACATTCTTTATTAATAAAATTTATTTCAGTGTCAAAATTTTTCATTCTTCATTTAATTAGTTGACTCTTCCTTTGCCCGTGGGTCTAAGGACAGTTGTACCAGACATTGGATAAGCTCCGCCCAGAACGAGTAGTAATGACTCTTGCTGTTCTGCTGGGTTCATCGACATTATAGTATTGATCTAAATAGAAGAGAAATCATTTTTTAATTAAAAAGAAAACAAAATACCTCAACTTAAAAATAGTTTGTGTTGACTATTATACTCAAAGATAGTGTTTATCATTTTAATATCAGAAATGTTTGTATTAATTTGAACTTTATGACAAAAACAGTTGCCTCGAGAGATTGACCTTTCACCAGCTTTCTGTAAAATTAGGTTTGACTCTCCTTTTTCAGAGTAAGAGTTTGAGGAAAAACTAAGTTTAAAAAATAATAATTCACTTCAGTTTTACCCTTTAAAAATCTTTTTGACATCATTTTTATAGGTAGAATAATTTAGATTTCTGTATTTTTCAAAGTGTCCCAGGTAACATAATTTAATTTTTATTAATTAAAAATAATTAATTTCTCAAGAACCTCTTTGTGGCCTTTGGGACTTGTGTAATGATGCAAATCAGTAATATTTTGTGTCACCCAAGACCTCTGTTAAATGCCACAGGTAATGTAGAATATTGTTCTTAGTAGCAGTTTTACTCAAGTAATTGGATAATTTCTCATAAGTCTTTAACCTCATGAAGGATAGTGCAGAATAGAATTGTAGCCTATTCAGTTTAATTGAAAGTAAAGTGAAAATCTAAACTTTCTCTTCTTCAGAGCAATTAGAATTAAGTATTAGAGTTTAACTTCACACCTTTAGTCACCACTGAACACTGGTTTTTGCTTTGATTATATTCATATTTTAGAGATTAGAGCACATCCGTAAGAAGCTAAGAAGTTGCTTAATAACTTACTCCTAGAAAAGGTGTAGTAATCATAGCCTTCCGGTTTTCTGATGTTGGGCAGTGCGATAGCTGAAGTCACCACACTTGGAAATCCTCTCCACTGTAAACTCATTTTAACTTCATTATGGAGGAAACCTGTAGATTTAAAGATACCAGCCTGAAAGCAAAGTACTGTAGGGAAGAGCAGCCGCTAGAGTCTGACGGACCTGGGTTTGAATCCCAGTTTGGTCACTGAGTAGCTCTGTTATGGTGGGTTAGCTATTAACTTAGGTGCCTCAGTTTTTGCCCCCCTCTGACATGGTGCAAATACCTACCTGTTAGGACTCTGCTGAGGTTTATAGATTTGTGTGTAATGTTCTTGGTAAGAGGTACTTGATAAATGGTATTTATTCCAAATAACAAACCTGAATAAATTGCATTCTTTACTCACAAAAAAAAAAAACTATATAGATAGATAGATCTGGTCATTCACTGAGGCAAATTGATGTTTTGAATCAGAGAGCTTTAAGTTATTGGGGCTATTTAGTCACTATATTCAATAAGCTTCATTCTGTAAGATAAACTGTATTACATCTACTTCATGTGTAAGAATTTTTAACACAGTAAGAAATATTACCTTTGTCTTGGTAAGAGACTCTGACGGGTGAATAGTGAATTCTGATGGTGTGTGTTTGAGAAGGTCCTATGGCATGTTCAAAGCGACGTCTCCTAACCTGTGTTGTTTCTCTGTACACTGAATAATTGATAGCAGGCCTTCTTCCAGGGCACTTTTTGATGGGTTCCTGTTTATAAATATACTGCTGAATGCCGCCACCTATTATGTATTAGAAAATCACATGTGATAAGAAAATTAAGTGTAAACCCCCAGAAAGGTGGAAAAGAGCTTTTACAAGGTAGAGGAAAAGATCAGTGTTTCTCATATATGTCCAGACATTAATAATGGCTATTAGTCAAGGGTATTATAAAATAATGGCCAAGTGCTGAAATACATGTTGAGTGAATAAAACCAACAAATTGCCTAGTTATATATTTAACTTTGTTTGAAATTAAATGACCTCTATATTAATGACCTGAAAATTCAGGTGAAATTGTAATTTGCATGCTGAGAGCTCTAAATACTTTTTACTGTCCTCAGTTTTTTCATTAAAAATAATTTCACTCCAGCCATTAAACATCTTTGACCGTAAACCCAGTAATAAATGAAAATATTAAATAAAATTAGGCAGATCAGTTCTTAGAAGTTTTGTAATTTATCAATTATTGTAACACATACCTCTCTTGAAAAAATACACAGATTCAGGTCTGTTCTTGTATTTGGCTATTGAGAGAGCTGCCACTATTTTTCCATTTAGTCCTCCAAATCCTTTTACAATTTGTTTGGGGTACCCTGGATCTTTTATATCATTGGTGAAACGCCAGTACTGGGAATCCTGATGATTTAACAGAGGAAATGGTGTTAACAGCTTCGGAATAAAAAAGTTTGGGATTCATTCCTAGATGTATATATAGGGAGAAGGTTTTAACTTTGTTAAGTGAATAAATTGGCCTTTAATGTTACCAGATTGTTAGCTTTTTATTAAATTTTGATGATAGAATAGTTTAATAAAATATGGAGACCCTTCTGAAGTGGAGGGTAAGCTGATTTATGCTCTTAGGATCAAGAATAGCTAGTTGCTGATTTCTCTCAGAAAGATATTTTTCTTACCTTAAAGAAGAAAGTTTTTCCTTCACAGTTGCATCTAGTAAAAACAGTATCAATGGGGGAGGGAATACCCCAAACTTCAGTAATTTTACGAGGTGGAGATGGTGGATTGAATGGACTCAGCATCCAGAAATAATGACCTAAAATTGAAAGTGATAGATCAGCCTCCAAACTGAATGAATACTATAACTTACTCCAAAAGAAACCAAAATGAAAAATATGTTAACACACATTACATGACAAGTTTAGTCAACACTGTGAGGATTAGTACAGAAGTTAGTATTTGAATATTTCTGAGAGTAGGTATTTCTCAGGTCTGAAGTTCAGCATAGCCTTTGAAATATTTTAGTTTTCCAGTTTCTCTAGAAAGATCCTTCTGGCTCTGTGACTTACAGCAGGGCACTTATCTCCGTTTCTTTATCTTTTAAAATTAAGGACTTATAATTCAGTGACTGCTAATATCTCTTTAGCCTCTACCATGGTAGTGTATGATTTGTTTCCTTTCAGATTTAATCTAAATATAAGAGGACTGGACCAGCAGATGGTACAGCAGAGAAGTAACATGAAGTAACTGCTGTTCTCCTGTTAGGTTACCACGGGATGTAACACTGTTGAATGCATTGCAATCAAGATGTTATTTTCATGTAAAATAGAGCAGGGAATACAAATACAAATCTGGGTGTCATATCATTTGATAGGAAATTAAAATTTGAACTACCTTTTAATTACTAATGGAAAGAAAAAATTTAGTATCAGTTCAAGCTCTCTTTTTTTTTTAAATTTTATTTTATTATGTTAGTCACCACACAAGCTCTCTGTTTTATTTGTTACTCTAATGTGTTTAATTCTGTTAATCCTGTATTTTGGTAATTACTTTCAGGTTCCCATAATATTGTGTGAAGAAAGTTCAGTTAGGCTCCCCTTCGGAAAGCTCAACCCAAACTTCCACTCTCCTTTGGTTCTCATAAATGCCAAGAATAAAATGATGGGCAGAAGAAATATGTGCATAGCTCACCTCGAAATGCAACCAGTGTTCCATTGCGCAAAGTAGTCAGTCCATCTACTGGCTTACCGTTGCATAAATTAGTCTCATCTAAAACAAAAAATTAAGCCGATACAAAAGAAAATGAGAAAAGTGTTCATGTTTTCAAATCCTCCCACAGGGCTGTTTCCTCTGTTCACCTTTTCCTAAGCTCTTGAAGGGGCTAGTGGGATGTATGCATATTTCAGAAATGAAAAAGAAGAGCTATATTTCCTAATTGTTTTACTTAAAGGTGATATTTTTCAAAAGGTAATCTATAAAATTTGGAATGGGCCAGGTTACCTGATCTTCATGTAAATTAGATAATTATTGGATGTTTGATCCCAACACAAAACTCCATTTTTCAGTTCTGATTGCCCTTTGGAATTGGTTTGGAAAAGAGAATAATATTGCAGATTTTTGCTTTGCATTGTACTCTTGTAAGGATACACTCCCAACTAAATTTTTTTGACATTCTGTACACCATCTCTGCATATAGACACAAATGCACTAAATTCCTTATTATTCGATTTTCCGAAGACCAAATAATCTTACTGTGATTACTCGTCTGCTTCCCTACGGAGAAGCTGTAAAACCCCACAAGTTAACAAGTTCAGGGTTCTAGATAATATATCAATAGTGTGATACTAACTCAGAACATTCTGGCTCAGATAAATTTAAGTTAACATTACCAATTTTAAAACTGGAAGTAACATGCTTATTACCTGAAAGCATGGGATTGATGGCGAGGTCTTGATTGGATCCTCTCACCAATATATCAGGGGGCCTGGGGATCATGTGAGGTTTTTCTCCAGCAATATCTGCATCTTTATTTGGATTTACTTCAACTTTTTCTGAGTTAAGTCTTTGGCTGGGGCTGGTGGTAGTTTGGGGCATGGCTTCCACCGAAGAGGTAGGGTGTAATTTTGGCATTGTCGATGTAGTCATCTTTGGGGGAGTTGCTGTAGTCTTTGGTTTTCTCACTTTAGGTATTGTGTTTGGCTTTTTGGTAGAAGTGGGCCTTTTTGGTGCTTTGGTTGGCTTTCGGGGTTTAGAAGTTGACACTTTAGGATTCGTGGTTGTATCTTTTCGCACAGCTGTGGTTTCTTTGGGTTTATTCACAGCCTTTGGCGTGGGTTCTGCAGGAAACTCAGGAATTGATTCAGCAGGATTCTTGGGAGTAGTGGGAGGCTCCATGGTGGTAGTTGTAGTAGAGGCCTCTGAGATGGTTGGAGCAGGTGTCTCAAGAGAAGCTGGAGCAGGCTCCTTGGGGACCTTCGGGGTGGGCTCTTTGGGAGCAGTGGGTGCAGGCTCCTTGGGGGCA